>NC_041383.1:198436543-198461629 GCF_002162155.2 Triticum dicoccoides
AATTGGATGTAAGTTAGCATGAACTATTATTGTTGACATTACCCTTGATGTAAGACGTTGGGAGACAACACTATAAACCCCTATCTTTCTCTGTGTCCGATTAAAACTCCCTAACCATAAGTATTGCGTGAATGTTAGCAATTGTGAAAGACTAAATAATAGTTGAGTATGTGGACTTGCTGAAAAGCTCTTATATTGACTCTTTCCGATATTATGATAAATTGCAATTGCTTCAATGAATGAGATTATAGTTTGTTAGTTCCCAATGAAGTTTCTGATTCATACTTGACATTGTGAATAGATTGTTACTTGAGCATAAGAAATCATATGACAATATATATATATGTCGCTGTTATAATAATGATCATGATGCCCTCATGTCCGTATTTTATTTTTATCGACACCTCTATCTCTAAACTTGTGGACATATTTTTTGATAGCGGCTTTTGCTTGAGGACAAGCGAGGTCTAAGCTTGGGGGAGTTGATACATCCATTTTGCATCATGCTTTTATATTGATATTTATTGCATTATGGGTTGTTATTACAAGTTATGTCACAATACTTGTGGCTATTTCTCTCTTATTTTACAAGGTTTAACATGAAGAGGGAGAATGCCGGCAGCTGGGATTCTGGGCTGGAAAAGGAGCAAATATTGGAAACCTATTCTGCATAGCTCCAAAAGTCCTGAAACTCCACGAAAGCCATTTTTGGAATTAATAAGAATTATTCAGCAGAAGAAATACCTGAGGGGGGCCACCCACCGTCCACGAGGGTGGGGGCGCGCCCCCCTGCCTCATGGGCCACCTGGCAGCCCTCCAGTGCCCATCATCTGCTATATGAAGTCTTTTACCCTGGAAAAAATCATAAGCAAGCTTACGGGACGAAACTCCGCCACCACGAGGCGGAACCAATCTAGGGCTCCGGCGGGGCTGTTTGGCCGAGGAAACTTCCCTCCGGGAGGGAGAAATCATCACCATCATCATCACCAACGATCCTATCATTGGGAGGGGGTAAATATCCATCAACATCTTTACCAGCACCATCTCCTCTTAGACCCTAGTTCATCTCTTGTATCCAATCTTTGTACCAAAACCTCAGATTAGTACCTGTGGGTTGCTAGTAGTGTTGATTACTCCTTGTAGTTGATGCTAGTTGGTTTATTTGGTGGAAGATCATATGTTCAGATCCTTAATGCATATTAATACCCCTCTGATTATGAACATGAATATGCTTTGTGAGTAGTTACGTTTGTTCCTGAGGACATGGGTGAAGTCTTGCTATTAGTCATGTGAATTTGGTATTCGTTCGATATTTTGATGAGATGTATGTTGTCTCTCCTCTAGTGGCGTTATGTGAACGTGGACTACATGACACTTCACCATTATTTGGGCCTAGAGTAAGGCATTTGGAAGTAATAAGTAGATGATGGGTTGCTAGAGTGACAGAAGCTTAAACCCTAGTTTATGCGTTGCTTCGTAAGGGGCTGATTTGGATCCACTTGTTTCATGCTATGGTTAGGTTTACCTTAATACTTCTTTTGTAGTTGCGGATGCTTGCAATAGGGTTAATCATAAGTGGGATGCTTGTCCAAGAAAGGGCAGCACCCAAGCACCGGTCCACCCACATATCAAATTATCAAAGTAACGAACACGAATCATATGAGCGTGGTGAAAACTAGCTTGACGATAATTCCCATGTGTCCTCGGGAGCGTTTTTCTCATTATAAGAACTTGTCCACGCTTGTCCTTTGCTACAAAAAGGATTGGGCCACCTTGCTACACTTTATTTACTTTCATTGCTTGTTACCCGTTACAAATTATCCTATCACAAACTATCTGTTACCTACAATTTCAGTGCTTGCAGAGAATACCTTACGGAAAACCGCTTGTCATTTCCTTCTGCTCCTCATTGGGTTCGACACTCTTACTTATCGAAAGGACTACGATAGATCCCCTATACTTGTGGGTCATCAGTGTCCAATTTATGTCTTCCCTTCTAAGCACATTACATATATTTATATTATTACTATTATTGTATATTTAATAGAGACTTATATATACATTATAAAAACATTCCACATCTTATTAACTTATAAAAGTAAATGTTTAACAGAAGTTGGCAAGGATGACTCAGAGGCAAGGAAAATCCTGGTGATTGCGTACAAAAGCTTGAGAAGATTTTAAGGACCAATGTAATAAAAATGCGCTCATTTCTTTTGAGCAATAACTCGCTAATTTGTTAATTTTATATAAAAAATGTGTCGCTCTGGTTTATTTTTTGATATTAATTGCTCCTTAATGGGCCGCATTGACGCGAAATTATTTATTCACCCAGCCCAGCAAATGGACTGTAAATTCTAGAAAACATTGGTTAAATATATGCCACATTTTTGCAGGCTGCCATGTGGGCCAATAGATCCAAGCCTATGCAAGGCGTTGTCAACTTAGTCAACAAATGATTCTGACATCCACATCCATTGGATTTCTATCCAATGGCCGGCATGCACCTTCAATCTCTCGTCTTCTTCCTCAAGCATCGCCAGTACCGCCTACTCCAGCCTCCGGCGGCTAGCGGCTCTGCTTAGCACACATCACTGTGAAGCGCTACCCCACTGCTAGCCAGGCTATCCCTCCACCCCTCCACACCTCCTATTATTCTCCACCGACTGCAGCCCCACGCCGCACCAGAACCAGTTATAACCCTTGTACGCCTCTCAATCTGTGACTCCACTGCTGCATCTTCCCATCTCCGGGTCGTTCCCGTCTGGGGCCTCGCCGTCGTCCACTGCCTCGCAGTGCTCGGCGCGGCGTGGTCAACAAACAAGAGTCATCGGAAAAGGACTATACGTGGAGAGCCTGACAGCTGGGACCCACGAGGTCCATGGTTGCACGCAAGGTAAGTTCCTCCTTATTAAGCTGAAAAAAGGTTTCCTCCCCCTAACAGCTGAGACCCACCGGTTGTATCTTCGCACGGAAGGAAGTGTCTCCTTGTTATGCAAAAAAATATTCCTCCCGATGACAGCAGGGACCCGGCAGATTTGGTGGCTGACTTGAGGGCCTACTAAGCTGATGCGTACGCACGGCTTTGTCAACTTAATCAACAAATGATTCTAGCAGCTGGACTGTTGGATGTTAATCCAACAGCTATGCTGCTTCTTCAACCTCTGTTCTTGCTCCTGTCTCCCGTGGGCGGCAGTGCTGCGCGCACCCGAACCAGTCAAGTTTCCCACTCCTCTCCATCTGGGACTCCACTGCCACGTCTTCCCATCTCCAGGTCATTCCAGTCTTGGGCCTCGGCGTCGTCCATCGGCCTTGGTGCGCTCGGCACCGTGTGGTCAACATGGTCAACAAACGAGAGTCATCGGAAGATGACTATACGTGAGAGGCTGACAATGGGGACGCACCACGCCCATGGACGCATGCATGCAACTGCATCCTTTTTACCCTCAATAATAATGTTTTCTCCCCCTGATAGCTGGGACCCACCAGCTACATCTTCGCACGCAAGGAAGTGTGTCCTTATTACGGGCAAAAAAATGATTCCCCCCTGACAGCTTGGACCCAACAACTATATCTTCACACACAAGGAAGTGCGCCCTTATCCTCCGTGACAGCTGGAACCCACTCGGTCGAAGCGTGTGTAGCGTTGTCTGTCTTGTCGTGAACGTGTATGTACATACTGGTCGATCGGTCGCTCTACAATGATGAACCGTGGTCGAGTAAGTAGCGACGCATGTCATAGTAGATCCCCCCACGTAGCAGTTCAGGCTGTCTCGTCTAAACCATGTACACGTACATATAGCCACACGCCAAAAAATACGGCCATGTACGCACATATGAGCGGGGTCTCAAAACACGTACTCGCACATACAGACGGCCAGGGCTCATGTACATGGAGAGGAAAAGAACGGCAGCGACATTGTACTATTCATCTTCAGCTAACCGGCTGGGTCGGAACGGAGGAAACATCGTCGTGTTCACCGGGAGCCAAGTGACTGGGTCGGAACGCGTCCTGTTCATCGGGAAGCAATAGACTGTGTCGGAATGGGTCGTGTTCAATGGGAGCCAACTGGCTTGGACGGAACAGCTGGAACGGGGTCTGGCGTACTACAAAACAGAGGAAAACGGCCTTGTGTTCGACTGTGTATGGTCAAAACAAGGTCATGTTCATCGGGAAGGGTCTGAGTACCGCAAAATGGAGGAAACAGACTTATGTTCGAGCTCCTACGGTCAAAATGGGGTGTTGTTGATCGGGAGGGGTGTGGTGTACTGCAAAACAGAGGAAACGGACTTGTGTTGGAGCGCCTACGGTCGAAACGGGGGTCCTGTTCATCGAGAGGGGTGTGGCATACCGCAAAACAAGACTCCACGGGCTACTGTTCATCCACCGTACTGCCTCGCTCCAGCCTCCACGGGCTACTGTTCATCCACCGTTGACTTCCTCCAACCTCCACCTGCTATTGTTAATCCACCATCGACTTACTCCAGCCTCCACCAGCTACTATTCACCACGGGGTCCTGTTCATCCAGCCTCTCCACGGGGTCCTGTTCAACCAGCCCTCTCCACGGGGTCTTGTTCAACCAGCCCTCCACGGGCTACTGTTCATCCAGCCCTCCACTGCTACTGTTCAACTAGCCATCCACCGGTTGTTGTTCATCCATCCCTCCACGGGGTCTTGTTCATCCACCCCCAACCAGCTCGATCGGGGTCCTGTTCATCCAGTGGCAACAGCCTCTACTACCACGGGGTTCTGTTCATCCAACCCCCACCGAGAACTGTTCATCCAACCCCCAACAACACTCACTGATCATCAAGGGGCAGCAGGTTCGATCTACTTCAGTTAGCAACAGTAGCCAAGGAATCGCTCGGGTTCAGTTAATAGCTAAGGATCAATCGCTAGGGTTCAGTAACGTAGCCAATGTAATCGCTCGGGTTCAGTAAGCGAACGCCTCGCTCGGGTTCAGTTAGAGCCCAACGTCTCCCACACACACACGCATATGTACACGAGAGAAAACGCGCAAACCTCCGTGCATCACTCTGCCCCGACCACCCACCATAACCGGGAACTCCCCGATATTTTCATCGCCCTCGCTTCTACCATGATTTGTTTCGTCATGGATGGCCCAAAGAATGCCATGCAGGTGCGTTTCCGGCCCGCCTAGGAAGAAAAACCCATTTTCTGTAATCATTTTTTGTCATAGAAGTAGGAGCCCACCACATCTATGGTGATACTGGGTTTTGTCACAATTATCGTGATAGAAGTGTCATAAGCATGACAGAAAAAAATTCGTTCGGCCCAAAATGTCACGGATGTGTCTTTTTTTGTAGTGCTTTTCTAGCGGATGCCTGCCATTCACAGCATAGCCGCTCCACCACCTGATGCAAGGTGCGGAGTGTCACCGCGGCCACTATCGTCAGTGTCAGTGGAGCTTGAGCGGCGGCCTTGCCCTTGCCGGCGTCGGTGAAGGTCTCGCTAAGAGACCACTCCTCGAAGTACTTGGCGATCTCGATGTCGAGGCAATGGTAGCACCTAGCGTCCATCTCACTGGTGGTGATGGAGGGATCAAGGGCCCATGCGGTGGCGAGGTCTGGGTGATTGTGGAACAATTTCGGTGTCACGTCGGTCATGGGGAACAAGGAGCGGTGGGCGGCGTTGTACCGGTCATACCACACCCATTGCCGGGCCGCACATTCCTCCTCGGAGACGATGACCCTCAAGCCCGAGGGACCAACAACGTTGCCGCCTCCGAGATAATGGAGGATGCAGCCGCACACCTTCCTTATTACCTGTGGCAACTCCTCCTTGATGGCTTGTTTTAGCCCAGTGGGAACAGGGGTACCACGGGCCATCTACCTACGACCCAGGAAGGAACCCTTGGCCTAACTCAAGAGGTGGCCCACCAGCGGGCGCCACGAAGCCAACAACCTCGCAAGGGCCTTGCCCCGTGAGGGGCTTCCCGATGAAGGACTTCTTCCAAACCACCACCACAACAAGTGGCCTCGCGAGGCCCCCATCGTGAGGTTCCATTCCGCGAGGCCTTCCAAGGAGCCCACGCAGCATGGGTCGCATGCCCATCACATGGGTGACATCACCGTGGTAGGCGCCAGCCTATGCGGCCGGGGCATTTCCCTTTTGGTGCTAAGGGAGCAGCTGAGTCTGCCTGCCCCCAAAGCAAGTCCCAAAGCTTTCCGCTTTGGTGAAAGAAGACTAGTACGGTAACGTTGCAGGACGGAGGTCATCATGGAGCCCCCTGCGCATCATGGATAACAACTTTAGCAGGCGGAGATTGCCTTTTGTCAGGATAAGCACTGACGCATGTCCCCTTTCAAATTGTCGCCCTGTGGTTGCCCTTTCCCGCTCATATTTTCGCGGAAGAGGTCCGAGGCACCTATAAAAGGGGCAGTGCAGTCACCGTAGCAAGGGATTGGTGAAGGAAATATGCCTTAGAGGCAATAATAAAGTTATTGTTTATTTCCTTATTTCATGATAAATGTTTATTATTCATGCTAGAATTGTATTAACCGGAAACTTAATACATGTGTGAATACATAGACAAAACATAGTGTCCCTAGTATGCCTCTACTTGACTAGCTCGTTAATCAAAGATGGTTATGTTTCCTAACCATATACATGTGTTGTCATTTGATGAACGAAATCACATCATTAGGAGAATGATGTGATGGACAAGACCCATCTGTTAGCTTAGCATCATGATCGTTACAGTTTCATTGCTATTGCTTTCTTCATGACTTATACATGTTCCTCAGACTATGAGATTATGCAACTCCCGAATAACAGAGGAACACTTTGTGTTCTACCAAACGTCACAACGTAAAAGGGTGATTATAAAGGTGCTCTACAGGTGTCTCCAAAAATATTTGTTGGGTTGGCATAGATCAAGATTAGGATTTTTCACTCCGTGTTTCAGAGAGATATCTCTGGGGCCCTCTCTGTAATGCTCATCACTATAAGCCTTGCAAGCAATGTGACTAATGAGTTAGTTGCGGGATGAAGTATTACAGAACTAGGTATGATGATATCGACGATCGAATCTTGGGCAAGTAACATACCGATGACAAAGGGAACAATGTATGTTGTTATGCGGTTTGACCGATAAAGATCTTCATAGAATATGTAGGAGAGAATATGAGCATCCAGGTTCCGCTATTGGTTATTGATCAGAGATGTGTCTCGATCATGTTTACATAGTTCTCGAACCCATAGGGTCAGCACGCTTAACGCTCGATGACGATTTGTATTATGAGTTATGTGTTTTTGATGACCGAAGATTTTTCGGAGTCCCCAATGAGATCACGGACGTGAAGAGGAGTCTAGAAATGGTCGAGACATAAAGATTGATATATTGGAAGGTTATATTTGAAGGAAATATGCCCTAGAGGCAATAATAAAGTTATTATTTATTTCCTCATATCATGATAAATGTTTATTGTTCATGCTAGAATTGTATTACCCAGAAACATAATACATGTGTGAATACATAGACAAACATAGTGTCACTAGTATGCCTCTACTTGACTAGCTCGTAAATCAAAGATGGTTAAGTTTCCTAACCATAGACATGAGTTGTCATTTGATTAATGGGATCACATCATTAGGAGAATGATGAGATTGACATGACCCATTCCGTTACCTTAGCACTTGATCGTTTAGTATGTTGCTATTGCTTTCTTCATGGCTTATACATGTTCCTATGACTATGAGATTATGTAACTCCCGCTTACCAGAGGAACACTTTGTGTGCTACCAAACGTCACAACATAACTGGGTGATTATAAAGGTGCTCTACAGGTGTCTTCGAAGGTATTTGTTGAGTTGACGTATTTCGAGATTAGGATTTGTCACTCCGATTGTCGGAGAGGTATCTCTGGGCCCTCTTGGTAATGCACATCACTATAAGCCTTGCAAGCAATGTAGCTAATGAGTTAGTTACGGGATGATGCATTACGTAACGAGTAAAGAGACTTGCCGGTAACGAGATTGAACTAGGTATTGAGATACCGATGATCGAATCTCGGGCAAGTAACATACTGATGACAAAGGGAACAACGTATGTTGTTATGCGGTTTGACCGATAAAGATCTTCGTAGAATATGTAGGAGCCAATATGAGCATCCAGGTTCCGCTATTGGTTATTGACCGGAGACGTGTCTCAGTCATGTCTACATAGTTCTCGAACCCGTAGGGTCCGCACGCTTAAAGTAAGATGACAATTATATTATGAGTTTATGTGTTCTGATGTACCGAAGGTTGTTCGGAGTCCTGGATGTGATCACAGACATGACGAGGTGTCTCGAAATGGTCGAGACATGAAGATCGCTATATTGGACGACTATATTTGGACACCTGAAAGGTTCCGGGTGAGATTGGGACAATACCGGAGCTCCGGGAGGTTATTGGAACCCCTCGGGAGGTATATGGGCCTTTTTGGGCCTTAGTGGAAAGGAGGGGAAAGGAGCAAGGGAGGGGGCGCACCCCCCAAGCCCAATCCGAATTGGGAGGGGGGCCGGGCGCCCCTTTCCTTCCTCCCTCCTTCCTCTTCCTTCCCTCTCCCTCTCCTAATAGGAAAGGAGGGAGTCCTACTCCCGGTGGGAGTTGGACTCCCCCTAGGGCGCGCCACCCCCCTTGGCCGGCCCCCTCCTCCACTCCTTTATATATGGGGGAGGGGGGCACCCCATAGATACAACAATTGATCATTGATCTCTTAGTCGTGTGCGGTGCCCCCCTCCACCATAGTCCTCCTCGATAATATCGTAGCGGTGCTTCGGCGAAGCCCTGCGATGGTAGAACATCATCATCGTCACCACGCCGTCATGCTGACGGAACTCTCCCTCGACACTCGGCTGGATCGGAGTACGAGGGACGTCATCGAGCTGAACGTGTGCAAGAACTCGGAGGTGTCGTAGTTTCGGTGCTTGATCGGTCGGGCCGTGAAGACGTACGACTACATCAACCGCGTTGTGCTAACGCTTCCTCTTTCGGTCTACGAGGTACGTGGACACACTCTCTCCTCTCATTGCTATGCATCCCCATGATCTTGCGTGTGCGTAGGAATTTTTTTCAAATTACTACGTTACCCAACAGTGGCATCCGAGCCTAGGTTTTATGCGTTGATGTTATATGCACGAGTAGAACACAAGTGAGTTGTGGGCGATACAAGTCATACTGCTTACCAGCATGTCATACTTTGGTTCGGCGGTATTGTTGAATGAAGCGGCCCGGACCGACATTACGCGTACGCTTACGCGAGACTGGTTCTACCGACGTGCTTTGCATAGAAGATGGCTCGTGTTGTTATTCCGTTGAATTTTAATGCGTTCCTTGAGAAAGCAAAGTTGAAAGATGATGGTAGAAATTACACGGACTGGGTCCGTAACTAGAGGATTATCCTCATTGCTGCACAGAAGAATTACGTCCTGGAAGCACTGCTAGGTGCCAAACCTGCTGCACGAGCAACACCAGATGTTATGAACGTCTGGCAGAGCAAAGCTGATGACTACTCGATAGTTCAGTGTGCCATGCTTTACGGCTTAGAACCGGGACTTCAACGATGTTTTGAACGTCATGGAGCATATGAGATGTTCCAGGAGTTGAAGTTAATATTTCAAGCAAATGCCCGGATTGAGAGATATGAAGTCTACAATAAGTTCTACAGCTGCAAGATGGAGGAGAATAGTTCTATCAGTGAGCATATACTCAGAATGTCTGGGTATAATAATCACTTGATTCAACTGGGAGTTAATCTTCCGGATGATAGCATCATTGACAGAATTCTTTGATCACTGCCACCAAGCTACAAGAGCTTCGTGATGAACTATAATATGCAAGGGATGGATAAGACAATTCCTGAGCTCTTCGCAATGCTAAAAGCTGTGGAGGTAGAAATCAAGAAGGAGCATCAAGTGTTGATGGTCAATAGGACCACCAGTTTCAAGAAGAAGGGCAAAGGGAAAAAGAAGGGGAACTTCAAGAAGAACAGCAAACAAGTTGTTGCTCAAGAGAAGAAACCCAAGTCTGGACCTAAACCTGAGACTTAGTGCTTCTACTGCAAGCAGACTGGTCACTGGAAGCGGAACTGCCCCAAGTATTTGGCGGATAAGAAGGACGGCAAGGTGAACAAAGGTATATGTGATATACATGTTATTGATGTGTACCTTACCAGAGCTAGCAGTAGCACCTGGGTATTTGATACTGGTTCTGTTGCTAATATTTGCAACTCGAAATAGGGACTACGGATTAAGCGGACACTGGCTAAGGACGAGGTGACGATGTGCGTGGGAAATGGTTCCAAAGTCGATGTGATTGTCGTCGGCACGCTACCTCTACATCTACCTTCGGGATTAGTTTAGACCTAAATAATTGTTATTTGGTGCCAGCGTTGAGCATGAACATTATATTTGGATCTTGTTTGATGCGAGACGGTTATTCATTTAAATCTGAGAATAATGGTTGTTCTATTTATATGAGTAATATCTTTTATGGTCATGCACCCTTAAAGAGTGGTCTATTTTTGATGAATCTCGATAGTAGTGATACACATATTCATAATGTTGAAGCCAAAAGATGCAGAGTTGATAATGATAGTGCAACTTATTTGTGGCACTGCCGTTTAGGTCATATTGGTGTAAAGCGCATGAAGAAACTCCATACTGATGGACTTTTGGAATCACTTGATTATGAATCTTGGTACTTGCGAACCATGCCTCATGGGCAAGATGACTAAAACGCAATTCTCCGAAACTATGGAGCGAGCAACTGATTTGTTGGAAATCATACATACTGATGTATGTGGTCCAATGAATGTTGAGGCTCGCGGCGGATATCGTTATTTTCTCACCTTCACAGATGATTTGAGCAGATATGGGTATATCTACTTGATGAAACATAAGTCTGAAACATTTGAAAAGTTCAAA
Source organism: Triticum dicoccoides (assembly GCF_002162155.2). Classification (NCBI taxonomy): domain Eukaryota; kingdom Viridiplantae; phylum Streptophyta; class Magnoliopsida; order Poales; family Poaceae; genus Triticum; species Triticum dicoccoides. Next base: position 198,447,477 of record NC_041383.1, read on the forward strand.
GAATTTCAGAGTGAAGTTGAATCATCGTAACAAGAAAATAAAGTTTCTATGATCTGATCATGGAGGAGAATATTTGAGTTACGAGTTTGGTTTACATTTTAAGCAATGCGGAATAGTTTCGCAACTCACGCCACCCGGAACACCACAGTGTAATGGTGTGTCTTAACGTCGTAATCGTACTTTACTAGATATGGTGCGATCTATGATGTCTCTTACTGATTTACCGCTATCGTTTTGGGGTTATGCTTTAGAGACGGCCGCATTCACGTTAAATAGGGCACCATCAAAATCCGTTGAGACGACGCCTTATGAATTGTGGTTTGGCAAGAAACCAAAGTTGTCGTTTCTTTAAGTTTGGGCCTGCGATGCTTATGTGAAAAAGCTTCCACCTGATAAGCTCAAACACAAATCAGAGAAATGTGTCTTCATAGAATACCCAAAGGAAACTGTTGGGTACACCTTCTATCACAGATCTGAAGGCAAGACATTTGTTGCCAAGAATGGATCCTTTCTAGCGAAGGAGTTTCTCTCGAAAGAAGTGAGTGGGAGGAAAGTAGAACTTGATGAGGTAACTGTACCTGCTCCTTTATTGGAAAATAGTTCATCACAGAAACCGGTTCCTGTGACGACTACACCAATAAGTGAGGAAGCTAATGATGTTGATCATGAAACTTCAGATCAAGTTACTATAGAACCTCGTAGGTCAACTAGAGTAAGATCCGTACCAGAGTGGTACGGTAATCCTATTCTAGAGGTCATGTTACTTGACCATGGCGAACCTATGAACGATGAGGAAGCGATGATGAGCCAGATTCCACAAAATGGCTTGAGGCCATGAAATCTGAGATGGGATCCATGTATGAGAACAAAGTGTGGACTTTGGTTGACTTGCCCGATGATCGGCAAGCCATCGAGAATAAATGGATCTTCAAGAATAAGACTGACGCTGATGGTAATGTTACTGTCTACAAAGCTCGACTTGTTGCAAAAGGTTTTCGACAAGTTCAAGGGGTTGACTACGATGAGACTTTCTCACCCGTAGCGATGCTTAAGTCTGTCCGAATCATGTTAGCAATTGCCGCATTTTATGATTATGAAATTTGGCAAATGGATGTCAAAAACTGCATTCCTGAATGGATTTCTGGAAGAAGAGTTGTATATGATGCAACCAGAAGGTTTTGTCGATCCAAAGGATGCTAATAAAGTGTGCAAACTCCAGCGATCCATTTATGGACTGGTGCAAGCCTCTCGGAGTTGGAATAAACGCTTTGATAGTGTGATCAAAGCATATGGTTTTATACAGACTTTTGGAGAAGCCTGTATTTACAAGAAAGTGAGTGGGAGCTCTGTAGCATTTCTAATATTATATGTGGACAACATATTATTGATTGGAAATGATATAGAATTTCTGGATGCCGTAAATGATAGTTGAATAAAAGTTCTTCAATGAAAGACCTCGGTGAAGCTGCTTATATATTGGGCATCAAGATCTATAAAGATAGATCAAGACGCTTAATTGGACTTTCACAAAGTACATACCTTGATAAAGTTTTGAAAAAGTTCAAAATGGATCAAGCAAAGAAAAGTTTCTTGCATGTAATACGAGCTGTGAAATTGAGTCAGACTCAATGCCCAACCACTGTAGAAGATAGAGAGAAAATAAAAGAAGTTCCCTATGCTTCAGCCATAGGCTCTATCATGTATGCAATGTTGTGTACCAGACCTGATGTGTGCCTTGCTATTAGTTTAGCAGGGAGGTACCAAAGTAATCCAGGAGTCGATCACTAGACAGCGATCAAGAACATCCTGAAATACCTGAAAAGGACTAAGGATATGTTTCTCGTTTATGGAGGTGACAAAGAGCTAGTCGTAAATGGTTACGTCGATGCAAGCTTTGACACTGATCCGGACGATTCTAAATTGCAAACCGGATACGTGTTTATATTGAACGGTGGAGCTGTCAGTTGGTGCAGTTCTAAACAAAGCGTCGTAGCGGGATCTACATGTGAAGGGGAGTACATAGCTGCTTCGGAAGCAGCAAATGAAGGAGTCTGGATGAAGGAGTTCATATCCGATCTAGGTGTCATACCTAGTGCATCGGGTCCAATGAAAATCTTTTGTGACAATACTGGTGCAATTGCCTTGGCAAAGGAATCCAGATTTCACAAGAGAACCAAGCACATCAGGAGACACTTCAATTCCATCCAGGACCAAGTCCAGGTGGGAGACATAGAGATTTGCAAGATACATACGGATCTGAATGTTGCAGACCCATTGACTAAGCCTCTTCCACGAGCAAAACATGATCAGCACCAAGACTCCATGGTTGTTAGAATCATTACTGTGTAATCTGATTATTGACTCTAGTGCAAGTGGGAGACTGAAGGAAATATGCCCTAGAGGCAATAATAAAGTTATTATTTATTTTCTCATATCATGATAAATGTTTATTATTCATGCTAGAATTGTATTACCCGGAAACATAATACATGTGTGAATACATAGACAAACATAGTGTCACTAGTATGCCTCTACTTGACTAGCTCGTAAATCAAAGATGGTTAAGTTTCCTAACCATAGACATGAGTTGTCATTTGATTAATGGGACCACATCATTAGGAGAATGATGTGATTGACATTACCCATTCCGTTAGCTTAGCACTTGATCGTTTAGTATGTTGCTATTGCTTTCTTCATGACTTGTACATGTTCCTATGACTATGAGATTATGTAACTCCCGCTTACCGGGGAACACTTTGTGTGCTACCAAATGTCACAACGTAACTGGGTGATTATAAAGGTGCTCTACAGGTGTCTCCGAAGGTACTTGTTGAGTTGACGTATTTCGAGATTAGGATTTGTCACTCCGATTGTCGGAGAGGTATCTCTGGGCCCTCTTAGTAATGCACATCACTATAAGCCTTGCAAGCAATGTAGCTAATGAGTTAGTTACGGGATGATGCATTACGTAACGAGTAAAGAGACTTGCCGGTAACGAGATTGAACTAGGTATTGAGATACCGACGATCGAATCTCGGGCAAGTAACATCCCGATGACAAAGGGAACAACGTATGTTGTTATGCGGTTTGACCGATAAAGATCTTCGTAGAATATGTAGGAGCCAATATGAGAATCCAGGTTCCGCTATTGGTTATTGACCAGAGACGTGTCTCGGTCATGTCTACATAGTTCTCGAACCCGTAGGGTCCGCACGCTTAAAGTAAGATGACAGTTATATTATGAGTTTATGTGTTTTGATGTACCGAAGGTTGTTCGGAGTCCCGGATGTGATCACGTACATGACGAGGAGTCTCGAAATGGTTGAGACATGAAGATCGATATATTGGATGACTATATTTGGACATCGGAAAGGTTCCGGGGACAATACCGGAGCTCCAGGAGGTTATCGGAACCCCCCGGGAGGTATATGGGCCTTATTGGCCTAGTGGAAAGGAGGGGAAAGGAGCAAGGGAGGGGGCGCCCCCCCAAGCCCAATCCGAATTGGGAGGGGGCCAGCCCCCCTTTCCTTCCTCCCTCCTTCCTATTCCTTCCCTCTCCCTCTCCTAATAAAAAGGGGGAGTCCTACTCCCGGTGGGAGTTGGACTCCCCCCCCTAGGGCGCGCCACCCCCCTTGGCCGGCCCCCTCCTCCACTCCTTTATATACGGGGGATGGGGCACCCCATAGATACAACAATTGATCATTGATCTTTTAGCCGTGTACGGTGCCCCCCTCCACCAAAGTCCTCCTCGATAATATCGTAGCGGTGCTTAGGCGAAGCCCTAAGACGGTAGAACATCATCATCGTCACCACGCCATCGTGCTGACGGAACTCTCCCTCGACACTTGGCTGGATCAGAGTATGAGGGACGTCATCAACCTGAACGTGTGCAAGAACTCAGAGGTGCCGTAGTTTCGGTGCTTGATCGGTCAGGCCGTGAAGACGTACAACTACATCAACTGCGTTGTGCTAACGCTTACGCTTTCGGTCTACGAGGGTACGTGGACACACTCTCCCCTCTCATTGCTATGCATCACCATGATCTTCGTGTGCATAGGAAATTTTTTGAAATTACTATGTTACCCAACAATATTCGGACATAAGAATGGTTCAGGAGTGATTCGGGTATTTTTTGGAGTACCGGGAGGTTAACGAACCCCCCCCCCTGGAAGTTAATCGGCCTTAGTGGGCTTTAGTGGAGAGAGGGAAGAAGGGCCACAAGGTGGTGCGCGCCTCCCCCTTGCCAAAACCGAATTGGACAAGGGGTGGAGGGCGTGGCCCCTCCTTCCTTCTCCTTCTCTCCTCCTTCCTTTTGCTCCGGAGAAAATAACAGGAAAGGTGGGGGCCGAATCTTACTTGGACCGGGAGTCCAAGTAGGACTCCCCCTCCCTTGGCGCGCCTCTCCCATGGCCAGCCTCCTCCTCCTCCCTCCTTTATATACGGGGGCTGGGTGGAACCCTAGGACATACAAGTTGATCTTTTAACCGTGTGTGGTGCCCCCCTCCACAGTTACACACCTTAGTCATATCGGCGTAGTGCTTAGGCAAAGCCCTGCGCTGGTAACTTCATCATCACAGTCGCCACACCGTCGTGCTGATGAAACTCTCCCTCGGCCTCAACTGGATCAAGAGTACGAGGGGCGTCATCGAGTTGAACGTGTGCGGAACGCGAAGGTGCCGTACGTTCGGTACTTGGATCGGTTGGACCGCGAAGAAGTTCGACTACATCAACCGCGTTATTGAAACGCTTCCGGTTTTGGGATACGACGGTACATGGACACACTCTCCCCTCTCATTGCTATGCATCTCCTAGATAGATCTTGCGTGATCGTAGATTTCTGTTTTGAAATTAACGCGTTCCCCAATAGTGGTATTAGAGCCATGTCTATGCGTAGATGTTATATGCACAAGTAGAAAACAAAGAGTTGTGGGCGATAATAGTCATACTGCTTACCAGCATGTCATACTTTGATTTGGCGGTATTGTTGGATGAAGCGGCTCAGACCGACATTATGCGTACGCTTACGCGAGACTGGTTCTACCGACGTGCTTCGCACACAGGTGGCTAGTGAGTGTCTGGTTCTCCAACTTTAGTTGAATCGCGTGTGGCTACGCCCGGTCCTTGTTAAAGGTTAAAACAGCACACTTGACGAAAAATCGTTGTGGTTTTGATGCGTAGGTAAGAATGGTTCTTGCTAATCCCGTAGCAGCCACGTAAAACTTGCAACAACAAAGTAGAGGACGTCTAACTTGTTTTTGCCGGGCATGTTGTGATGTGATAAGGTCAATACGTGATGAGATATAATTTGTTGTATGAGGTGATCATGTTTTGTTAAAGTTGTCGGCAACTGGCAAGAGCCTTATGGTTGTCTATTTATTGCATAAGATGCAAGCGCCATATAATTGCTTTACTTTATCGCTATGCGATAGTAATAGTTGCGAAAGCAATAGTTGGCAAGACGACCATGTGATGACACGTTGATAGAGATCAAGATGATGGAGATCATGGTCTCATGCCGGTGACGATGGAGATCATGATAGTACTTTGGAGATGGAGATCATAAGCACAAGAAGATGATGGCCATATCATGTCACATATTTTGATTGCATGTGATGTTTATCTTCTATACATCTTATTTTGCTTAGTACGGTGGTAGCATTATAAGATGATCCCTTACTAAATTTCAAGGTATAAGTGTTCTCCCTGAGTATGCACCGTTGCGACAGTTCTTCGTGTTGAGGCACCATGTGATGATCAGGTGTGATAGGCTCTACGTTCACATACAACAGGTGCAAGCCAGTTTTGCACACGTAGAATACTCGAGTTAAACTTGACGATCATAGCATATGCAGATATGGCCTCGGAACACTGGAGACCGAAAGGTCGAGCGTGAATCATACAGTAGATATGATCAACATAGTGATGTTCACCATTCAAAACTACTCCATCTCACGTGATGATCGGACATGGTTTAGTTGATTTGGATCACGTGATCATTTATATGACTAGAGAGATGTCTATCTAAGTGGGAGTTCTTAAGTAATATGATTAATTGAACTTTAATTTATCATGAACTTAGTCCTGATAGTATTTTGCAAATTATGTTGTAGATCAATAGCTCGCGTTATAGCTTCCCTATATTTTTATATGTTCCTAGAGAAAACTAAGTTGAAAGATGATAGTAGCAATGATGCGGACTGGGTCCATGATCTGAGATGTATCCTCATTGCTACATAGAAGAATTATGTCCTTGATGCACCGCTAGGTGATAGACCTATTGCAGGAGCAGATGCAGACGTTATGAACGTTTGGCTAGCTCAATATGATGACTACTTGATAGTTTAGTGCACCATGCTTTACGGCTTAGAACCGGGACTTCAAACACGTTTTTGAAATGTCACGGAGCATATGAGATGTTCCAAGAGCTGAAATTGGTATTTCAGACTCATGCCCGTGTCAATAGGTATGAGAACTCTAACAAGTACATTGCCTAAAAGATGGAGGAGAATTGCTCAACTAGTGAGCATGTGCTCAGAATGTCTGGGTACTACAATCACTTGAATCAAGTGGGAGTTAATATTCCAGATAAGATAGTGATTGATAGAGTTCTCTAGTCACCATCACCAAGTTACTGGAACTTTGTGATGAACTATAGTATGCAAGGGATGACGAAAATGATTCCTGAGCTCTTCATGATGCTGAAATCGATGAAGGTAGAAATCAAGAAAAGGCATCAAGTGTTGATGATTGACAAGACCGCTAGTTTCAAGAAAAGGGCAAAGGAAAAGAAAGGAAACTTCAAATATAATGGCAAGCAAGTTGTCACTCTCATGAAGAAGCCTAAAGCTAGACCTAAGCCTGAAACTGAGTGCTTCTACTGCAAAGAAAATGGTCACTGGAAGTGGAACTGCCCCAAATATTTGGCGGATAAGAAGGATGGCAAAGTGAACAAAGGTATATTTGATATACATATTATTGATGTGTACCTTACTAGTGCTCGTAGTAATCCCTGGGTATTTGATACTTGTTCGGTTGCTAAGATTAATAACTCGAAACAGGAGTTGCAGAATAAATATAGACTAGTTGAGGATGAAGTGACGATGTATGTTGGAAGTGGTTCCAAGATTGATATGATCATCATCGCACACTCCCTATACTTTCGGGATTAGTGTTGAACCTAAATAAGTGTTATTTGGTGTTTGAGTTAAGCATGAATATGATTATATCATGTATATTGCAATACGGTTATTCATTTAAAACAGAGAATAATTGTTATTCTGTTTACATGAATAAAACCTTCTATGGTCATACACCCAATGTTGATGGTTTATTAAATCTCGATTGTGGTAATACACAAATTCATAACATTGATGCCAAAAGATGCAAAGTTGATAATGATAGTGCAACTTATTTGTGGCATTGCCGTTTGGGTCATATCGGTGTAAAGCGCATGAAGAAACTCCATAAAGATGGACTTTTGGAATCACTTGATTATGAATCATTTGATACTTGTGAACCGTGCCTTATGGGCAAGATGACTAAAACTCCGTTCTCCAAAACAATGGAATGAGCTAATAACTTATTGGAAATTATACATACCGATGTATGCGGTCCGATGAGTGTTGATGCTCGTGGCGGGCATCGTTATTTTCTGACCTTCACAGATGATTTGAGAAGATATGGGCATATCTACTTAATGAAACACAAGTCTGAAACATTTGAAAAGTTCAAAGAATTTCAGAGTGAAGTGGAGAATCATCGTAACAAGAAAATAAAGTTTCTAAGATCTGATCGTGGAGGAGAATATTTGAGTTACGAATTTGGCATTCACTTAAAACAACGTGGAATAGTTTCACAGCTCACGCCACCTGGAACACCACAACGTAATGGTGTGTCCGAACGTTGTAACCGCACTTTAATGGATATGGTGCGATCTATGATGTCCCTTACCGATTTTCCACTATCATTTTGGGGTTATGCATTAGAGACAGCTGCATTCACTTTAAACAGGGCACCATCAAAAAATCCGTTGAGACGACGCCTTATGAACTGTGGTTTGGCAAGAAACCTAAGTTGTCATTTGATAAAGTTTGGGGCTGCGATGCTTATGTGAAAAAGCTTCAACCTGATAAGCTCTAACCCAAATCGGATAAGTGCATCTTCATAGGATACCCTAAGGAAACTTTTGGGTACACCTTCTATCACAGATCCGAAGGCAAGATATTCGTTGCTAAGAATGGATCCTTTCTAGAGAAGGAGTTTCTCTCGAAAGAAGTGAGTGGGAGTAAAGTAGAGCTTGATGAGGTAACTGTACCTTCTCCCGAATTGGAAAGTAGTTCATCACAGAAATCAGTTCCATTGATTCCTACACCAATTAGTGAGGAAGCTAATGATGATGATCATGAAACTTCAGATCAGGTTACTATAGAACCTCGTAGGTCTTCCAGAGTATGGTCCGCACCAGAGTGGTACGGTAATCCTATTCTGGAAGTCATGTTACTAGACCGTGATGAACCTACGAACTATGAGGAAGCGATGATGAGCGCAGATTCCACGAAATGGCTTGAGGCCATGAAATCTGAGATGGGATCCATGTATGAGAACAAAGTGTGGACTTTAGTGGACTTGCCCGATGATCGGCAAGCCATAGAAAATAAATGGATCTTTAAGAAGAAGACCAGCGCAGACGGTAATGTTACTATTTACAAAGCTCGACTTGTTGCGAAAGGTTTTCGACAAGTTCATGGAGTTGACTACGATGAGACTTTCTCACCCGTAGCGATGCTTAAGTCTGTCCGGATCATGTTAGCAATTGCCGCATTTTATGATTATGAAATTTGGCAAATGGATGTCAAAACTGCATTCCTGAATGGATTTCTGGAAGAAGAGTTGTATATGATGCAACCGGAAGGTTTTGTCGATCCAAAGGGTGCTAACAAAGTGTGCAAGCTCCAGCGATCCATTTATGGACTGGTGCAAGCCTCTCGGAGTTGGAATAAACGTTTTGATAGTGTGATAAAAGCATATGGTTTTATATAGACTTTTGGAGAAGTCTGTATTTACAAGAAAGTGAGTGGAAGCTCTGTAGCATTTCTAATCTTATATGTAGATGACATATTGTTGATTGGAAATGATATAGAAATTCTGGATAGCATAAAGGATACATGAATAAAAGTTTTTCTATGAAAGACCTCGGTGAAGCTGCTTACATATTGGGCATCAAGATCTATAGAGATAGATCAAGACGCTTGATAAGATTTTTCAATGAGTAAATACCTTGACAAGTTTTTGAAAGAGTTCAAAATGGATCAGCCAAAGAAGGAGTCCTTGTCTGTATTACAAGGTGAAAAGTTGAGTAAGACTCAAAGCCCGACCACGGCAGAAGATAGAAAGAGAATGAAAGTCATTCCCTATGCCACAGTCATAGGTTCTATAAAGTATGCTGTGTTGTGTACCATACCTATCATGTACCTTGCCATGAGTTTGGCATGGGGGTACAATAGTGATCTAAGAGTAGATCACTGGACAACGGTCAAAATTATCCTTAGTGAGGACTAAGGAAATATTTCTCGGTGATGGGGGTGATAAAGAGTTCATCGTAAAGAGTTACGTCGATGCAAGCTTTTACACCGATCCAGATGACTCTAAGTCTCAATATGGATACATATTGTAAGTGGGAGCAACTAGCTAGAGTAGCTCTATGCATAGCATTGTAGACATAGAATATTTCCAAAATACATACGGCTCTCAGCTTAGCAGACCCGTTGACTATACTTCTCTTACAAGCAAAACAAGATCACACCTTAGTACTTTATGGGTGTTAATCACATAGTGATGTGAACTAGATAATTGACTCTAGTAAACCTTTGGGTGTTGGACACATACAGATGTGAACTATTGATGTTAAATCACATGGCGATGTGAACTAGATTATTGACTCTAGTGCAAGTGGGAGACTGAAGGAAATATGCCCTAGAGGCAATAATAAAGTTACTATTTATTTCCTTATTTCATGATAAATGTTTATTATTCATGCTAGAATTGTATTAACCAGAAACTTAGTACATGTGTGAATACATAGACAAAACATAGTGTCCCTAGTATGCCTCTACTTGACTAGCTCGTTAATCAAAGATGGTTGTGTTTCCTAACCATAGACATGTGTCGTCATTTGATGAACGGGATCACAACATTAGGAGAATGATGTGATGGACAAGACCCATCCGTTAGATTAGCATCATGATCGTTACAGTTTCATTGCTACTGCTTTATTCATGACTTATACATGTTCCTCAGACTATGAGATTATGCAACTCCCGAATACCAGAGGAACACTTTGTGTGCTACCAAACGTTGCAACTAAAAGGGTGATTATAAAGGTTCTCTACAGGTGTCTTCGAAAGTGTTTGTTGGGTTGGCATAGATCAAGATTAGGATTTGTCACTCCGTGTTTCGAAGAGGTATCTCTGGGCCCTCTCGGTAATGCTCATCACTATAAGCCTTGCAAGCAATGTGACTAATGAGTTAGTTGCAGGATGAAGTATTACGGAACGAGTAAAGAGACTTTCCGGTAATGAGATTGAACTAGGTATGATGGTACCGACGATCGAATCTCGGGCAAGTAACATACCGATGACAAAGGGAACAACGTATGTTGTTATGCGGTTTGACCGATAAAGATCTTCGTAGAATATGTAGGAGCCAATATGAGCATCCAGGTTCCGCTATTGGTTATTGATCAGAGATGTGTCTCGATCATGTCTACATAGTTCTCAAACCCGTAGGGTCCGCACGCTTAACATTCGATGACCGATTTGTATTATGAGTTATGTGGTTTTGATGACCGAAGTTTGTTCGGAGCCCCGAATGAGATCATGAACGTGACGAGGAGTCTCGAAATGGTCGAGATATAAATATTGATATATTGGAAGGTTATATTCGGGCATCGGAATGGTTCCGGAGTGATTCAGATATTTTCCGGAGTACCAGGAGGTTACCGGAACCCCTCCCCCCCCCGGGAAGTTAATGGGCCTTAGTGGGCTTTAGTGGAGAGAGGGAAGAAGGGACACAAGGTGGCGCACGCCTCCCCCCTGCCCAAACCGAATTGGACAAGGGGTGGAGGGCTTGGCCCCTCCTTCCTTCTCCTTCTGTCCTCCTTCCTTTTGCTCCGCAGAAAAAAACAGGAAAGGTGGGGGCCGAATCCTACTTGGACCGGGAGTCCAAGTAGGACTCCCCCTCCCTTGGCGCGCCTCTCCCATGGCCGGCCTCCTCCTCCTCCCTCCTTTATATATGGGGGCAGGGGGCACCCTAGCACATACAAGTTGATCTTTTAGTCGTGTGCGGTGCCCCCCTCCACAGTTACACACCTCAGTCATATCGTCGTAGTGCTTAGGCGAAGCCCTGCGCCGGTAACTTCATCATCACCGTCGCCACGTCGTCGTGCTGACGGAACTCTCCCTCGGCCTCAACTGGATCAAGAGTACAAGGGACGTCATTGAGCTGAACGTGTGCTGAACGCGGAGGTGCCGTACGTTCGGTACTTGGATTGGTTGGATCGCGAAGAAGTTCGGCTGCATCAACCGTGTTATTGAAACACTTCCGCTTTCGGTCTACGAGGGTACGTGGACACACTCACCCCTCTCGTTGCTATGCATCTCCTAGATAGATCTTGCATGATCGTAGGAATTTTTTTGAAATTACTGCGTTCCCCAACAATTGGACCCTTGCGTCATTGTTTACCCCAAGAGCTCGGCTCATCTTGTAGCTCCAAGAGCACTGTCCACAAGCAATTCCACCGAGTAGAGTTTTACATCGCATGTTGGCCCGAAACTATGTAGCTCGCTATGTCTCTGTCGTGCCTCGCGCCTAGCTCATAGCCTCGTGGTAGCAAGCCAAGTCCCCAAAGTTTGAACCAGGGCTTTGGAGGATTTCCTGTCGCTCGGAATCAATCCCCCGACAACTTGGCGGCCTGCGGTGGGGCGGCAAGGCAGGCAGGTCAATCCGCGTGTACCGGCTATGCGCTGGTGGCAACGCGAGCTCGTCCTTGACGCCGCGGCCACGACTGAGCAAGGAGGAGGCGGGATCCTCATTGACTTATGATGACCCACAAGTATACAGGATCAATCATAGTCCTTTCGATAAGTAAGAGTGTCGAACCCAACAAGGAGCAGAAGGAAATGACAAGTGGTTTTCAGCAAGGTATTCTCTGCAAGTACTGAAAATAGCGATAATAGATAGTTTTGTAGCAAGGTAATTTGTAACAAGTATCAAGTAGCAATAGTAACAAAGGTGCAGCAAGGTGGCCCAATCCTTTTTATAGCAAAAGACAAGCCGAAAAGTTCTCTTATAGTAAGCAAAGCGTTCTCGCGGGCACATGGGAATTCTCGTCTAGTCACGTTCATCATGTTTAGTTGATTCGTGTTCACTACTTTGGGCACAGAGGACCGGTGCTAGGGTTCTGTTCTTACTTGAACAATCTTATGATTACCCCCTCTAGCAAGCGTCCACAACTACAAAAGAATAATTAAGATAAATGTAACCATAGCATGAAACATATGGATCCAAATCAACCCTTGCAGAATAACGCATAAAATAGGGTTTAAGCTTCTGTCACTCTCGCAACCCATCATCTACTTATTAATCCCCAATGTCTTCCCTCAGGCCCAAGTATGATGAAGTGTCATGTAGTAGACATTCACATAACACTACTAAAGGAAGAACAACATACATATCATCAAAATATGAACGAATACCAACTTCACATGATTACTTATAACAAGACTTCTCCCATGTCCTGAAGAACAAAAATAACTACTCACAAATCATATCCTTGTTCAAGATCAGAGGTGTATTGAATATGCTTAAGGATCTGAACATATAATCTTCCACCAAATAAATCAACTAGCATCAACTACAAGATGTAATCAACACTACTAGCAACCCACACGTACCAATATGAGGTTATGGGACAAAGATTGAATAGAAGAGATGAACTAGGGTTTGAGATGAGATGGTGTTGATGAAGACGTTGATGAAGATTGGTCCTCCAATGATGAGAGGATCGTTGGTGATGTCGATGACTTCGATTTCCCCCTCCCGAAGGGAAGTATCCCTGATGAAATCGCTCCACTAGAGAGCAAAAGTGCTCCTACCCAGGTTCCGCCTCGAGAGGGCGACGCTTCATCCCGAAAATCTTCTTCTAGTTTTTCTAGGGCAAATAGCATCATATAGGAGAAGAAGGGCCCCGCGGACTCTCAAGTGGGTCCCCTCCTATTATTTCTGCCAATATTTTTTATTAATTTCAAAACAACTCTCGGTAAATTTTCAGGTCATTTGAAGCTCCGGAGAATATCTATCTCTATTGTAGCTTTTTCTGGTCCAGAACTCCAGCTGTCGTCAATCTCCCTCTTCATGTGAAACTTGCAAAATAGGAGGGAAAAGGCATTAGAATTGCTTCATAAAGTGAAATAATAGCGCAAAATATTATAAATAATAGTAGGAAAACATGATGCAAAATGGTCGTATCAACCTGCTGTGGTGGGGACTCCGGCTCCATATTCACGCCGTAGCGTGGCGGGGACGGTGACTCCTCCTTGACCCGCGCCGACGACGGTTGGCGCCGGGCCCATTTGACGGAGCGAGCACTCCGTCATGATCTTCATCTCACAGACGAATTCTTCATCCGTCAGAGCCGCCTCCGTGAGGAGGCGCGGCCGCTGCTCCGGCTGTTGTGGTGGTTTCTGGTCCTCCTCGTTGCCAGAGTAGAGGACGGTCTCCTCTTTGCCGAAGGAGCGCGGGCAGCGGCGCCAAGATCCTGAGGATGAACTCTCTTCGCCACCGCCTACCGATGTGGACCACCACGACTTCGGCATCGCCGCTGTAGGGGGGGGGGCTTGGGGAGGAAGAGGAGGGGATCAGAGAGGAGGAGGTGTGCATGTGCATCGCCGGAGCACGACTTATATAGCCGCCGCCAGGCCAAGCGGCCGGTCAGCCCGCTTCAATGTGGCGTAGCAGACGGGGTTGGTTTCTCGGGACGCGGTGTCCGCATTGAAGCAGCGGCGCCCGGGAGGTCACGTCCGTCCGACCAAATCGCAACGCCGACACGAATGCGGCGCGGGCATTCGATGAAAAGCGTGGGAGAGGCGGGTGGTTTT
>NC_041383.1:198462083-198467250 GCF_002162155.2 Triticum dicoccoides
CGAACGGACTGATACAGGACCACCTTGGATGGCAGAACACGTTCGAAGCAAGCAACCCGAACATATGCGGACCGTTTAAGGGTCCATGTTGGAGATGTCCTAACCTAGCGTTATCCTGCGGCTTTGCCCAAATCAAACAAGCTTACAAATGCCTCTCTCGCTGTCTCAGCCTCCAAACCCTGAGACGGTGAAATGGACATGCGTGTCATTCTCAAGCCTTGCGTGCATAACCACACCTCTCCGAGTTTATTACAGCTGAGCAGTTTATTACAGCTCCGAATAATTGGCGGTCCGCTGGCTGGCTTATTGGCAAGGAACGGTAGAGAAGAAGGGCGCCACACCACGCAAAAACACCCAAGATGCCCAACAACCGAACGGCGACGATCGCCATCGCCCAGCCAGGGCAACAGGATAGGGGAGAATCGGCCAATGCGGGTCGTGTGGGTGCACAAGTTCCATTTCTGACGAGAGGGATTGCGTCGGTTGGAGGGATCCGAGCTTCTGTTTCCCCAATAGTTTTGGGCCAAATCAAGTCCCCATCGCCGTCACTGTTCACTACCTTGTGTGCGAACCGCTGATATTTATCGGGAGAGCGAAAGTAAAGCGTTCCTTGAAACAATGGACGGGCATGGTCCAAGGTTGGTGCGCTGTCCGTCTCCGTCCGTCCACGGATTTTTGGGTTAAAAAGAAAGAGCTAATCATTTCTCCCCCCTAACCTAGATGACCAGCTATCTAGACTAGACTTACATAAGCAACATGATTCTTCGTCTTGTGATCTAGAAGAAGCTTGGGACAATTCCAGTAACAGACGCCAATTTTTGGCCATTTGGGTAGTCGGCGACGGTCCTCTGAACTCAATGTTGTCCGGCAAAATTTTACTCCCTCCATCCCATATTAGTTGCTGCTGAAACGGATATCATACTACCCCTTAGAAGATG
The DNA here is from genome assembly GCF_002162155.2 of Triticum dicoccoides. NCBI lineage: Eukaryota > Viridiplantae > Streptophyta > Magnoliopsida > Poales > Poaceae > Triticum > Triticum dicoccoides. The sequence continues at coordinate 198,463,022 of NC_041383.1, forward strand.
TCACGAAAGATTGACAAAAACTTTCATGATTTGCCTGTCCTTTGGGCGCAACTTTTTCGGTGTGCATCAAACTATGTCAGTAAAGACAAAGGGGCGACGGGGTCCCAGGATTCCATTGTTTTTGTTATCTCCCTTCTATCATGGTGAGAGCTTGATCCAAGAATGACCTATAAGATGAGAACTCGCAAAAAGAGGAGCCAGCGCACGCTAACCAAAGTGGCCGGCCAACACAGCGAAGCCAGGTAGACAAATGCACAGGGTTTTGCCTGTCCGGTGGAAATCTCAGAAAAGGAAATTTGCCCAGACCTAAATCTTGATGTGACGCACACCTATCAAGCATATATGTAGAAGGTCCTGGAGCCCGTTGAAGTTCAGCATTCGGGCTTACTTACTGGAAAGAAGAGGCGCTAAGCATCCTTGAGAGAGGTGATTATCAACTACAAAACCGTTGCTTAAAGGATATCAGCTACAGATAGTTGCTTCATAAGAACCCAGAAGCTACTTCTCATAATGAACTAACAGGTAAAACGTGCATTATTTCTGCTGCAACATTTGCAGGGAACATCAACATAGATTCAGCAATCCATCAACAAAAAAGAGCAAGCTTGTATGAAGCCCTCAGATAGGAAAGGTAATGTTGTTTGTTAGCCGTTCGCAATGGCGGGCACAACTCACGGAAACCGATTTTCCGCTCTTCTAAACTGTAGGTAGGCTTCGTCCGATGCTTCCCCTCCCACGATCATCCGCTCCAACCGAACTGAAATGTAAGTAGGGGACAAACCATTACTAACATATTTGCAGGGATATGCGCAGGAAGTTCCAAAAATAATAATTAACAGCAACTGTTTATTCAAATTTCACTATGCCAACATTTATTGTTTTCCTATTAACATGAGCATTTCTTAATGAGATAAGATCGTCTCCACAAACGACAACCAACTCTAGATATCCATGTAGGAAAGAGATGCCACACTAGCAAGGATAAAATTAATGAAGCGGCCTAGTGTGCTGCACATCAACTATTATAATTTTTCAGTGGAAAGTACACACATCCTAAGCACACTACTGTAACTCTGTCGACAGAGTGTTGACATTATGCTATTCTGAAACAGACTGGACTGCAGGCAAAAGAAAAGGAGTATGACTTGATAATATTGTCTAACGAAGAGTACATCAGTGTAGTCAGTCCTGTGGAAGGAAGAGGCATGATAACATTGGGTAAAGAATATTTAAGCAACTTTACTAGCCTTTCTGCACTTCACTGTGGACTTGCAGAAAGTACATCCAGGATTCTTCGCTGTACCTAACATTATCCAGTCCTAGCAAAAGTTACATCCATGATTCTTGGTTTTAAGCACAACTTGTTTCCATTAAAGTATCTTAACTCTGTAACTGCACCTGAGTGCAACTGTTTGGATGCACTAAACAAACAAAGATGATTTGTTCTTTTGTGCTCTCTGCTTGCCCCCAAGCCTACATTCCACGAGTCTTGAAGCACTAAGGCACTATGGTCATTACTGTAGTGGGTTGTTGAAAATCAGGCCATAGAAGTGCTTTATGAGTTGTTCTTTCCGCTTTTACAGGGAAAAATGAAGCACCCCAGACCACAAATAGCAGGCATGAAAGAAAAATAAAATGAGAAGTCAACTTAGATACCTCAATTTCTCAGTCCAACTCTAACTCGTTTAACTATCAGCGATTGGGAATCCATGACCAATCAACTGACTTAATAACTTTGTAGCGAGTTGAGCAATCCCACTCAAGAAAATTTAGTCCTACCGCCCTAGCCAAAATTTCTCATTTCACAAACTTCCTTCTCGTTTCTCACATAGATGAAGGTCAAATTTATCGATTTAACAGCCTATCCGACACCCAGTGTTCCATCTTATGGATACCTACACCAACATTTTCTGTATAGACTAATATCCTGCGTTTTGACCATCTTTAAGTGGAATGGTACGAAGTGTAAGATTCCATGAAGTTCCAAATCGGAATATCAGCTCCTTTAAAAGCAGAGTGCGCGTTCCTACATTTAAGTGCACTGATGTAGGATATGCTACTGGTTAAAACAGCTAACATAAAATGACGGTCTCGTATCCGGAACAGTCCACCTAAGCAAATTCTGAAGCAAAGAACATAAATGTTATCAGTGGAAAAATAGCATGAGTATGAAAATTACCCCCAAGTCTGCTCAAGCCCTCATTCGCCGCTTAGGCTTCTTGACAAAGCTCATTTTGAGCTTGTACAGCCGCTTGCTCTTTAATATCTTCTTCTCCGGTAAAGTCAGCTTTTTCTTCACCTTCTTCTCCTTCTTCTCTTTCACATACCTCTTGTCAATCTTATAGACTCCTGGTGTCACGGTAATCCCACGCGCTACTGCCTCCCTGAACAGTGCATTTGAACGATCCCCTAAGTTATGCCTAGCCAACTTCTCAATCAGCAGGCTATATGATTTCGTTCCAGGTGCATGCCCGTATCCTTTCATCAGGCGGAACACCTTGACAGCATGCTCAACCCTCTCAATCCCACATAAAACCTTGATGAACCCATAATATGCCTTCCTATCAAGTTTATCTCCAAAACCTGCAGACCGCATCCAAATCATCAATTCATCCCCTTCAGAGATCCTGGCAGCCTGGTACAAGCTCTTGATAAGCACAAGATATGTGTCAGCATCTGGCGAGCATCCCCACTCGCCCATTTGTCGGAACAGCTTCATTGCATCCTCAGTCCTGCGAATCTTACAGAGATTTTTTATCAGCACCCGGAACGTTCCCGCATCACGGGGAATGCCATTGGCCTCCATGTCAACTAAGAACTTCTCTGCCTCTACAGGCATCCTTAACGGGTCTTTCTTGCGGCAGAGACGGCAAACACAATCAAGAACAGCATTGTAGGCATCCAAACCTGGCTGGAACCCACCATTTCGTGTCTCACCGATCAGCCTTAGCGCATGGTCAAGCTTACCAGCATCAGCATAACCAGATACCAGCAAAGTGCAAATATTGTCATCCGGAAAGATCTCATGGGCGATCTTCTTGACAGCACGCTCTGCAAGCTGTGGGAAGCCCTCGGACGAGAGGGAGGAGACCAGCGAAGTGAGCGCCCCACGGGTGCGAAGCTCCCCAGGCAATTCGTCGAACACCTTGAGCGCGTCCGTGGCGCGCCCAGCTCTCGCCAGATGAAAGAGGTAGGCGTCGACTGTGTCTGGCCCTAGCGCGGAGGGGAACTCCTGAAGGAGCGTGCGGACGGCGGGAAAGTCGCGGCGGCGGGCGAGGTGGCGGACGACGAGAGCGAGAGCACCGTCGGAGGGGTGCAGCGAGCGGCGGACGAGGAAGCGGAAGAGGTCAGCGGCGGCGCGCGAGGTGGCGGGAGGGGAGAGGGAGAGCGTCTCGGCGAGGAGCGCGTTGGTAGGGCGGACGTCGGAGAAGTGGAGGGAGAAGTAGGCGTCCGGGGAGGTGGCGGGGGCCGGGGTGGATGAGAGCTTGGTGACCGCCGCGGCGAGGGAGGAGGCGATGGAGGTGGTATCGGTGGTGGAGAAGGGGGTGGGGGTCGTGGAGAGGTGGCGAACCAACGGGGAGGGGGTGCCGGCGGTGGCCGGAGATGGTAGGAGGCGGCGGAGGAGGTGGCGGCGCCACATTTTTGGACGGGAGGAGATCGAGGGAGCGATGAGGGTTAGGGGAGGTTTCCACTTCCACTGGGTGCCAGATCTAAGAGGCGCTACTAGGTGCAATCCCTGACGTTGATCTGAGATCGGCCGGCGAGGACGGAGCACGGGAGCAGTGGCGAACGACTTCCATTCAATCGTGTAAACATGTAAAAAAAACTTACTGAATTTTATCCTAGGCTATTTCAAAGGTGTGATATGGGCGTGTTTGATTGACATACGAGTTAGCCTTCTGTTTGGTTTGTCGCCACACTTGTAAAAGGACTTTTTCATGCAAATTAGACCCCACATGTCATTGACTCGGAAAAAATATGACAAGATTATCCAAGTATGGCGAAGTGTGCCCTTATTTCTACATCTAACCTTAGCCATGGTAAAAAAAAGTGTAGCGAATGATGGCAAGCTTGAACATTTGAAATAGCCATCGTGCTGGAGTATCTCGAAGTGAGTTAGTGAGTGGTTCAGGTTCTGTCTCGATCCCTCTAGTACTTTGTATATAAAAACGTGAAAACATATATAATATGAATTTTCACTCACATTCCTTTTCTCCTCCCTGCCCCTC
>NC_041383.1:198467512-198511740 GCF_002162155.2 Triticum dicoccoides
TGACGCCGCACTAGGGATTTGTCCCAACATTAAGGTTAGCTATAACCTATTTTTTTTTCTCGTGTTATTTGATATAGGATTTGGTCTTGTTGTCTAGGGATTATGATTTTTAAGGTTTTGATGCTGCGAGTTGCTTTGCTGGTCTAGATGCTTGTATACGCTCTTTTCTGATGATGATGAGGTGATGATTTTCGCGTGCATGTAGAAACCAGCGACGAGGTCTTTTCCATAGAGATACATCAACAAGACATTTGTTTTCATGGTGATGAGACTAGAAATCAATCTTCTCTTGAGGAACGCCAGTACCATAATCCAACACCGACTCCAAAATACTCATATGTTTAGGAAAATGCTATGGCAGGATCAATCCCCCCCCCCCCTCTTTGGCGAAATCAAATTTCATATCAAAGGGAGCAACAAACTAAGTCATTTGAAAGCAGAAGAGAAGAGAAAACTCGATTCTGACCTTTTGATTTAGGCCATTGAAGAACACCTGACCCGAACTCATATCCTATTTGGAGATGATTTGCAACACTGTCCTCGAGTGGCAGGTGAAGAAATGAAGAGTTGAAGTAGCCATGGGGCTGAAGGTGGGAGAAATCAAGCTCCCAGACATGCATTTCACTCCAAAAATGTATAACTATGTTTTCATCATAGAGACATTCAGTACAAAGTATAAGGGGTGGGTTTTTGATTGAGGAAAGAATAAGAAGATAAGGGTTTCAAGTTTTTTCCTATTCGGGAATTGCATTTTAGAAGAAGTGATGTGCACTAACATTTGAAATGGAAGATACTGACTACTGGTGTAAAAAATATGGAACTAAGCACCCACAATAACTGACATAACTTATGTAATGCACATACATTCATGTTGCCTACACACTCACAATACCTAATTCAAGACTAAAGAAATCACAAGAACCATATCACTTGTTGTTGGAAAAAATCTGTCTCAATGAGACACGGTATTGTCATACCTAATTTTTAGTTGGTTGGCAAATATCTCCACTAACCACCCAATGCATGGCTGGTTCTCCAATTTAAATTGTGTAACTTATGAAACATCAGATTAACTTGCATACTTGGGAATGCCTATTTCCAACCGGATGTTGACTATCGTGGATTTCGATCCCAGTGGGGAAAGGGTGGTGGCTAAGGCAAGGAAAATTGTTGGCCTCCAGATGGAAACTAACCCTTGTTAACAATTGCCTAACTAACATCCCCATGTATTTGATGGGATTTTACCTCCTACAAGATGGGGTGAATGATAAAATGGATAAGGTGTGATCTCGTTTCTTTTGGTAAAAAGGAAAGGGGTAAAACATACCATATCGTAAATTGGGTGACCATTAATGATTGCTTAACGAACATTCCTATGTTCATCATGGGTTTCTACCTCCTCCAGGATGGTAATCATAAACAACTAGATAGGGTGAGATCCAGATTCTTCTAGGCAAAGGAGCTAGGGAAACAAAAATACCATATGTTTAAGTGGCCGGTTATTTATTTACCAAAGGAAATGGGTGATCTTGGTGTGATCAATTCCAAAATCATGAATTGGTGTTTGATCACGAAATGGGCATGGAAGATTATTATTGTCCAGGGTGGCCTCTGGCTAGACATTTTCAAAAGAAAATACCTTGTTGAGGCGGGCACGGAGTTTAGGAAAAATGTGAAGTTGTCCCAATTTGCAAAGAGGGTTCGAAAAGTGCAATTTTTATTGCGCCTAGGGAGAAGTTTGAGATTAGAAAAGGTAGGATACCGTGCTTTTGCTTAGAGATGTGGTGTGGGGAGGTGCTCCTTAGTGATTTGTTCCTTAGGCTTTTTGCCATTGCAGAAAACCAAAATGCTAAAGTGGCGGATGTGTGGGTGCAAGGGTGATGGGCACCTACAATTAGGCGGCTGTCGGGTCCCAAGAAGCACAGGAGTGGCAGGGGCTTAGCAGCGCCATCGTTGATACTGGAATCACCACTTGGCAAGACTTGTTCGAATGGCACCTAGAGCAATCCGGAAGCTTTTGTATTGGTTCCCTCTATAAAGACATTTTTCGTTCAACAACTCCATGTAATTTAAGTGGGAATTGGGAAGCAAGAATTCCGTCCAAAACTAAAAATTTCCTTTGGCAAGTAGCTAGAGGTAGGATCCCAAGTGGGGACCAGCTGCGTAAAGGGCATGGTCCTGACGATGGAAAATGTGTCTGGTGTGGGGAGGATGGGAATTGTGATCATATTCTATTTTGGTGCATTGTTGCTAGATTCGCTTGGAGTGTTCTCGGAGATGCCATAGGATGTAGGTTGAATCCTAGCAACTTTGCCGGCCTATATCGCCTAATTAACACCACACAGAGGAAGGACTGTAGACTAACTTGGGTTGGCTTCGATGTGCTAGCATGGACTCTTTGGACTACGCGTAATAAAGGTTTGATTAAGCGAAGTTTTTCTAGCATCCGACTGACTTGATGTATAAATTGGTGATCATTTTGCGGCTATGGAAGCTACTAGCGAGAACAGCGGAGCGACTCGCCGATAGTCTACACGCAAGATGTGCTGAGCTCTGTCGACCGCGACGTGTGGGGACATCACCGACCAGGGAGCTGCCCTCGTCCTCTTCATATGTTTAGGTTTGGAGTTGGTGCACTTCTCTCTTGGGTGCTTGTCTAGCGCTGCATCGCTTTTTTGGGTCACTAATGACCTTGTATCTTCTCTAACATACCATGGTTTCATGGTTGTGCACCTATTTGAACTGCCGCTTCTTTTCTTTGTTGAACCTTTAAGGGCCTCATGTTTAAGGCCGGGCATGATGCCTCCGCTCTAAAGAAATATAAATTGGGCGGCCATTTGCTCATGAAAAGAAATCAAAGGGTTAGGCATAATCAACACTAAGATAATGAATTGGTGTCTCATAGCCAAGTGTGCATGAAAAATCCTTACCAACGAGGGAGGGTTATAGCCAACTATCTTTAAAAATAAATACTTGACAAATGGGGGAACTTCGGTTCATGTCAACGAAGGAGGGTTTGCCAAGGTTGTGGGCAAAGTCCAACATCTTTTATGATTAGGAACAAGTTTCCAGATCTACAATGGGCAATTGGCCCAATTTTGGATGGATGTTTTGTGCCAAGATTGCCTGCTAGGAGAATGCCACCCTAGCCTTTTTGTGACCACCTCGCAGCCTGAAGCCCCGGTGGCCACTTGTTGGAATGGCACATATGTTGAAATCCACTATTCAATCAGGCCCTAGGGCAACCAGAGAGAGGAGTGGAGCGACCTACGCCTGGACCTTTGTAGGAGCGAAAGTATGTCTAGAGGGGGAGGGGGTGATTAGACTACTTGACCAAATAAAAATCTAGCCTTTTCCCAATTTTAAGTGTTGGCAGATTTTAGCAACTTAGCACAAGTCAAGCAGTCAACCTACACATGCAAGTCTAAGAGTATAGCAGCGGAATGTAAAACATTTGCATATGAAGGTAAAGGGAGGAGTTTGGAGGGAGCAAACATGATGTAGACACGGAGATTTTTGGCGTGGTTCCGATAGGTGGTGCTATCGTACATCCACGTTGATGGAGACTTCAACCCACGAAGGGTAACGGTTGCGTGAGTCCACGAAGGGCTCCATGCACGAAGGGTCCACGAAGAAGCAACCTTGTCAATCCCACCATGGCCATCGCCCACAAAGGACTTGCCTCACTATGGTAGTTCTTCACGAAGTAGGCGATCTCCTTGCCCATACAAACTCCATGGTTCAACTCCACAATCTTGACGGAGGCTCCCAAGTGATACCTAACCAATCTAGGAGAAACCACTCTCCAAAAGGTAATAGATGGTGTGTTCATGATGAACTCCTTTCTCTTGTGCTTCAAATGATAGTCTCCCCAACACTCAACTCTCTCTCACGGATTTGGATTTGGTAGAAACAAGATTTGAGTGGAAGCAACTTGGAGAAGGCTAGAGATCAATATTTATGTGGTTGGAATGGAATATCTTGATCTCAACACATGAGTAGGTGGTTCTCTCTCAGAAAATATATGTTGGAAGTGTAGGCATGTTCTGATGGCTCTCTCCACGAATGAAGAGTAGGTGGAGGGTTATATATAGCCTCCACACAAAATCTAACTGTTACACACAATTTACCAAACTCGGCGGGATCGAATCAGAAAACTCGGTCAGACCGATTTAGTTCAAAATGTGAATGTTAGGCTTTTCGGTGGGACAGACATGTCAACTTGGTGGGACCGATTTCATTAGGGTTAGGGCATAACGTAATCTTGGTGAGACCGATTACATAAACTCGGTGACCGACTTTGGTAATAAGCTAACTAGAGAGTTGGTCAGGCAAACTCGATGGGACCTATTCGCTCATCTTGGTGAGACCGAAATGTTACGAAGGGGAAACATAGATTTTGCATTGCGAACTCGGTGGGACCGATCGCCCATCTCGGTTGGACCAAAATGTTATGAAGGGAAACAGAGAGTTTGCAATCCCATCTCGGTGAGACCGAGATCCCTATCAGTGAGACCGAAGTGACTAGGGTTTCTGGCAGTGGCTATGTCAAATGAACTCGGTAGTGCCGGATAGAACAAATCGGTGGAGCCGAGTTTGACTTTTGGTTTAGGGCATATGTGGATATGAGAAAGTGGTTGAGGGTTTTTGGAGCATATCACTAAGCATTTTGAGCAAGCAAGCCATTAAGCAACACCTCATCCCCTTTTAATAGTATTGGCTTTTCATATGGACTAAATGTGATCTTGGATCACAAAAATGAAAATGTAGAGTCTTGAGCTTGAGCCAATGTGTGTCCTTAGCATTTTGAGGGGTCCACATTTCTAATCCATGCCATGCCAATCATTGAACTTTCTGAAATAGTCATCTTGAAGTAGCATTAGTTCAATGAGCTATATGTTGTTAGTAATTACCAAAACCTCCCAGGGATAGTTGCACTTTCAAATTCATCAATTTCCTCTTGAAGCTTGTCCTTGGCTTTTTGCTTGTGGTCTTGTGGTAGAAGATTATCTTAAGATTGTGTCCCTTGGAAAGAAGTAGGATCATACTTCTCTTGTTGAGGAACAAACTTCATCTTGGGGTATTGATCTTCTTCCCACTCATCTCCATTGTCATTGAACTTTCATTCAAAACCAACACCTTGATTCTTCCGGTGGCTTCCTTGCTTGCGTACAATTTCCTCAAATTTCTTACTTCCAGCAAGGCTCTTGTAAACACCTTTCTCTATAATTCCCTTCAATAAGCTATTTTCTTGCTCAAGTGTAACTTGGCTAAGAGAATCATTAGTGGAATCAAGAGAACTACTAAAAGCAACAACACTGGATTTAGCATGATTATTGTTACTACTAGAAGAATCCTTCTTACTCTTGTTACTAGATTTAACTTGTGGCATGTAAGTAGACAAGAGTAAACGTTTGGCAATGTAAGAAGATTTTTTCTTGCAAAGATCATCATTGATTGCTTTTAAGAACCCATGCTCTTGCTCAAGGTTGAGCTTTTCAAAGCGCGACTTCTCATGAGTCTTTAAAAGTTCTCGATGATCTTCCAAGGTAGTTTCATGAGCTAACTTAAGAGTGTTTAGTTCTTTAGTCAGACGCTCAATCTCCTTCTTATCATCATCATTCGTTTTATCTTGATTAACATGATTAATAGCAAGTTCATCATAGTTTTCATCAGTAGAGTTGTCAACAAGTAAATCAACATTACCTAGCAAGTCATCTTCATCACTATTGAAATCAACATACTCGGGGTGTGATACCTTTGGGCCTTTAGCCATGAAGCATCTTCCAATCCCTTCATTTGGTGAGTCAAATATGTCGTAGGAGTTGGTTGACACAAGTGCTAGACCGGCAACGCCTTCATATTGAGTATATTCGGAGTTGGAGTGATAACTTCTTTCGGAGTGATGGTCAGAGTCGGAGCCGGATACCCATTCACCAACATGAGCTTAATGTCTTTGTTTTGTGTATCTCTTTGATGATTTGTCCTTCCTTTCCGAATCCTTGCTTCTTCGAGAGGTTCTTCGTTCATAACAATCACTCTACTCCTTCTCTCTCTTGGTGGTGATTCTTCTCTTCTACTTCTCCTTTTGGGTGAATCTTCTCTTCTTTTGTAGGGTGGTGTACACTCATTGGAGTAGTGTCCGGGTCTTCCACAATTGTAGAAATTACGCTCATGACTAGAAGACCTTTTGTCATTGTAGGACCTTGACTTGTAACTTCTTTCCTTGCTTCTACTCTTGTAGAACTTGTTGAAATTCTTCACCATTAGGCTCAATTCCTAATTGAAGGTTTGTTTCTCACTGGATGATGTAGGAGTATCACATGAGGCTTTGTAAGCACCACTTGACTTGTTTTGAAGCTCCTCCTTATCCTTGAGTGACATCTCATGAGCAACAATTCTTACAGTGACTTCTGCAGGCTTGAGATCTTTGTAGTTGGGCATCATTTGGATCAATGTGCACACGGTATCATATTTTCCATCCAAGGCTCTTAGGATCTTCTTGATGATGAATCTATGAGTCATCTCTTCACTTCCTAAGACGGCAATCTCATTTGTGATGAGAGCAAGCCTAGAGTACATTTCAGCGACACCTTCACCATCCTTCATTTTGAACTTGTCAAGTTGACTTTGTAGCACATCCAATTTGGATTCCTTGACGGAGTCGGTGCCCTCATGCATATCAATCAAAGTATCCCAAATTTTCTTTGCATTCTCAAGATGTCTGATTTTGTTGAATTCTTAGGGGCACAATCCGTTGAAGAGGATATCGCAAGGTTGAGTGTTGTATTGCAGCATCTTCAACTCTTTCGTGGTAGCTTCACGGTTCGGTTCTCTCCCATCAAAGGATTCAGCTTGCAAGCCAATACACACAATAGCCCAAATGACGGGGTTATGTCCAAGAATATGCAATTTCATCTTATGCTTCCAACTAGCAAAATTAGTACCATCAAAGTAAGGACCTCTACGGTGGTAATTTCCCTCGCTAGACGCCATACTCTCCTAGGTTGTGAAACCAAGGCTATGATCACCAAAAGCTATGGAAATCAAGGCAAATGGAGACCAAAGCTCTGATACCACTTGTAGGATCGAAAGTATGTCTAGAGGGGGGTGATTAGACTACTTGACCAAATAAAAATCTAGCCTTTCCCCAATTTTAAGTCTTGGCAGATTTTAGCAACTTAGCACAAGTCAAGCAATCAACCTACACATGCAAGTCTAAGAGTATAGCAGCGGAATGTAAAAAATTTGCATATGAAAATAAATGGAAGAGTTTGGAGGGAGCAACGCGATGTAGACACGGAGATTTTTGGCGTGGTTCCGATAGGTGGTGCTATCGTACATCCACGTTGATGGAGACTTCAACCCACAAAGGGTAATAGTTGCGCGAGTCCACGGAGGGCTCCACCCACGAAGGGTCCACGAAGAAGCAACCTTGTCTATCCCACCATGGCCATTGCCCATGAAGGACTTGCCTCACTAGGGTAGATCTTCACGAAGTAGGCGATCTCCTTGCCTATACAAACTCCATGGTTCAACTCCACAATCTTGACGGAGGCTCCCAAGTGACACCTAACCAATCTAGGAGACACCACTCTCCAAAAGGTAATAGATGGTGTGTTGATGATGAACTCCTTGCTCTTGGGCTTCAAATGATAGTCTCCCCAACACTCAACTCTCTCTCACGGATTTGGATTTGTAGAAAGAAGATTTGAGTGGACAACAACTTGGGGAAGGCGAGAGATCAAGATTTATGTGGCTGGAATGGAATATCTTGATCTCAACACATGACTAGGTGGTTCTCTCTCAGAAAATATATGTTGGAAGTGTAGGCATGTTCTGATGGCTCTCTCCACGAATGAAGAGTCGGTGGAGGGGGTATATATAGCCTCCACACAAAATCTAACTATTACACACAATTTACCAAGTCGGTGGGATCGAATCAGAAAACTCGGTCAGACCGATTTAGTTCAAAATGTGAACGTTAGGTTTTTGGTGGGACCAACATGTCAACTCGGTGAGACTGATTTCATTAGGGTTAGGGCATAACGTAATCTCGGTGAGATCGATTACACAAACTTGGTGGGACCGACTTTGGTAATAAGCTAACTAGAGAGTTGGTCAAGCAAACTTGGTGGGACCAATTCGCTCATCTCGGTGGGACCGAAATGTTACGAAGGGTAAATAGAGAGTTCGCATTGCTAACTCGGTGGGAACAATCGCTCATCTCGGTTGGATCGAAATGTTATGAAGGGAAACAGAGAGTTTGCAATCCCATCTCGGTGAGACCGAGATCCCTATCGGTGAGACCGGAGTGACTAGGGTTTCTGGCAGTGGCTATGTCAAATGAACTCGGTGGCGCTGGATAGAACAAATCGGTGAGGCTTAGTTTGACTTTTGGTTTGGGACATATGTGGATATGAGAAAGTGGTTGAGGGTTTTCGGAGCATATCACTAAGCATTTTGAGCAAGCAAGCCATTAAGCAACACCTCATCCCCTTTTAATAGTATTGGCTTTTCCTATGGACTCAATGTGATCTTGCATCACTAAAATGAAAATGTAGAGTCTTGAGCTTGAGCCAATGTGTGTCCTTAGCATTTTGAGGGGTCCACATTTCTAATCCATGCCATGCCAATCATTGAATTTCCTGAAATAGTCATCTTGAAGTAGCTTTAGTTCAATGAGCTATATGTTGTTAGTAATTACCAAAACCACCACCACAACCTTCTGTACCCGTGAGATCCCATCTTGGGGCCTTTTCCGGCGATCTGCCGGAGGGGGAATCAATACGGAGGGCATCTACATCAACACCATGGCCTCTCCGATGAAGCGTGAGTAGTTTACTACACACCTTCGGGTCCATAGTTATTAGCTAGACGGCTTCTTCTCTCTCTTTGATTCTCAATACAAAGTTCTCCTCGATGTTCTTGGAGATCTATTTGATGTAATACTCTTTTGCGGTGTGTTTGCCGAGATCCGATGAATTGTGGATTTATGAACAAGATTATCTATGAATATTATTTGGTTCTTCTCTGAATTCTTATATGCATGATTTGATATCTTTGCAAGTCTCTTCGAATTATCGGTTTATTTTGGCCTACTAGATTGATCTTTCTTGCAATGGGAGAAGTGCCTAGCTTTGGGTTCAATCTTGTGGTGTCCTTTCCCAGTGATAGTAGGGGCAGCAAGGCATGTATTGTATTGTTTCCATCGAGGATAAAAAGATGGGGTTTATATCATATTGCTTGAGTTTATCCCTTTACATCATGTCATCTTGCTTAATGCGTTACTCTGTTCTGATGAACTTAATACTCTAGATGCATGCTGGATAGTGGTCGATGTGTGGAGTAACAGTAGTAGATGCAGAATCGTTTCGGTCTACTTGACACGGACGTGATGCCTATATTCATGATCATTGCCTCAAATATTCTCATAACTATGCGCTTTTCTATCAATTGCTCGGCAGTAATTTGTCCACCCACCGTAATACATGTATCTTGAGAGAAGCCACTTGTGAAACCTATGGCCCCCGGGTCTCTTTCTTATTATATTGCATCTCTTTTATTTACATCGCATCTCGTTTACTATTTTGCAATCTTTACTTTCCAATCTATACAACAAAAATACCAAAAATATTTACTTTGATATCTTTATTAGATCTCACTTTTGCGAGTGACCGTGAAGAGATTGACAACCCCTTTATCGCGTTGGTTGCAAGGTTCTTGATTGTTTGTGCAGGTACTAGGTGACTTATGCGTTGTCTCCTACTGGATTGATACCTTGGTTCTCAAAACTGAGGGAAATACTTATGCTATTTTGCTGCATCACCCTTTCCTCTTCAAGGGAAACCAACGCATGCTCAAGAGGTAGCAATATATTGGACCATGTTGTTCGGACACCGGAAGTGTTCCAGAGAGTTTTGGATAAAGCCGAGTGCCGGAAGGGGTTACCGGAACCCCCAGGAGAACTAATGGGCCTCTATGGGCCTTAGTGGGAAGAGAGGAAGGGCCAGGAGGGGCTGGCTGCGCCCCCCTTGGGTCCGAATTGGACTAGGGGAAGGGGTGGCGCCCCCCTTTCCTTCCCGTCCCCCTCTTCCTTCCTTCCCCCTCTCTCCCTCTTGGTGGATTCCCACTAGGACTTAGAGTCCTAGTAGGATTCCCCTCTTGGGGCGCGCCCTAGGGGCCGGCCGGCCCTCCCCTCCTCCCTCCTTTGTATACGGGGGAGGGGGCACCCATAGACACACAAGTTGATCTTTAGCCGTGTGCGGTGCCCCCCTCCATAGTTTTACACGTCGGTCATATCATCATAGTGCTTAGGCGAAGCCCTGTGTCGGTAACTTCATCATCACCATCACCACGTCGTCGTGCTGACGGAACTTTCCCTCGGCCTCAGCTGGATCAAGAGTTCGAGGGACGTCACCGAGCTGAACGTGTGTAGATCGCGGAGGTGCTGTGCGTTCGGTACTTGATCGGTTGGATCGCGAAGATGTTCGACTACATCAACCGCGTTACTAAACACTTCCGCTTTCGGTCTACGAGGGTGCGTGGACACACTCTCCCGCTCGTTGCTATGCATCACCTAGATAGATCTTGCATGTTCGTAGGAATTTTTTTGAAATTACTGCGTTCCCCAACAGTGGCATCAGAGCCAGGTCTATGCGTAGATCTTATATGCACAAGTAGAACACAAAGAGTTGTGGGCGATAATAGTCATACTGCTTACCAGCATGTCATACTTTGATTCGGCGGTATTGTTGGATGAAGCGGCCCAGACCGACATTACATGACCACGTTCATGAGACTGGCTCTACCGTCGTGCTTCGCACATAGGTGGCTAGTGGGTGACTGTTTCTCCAACTTTATTTGAATCGAGTGTGACTACGCCCGGTCCTTGTTGAAGGTTAAAACAGCACACTTGACGAAAAATCATTATGGTTTTGATGCGTAGGTAAGAATGGTTCTTGCTAAGCCCGTAGCAGCCACATAAAACTTGCAACAACAAAGTAGAGGACGTATAACTTGTTTTTGCAGGGCTTGCTGTGATGTGATATGGTCAAGACATGATGATATATAAATTGTTGTATGAGATGATCATGTTTTGCAAAAGTTATCGGCAACTGGCAGGAGCCTTATGGTTGTCGCTTTATTGTATGAAATGCAATCGCCATGTAATTGCTTTACTTTATCACTAAACGGTAGCGATAGTCGTAGAAGCAATAGTTGGCGAGACGACAACGATGCTTCGATGGAGAACAAGGTGTCAAGCCGGTGACGATGGTGATCATGACAGTGCTTTGGAGATGGAGATCAAAGGCACAAGATGATGATGGCCATATCATATCACTTATATTGATTGCATGTGATGTTTATCCTTTATGCATCTTATTTTGCTTAGTACGGCGGTAGCATTATAAGATGATCTCTCACTAAATTTCAAGGTATAAGTGTTCTCCTTGAGTATGCACCGTTGCGATAGTTCGTCATGCCGAGACACCACGTGAGATCGGGTGTGATAAGATCTACGTTCACATACAACGGGTGCAAGCCAGTTTTGCACACGCAGAATACTCGGGTTAAACTTGACGAGCCTAGCATATGCAGATATGGCCTTGAAACACTGAGACCGAAAGGTCGAGCGTGAATCATATAGTAGATATGATCAACATAGTGATGTTCATCATTGAAAACTACTCGATCTCACGTGATGATCGGACATGGTTTAGTTGATTTGGATCACGTGATCACTTAGATGATTAGAGGGATGTCTATCTAAGTGGGAGTTCTTAAGTAATATGATTAATTGAACTTCAATTTATCATGAACTTAGTACCTGATAGTATTTTTCATGTTTATGTTGTTGTAGATCAATGGCCCGTGCTATTGTTCCTTTGAATTTTAGTGCGTTCCTAGAGAAAGCTAAGTTGAAAGATGATGGTAGCAACTACACGGACTGGGTCCATAACTTGAGGTTTATCCTCATTGCTGCACAGAAGAATTACGTCCTGGAAGCACCACTAGGTGCAAGACCTACTACAGGAGCAACGCCGGACATTATGAATGCCTGGCAGAGCAAAGCTGATGACTACTCGATAGTTCAGTGTGCCATGCTTTACGGCTTAGAACCGTGACTTGAACGACGTTTTGAACGTCATGGAGCATATGAGATGTTCCAGGAGTTGAAGTTAATATCTCAAGCAAATGCCCGAATTGAGAGATATGAAGTCTCCAGTAAGTTCTACAGCTGCAAAATGGAGGAGAATAGTTCTGTCAATGAACACATACTCAAAATGTCTGGGTACCACAATCACTTGACTCAACTGGGAGTTAATCTTCCGGTTGATAGTGTCATTGACAGAGTTCTTCAATCACTGCCACCAAGCTACAAAAGCTTCGTGATGAACTATAATATGCAAGGGATGGATAAGACAATTCCCGAGCTCTTTGCGATGCTAAAGGTTGCGGAGGTAGAAATCAAGAAGGAGCATCAAGTGTTGATGGTCAACAAGACCACTAGTTTCAAGAAAAAGGGCAAAGGGAAGAAGGGGAACTTCAAGAAGAATGGCAAGCAAGTTGCTGCTCAAGTGAAGAAACCCAAGTCTAGACCTAAGCCTGAGACTGAGTGCTTCTACCGGAAAGGGACTGGTCACTGGAAGCGGAACTGCCCCAAGTATTTGGCGGATAAGAAGGATGACAAAGTGAAAGGTATATTTGATATACATGTTATTAATGTATACCTTACTAATGCTCGCAGTAGTACCTGGGTATTTGATACTGGTTCTGTTGCTCATATTTGCAACTCGAAACAGGGACTATGGATTATGCAAAGATTGGCTAAGGACGAGGTGACGATGCGCGTGGGAAATGGTTCCAAAGTAGATGTGATCGCCGTCGGCACGCTACCTCTACATCTACCTTCGGGATTTGTGTTAGACCTGAATAATTGTTATTTGGTGCCAGCGTTAAGCATGAACATTATATCTAGATCTTGTTTGATGCGAGACTGTTATTCATTTAAATCAGAGAATAATGGTTTTTCTATTTATATGAGTAATATCTTTTATGGTCATGCACCCTTGATGAGTGGTCTATTTTTTGTTGAATCTCGATAGTAGTGACACACATATTCATAGTATTGAAGCCAAAAGATATAAGTTTAATAATGATAGTGCAACTTATTTGTGGCACTGCCGTTCGGGTCGTATTGGTGTAAAGCGCATGAAGAAACTCCATGCTGATGGGCTTTTGGAATCACTTGATTATGAATCACTTGATGCTTCTGGACCATGTCTCATGGGCAAGATGACTAAGACTCCATTCTCTGGAACAATGGAGCGAGCAACAAACTTGTTGGAAATAATACATACTAATGTATGCGGTCCGATGAGTGTTGAGGCTCGCGGAGGGTATCGTTATTTTCTGACCTTCATAGATGATTTGAGCAAATATGGGTATATCTACTTAATGAAACATAAATCTGAAACATTTGAAAAGTTCAAAGAATTTCAAAGTGAAGTGGAAAATCATCATAACAAGAAAATAAAGTTTCTATTATCTGATCGTGGAGGAGAATATTTGAGTTACGAGTTTGGTCTTTGTTTGAAACAATGCAGAATAGTTTCGCAACTCATGCCACCCGGAACACCACAACGTAATGGTGTGTCCGAATGTCGTAACCGCACTTTATTAGATATGGTGCGATCTATGATGTCTCTTACTAATTTACCGCTATCATTTTGGGGTTATGCTTTAGAGACGGCTGCGTTCACATTAAATAGGGCACCATCTAAATCCGTTGAGATGACACCATATGAACTATGGTTTGGCAAGAAACCCAAGTTGTCGTTTCTTAAAGTTTGGGGCTGCGATGCTTATGTGAAAAAGCTTCAACCTGATAAGCTCGAACCCAAATTGGAGAAATGTGTCTTCATAGGATACCCAAAGGAGACTGCTGGGTACACCTTCTATCACAGATCCAAAGGCAAGATATTCGTTGCTAAGAATGGATCCTTTCTAGAGAAGGAGTTTCTCTCGAAATAAGTGAGTGGGAGGAAAGTAGAACTTGATCAGGTAATTGTACCTGCTCCCTTATTGGAAAGTAGTTCATCCCAGAAATCAGTTCCAGTGATTCCCACACCAACTAGTGAGGAATCTAATGATGATGATCATGTAACTTCTGATCAAGTTACTACCAAACCTCGTAGGTCAACCAGAGTAAGATCCGCACCAGAGTGGTACGGTAATCCTGTTCTGGAAGTCATGTTACTTGACCATGACGAACCTACAAACTATGAGGAATCGATGATGAGCCCAGATTCCACGAAATGGCTTGAGGCCATGAAATCTGAGATGGGATCCATGTATGAGAATAAAGTGTGGACTTTGGTTGACTTGCCCGATGATAGGCAAGCCATAGAGAATAAATGAATCTTCAAGAAGAAGACTGACGCTGAAGATAATGTTACTGTATACAAAGCTCGACTTGTTGCGAAAGGTTTTCGACAAGTTCAAGGAGTTGACTATGATGAGACCTTCTCACCCGTAGCGATGCTTAAGTCCGTCCGAATCATGTTAGCAATTGTTGCATTTTATGATTATGAAATTTGGCAAATGGATGTCAAAACTGCATTCCTGAATGGATTTCTGGAAGAAGAGTTGTATATGATGCAACCAGAAGGTTTTATTGATCCAAAGGATGCTAACAAAGTGTGCAAGCTCCAGTGATCCATTTATGGACTGGTGCAAGCATCTCGGAGTTGGAATAAACGTTTTGATAGTGTCATCAAAACATATGGTTTTATACAGACTTTTGGAGAAGCCTATATTTACAAGAAAGTTAGTGGAGCTCTGTAGCATTTCTAATATTATATGTGGATGACATATTGGTGATTGGAAATGATATAGAATTTCTGGATAGCATAAAAGGATACTTGAATAAGAGTTTTTCAATAAAAGACCTCGGTGAAGTTGCTTATATATTGGGCATCAAGATCTATAGAGATAGATCAAGACGCTTAATTGGACTTTCACAGAGCACATACCTTGATAAAGTTTTGAAGAAGTTCAAAATGGATCACGCAAAGAAAGGGTTCTTGCCTGTGTTACAAGGTGTGAAGTTGAGTCAGACTCAATGCCCGACCACTGCAGAAGATAGAGAGAAAATCAAAGTCATTCCCTATGCTTCAGCCATAGGTTCTATCATGTATGCAATGATGTGTACCAGACCTGATGTGTGCCTTGCTATTAGTTTAGCATACCAAAGTAATCCAGGAGTGGATCACTGGACAGCGGTCAAGAACATCCTGAAGTACCTGAAGAGGACTAAGGATATGTTTCTCGATTATGGAGCTGACAAAGAGCTCATCGTAAATGGTTACGTTGGTGCAAGCTTTGACATTGATCCGGATGACTCTAAGTCACAAACCGGATACGTATTTATATTGAACGGTGGAGCTGTCAGTTGGTGCAGTTCTAAGCAAAGCGTCATGGCGGGATCTACGTGTGAAGCTGAGTACATAGCTGCTTCGGAAGCAGAAAATGAAGGAGTCTAGATGAAGGGGTTCATATCCTATCTAGGTGTCATACCTAGTGCATCGGGTCCAATGAAAATCTTTTGTGACAATACTGGAGCAATAGCCTTGGCGAAGCAATCCATATTTCACAAGAGAACCAAACACATCAAGAGATGCTTCAATTCCATCCGCAATCAAGTCAAGGAGGGAGACATAGAGATTAGCAAAATACATACGGATCTGAATATTACAGACCCGTTGACTAAGCCTCTCTCACGAGCAAAACATGATCATCACCAAGACTCCATGGGTGTTAGAATCATTACTATGTATCTAGATTATTGACTCTAGTGCAAGTGGGAGACTGAAGGAAATATGCCCTAGAGGCAATAATAAAGTTGTTATTTATATTTCCTTATATCATGATAAATGTTTATTATTCATGCTAGAATTGTATTAACCGGAAACTTAGTACATGTGTGAATACATAGACAAACACATGTGTTTCCTTATATCATGATAAATATGCTTGACTAGCTCGTTAATCAAAGATGGCTAAGTTTCCTAGCCATACACATGTGTTGTCATTTGATGAACGGGATCACATCATTAGAGAATGATGTGATGGACAAGACCCATCCGTTAGCTTAGCACTATGATCATTTAGTTTATTGCTATTGCTTTCTTCATGAATTATACATGTTCCTATGACTATGAGATTATGCAACTCCCAAATACCGGAGGAACACTTAGTGTACTATCAAACATCACAACGTAACTGGGTGATTATTAAGATGCTCTACAGGTGTCTCCGATGGTGTTTGTTGAGTTGGCATAGATCGAGATTAGGATTTATCACTGAGGGAGTCCTGATTTAGGGGGTATCCGGACAGCCGGACTATATACGTCGTCCAGACTATTGAAGCGTGAAGACACAAGACTCAAGACTCCGTCCCATGTCCGGATGGAACTCTCCTTGGTGTGGAAGGCAAGCTTGGCAATCTGGATGTTGTATTTCCTTCATTGTAACCGACTCCATGTAAACCCTAACCCTCTCCGGTGTCTATATAAACCGGAGAGGTTGGTCCTTAGAAGGCCGATCACAATTACAATCATACCATCATAGGCTAGCTTCTAGGGTTTAGCCTCTACGATCTCGTGGTAGATCTACTCTTGTACTACTCATATCTTCAATATTAATCAAGTAGGAAGTAGGGTTTTACCTCCATCGAGAGGGCCCGAACCTGGGTAAACATTGTGTCCCTTGCTTCCTGTTACCATCAGCCTAGACGCACGGATCGGGACCCCCTACCCGAGATCCGCCGGTTTTGACACCGACATTGGTGCTTTCATTGAGAGTTCCTCTGTGTCGTCGCTACAAGGCTTGATGGCGCCTTCAATCATCATCAACAACACGGTCCAAGGTGAGACTTTTCTCCCCGGACAGATCTTCGTGTTCGGCGGCTTCGCACTGCGGGCCAATTCGCTTGGCCACCTAGAGCAGATCGATAGCTACGCCCCTGGCCACCATATTAGGTTCGGAAACTTGAACTACACGGCGGACATTTGCGGAGACTTGATCTTCGACGGATTTGGGCCTATGCCAGGAGCACCGGACAGTCACGACAAGCACGGCTTAGGCCTGCTGTCGGACAAAGCTCGGGGTATCACCCCCGCAGTAGCCTCGGACCTAAATCCGGAGCAGGCTGTGCTGCCTAAAGACGGAGGGCTGGACCCCGCCCCGTAGGCTGCACACTCATCAGCGGTGGAGCCAAACACGGGTCTCACCTCTATGGTGGCCTATGACTCCGGACCCCCGGATTCGCATTCGGATGTTGGTTCCTGTCCGCGCACTACCAAGCCAGTCGAGCCAGGTTGGGCTCCGGTAATGGAGTTCACCGCTGCGGATATCTTCCAGCACTCGCCCTTTGGCGACATGCTGAACTCATTAAAAACTCTCTCTTTGACAGAAAATTCCGGGCCGAACTATGTCCGGCTCGAGTGGGAAGCAGGCGACGAGGAAATTCGTTACCCACCCACCACCCACTTCATAGCCACGGTTGATGATTTAACCGACGTGCTTGACTTCGACTCCGAAGGCATCGACGGTATGGATGACGATGCAGGAGAAGATTCATAATCTATGGGGTGCTGGACTTCCGCCTCGTCACACGACATATATATGGTGGGCATGCCCAAGGAGGACGACGACGACAATCCTTTCAGATAAAACCCCCGGGCAAAAGCCAAAGCGACGGCGCAGACGCTGTTCCAAGTCCAGCAACAGTAAAAATAGCAGCAAGAGCGCCAGAAGGATCGATACTCCGGTCAACCCGAAGGCAACAACGACCATACGGAACCAGCGATGGAGCAGGATGAGCCAGGTTACGCCGAACAGAGTTCGGAGCAGACGCCCGATGACAATGATCCTGAAGGACGAGGTCATCAAACCGAACCAGCACAAGAACAAAATCCGGATGACGACGCATTCATCATCCCGGAAACACCCGTGGAATGAGATAACCTCCACCGAAAGCTTATGGCCACCGCAAGAAATCTAAAAAGCAGAAGCAATGGCTCAAAGCCGCACAGGAAACGCTCAATCGCAGATGGAATAAAGTGCTAGACACTGAAGAAAGATACGGCGACGATTGCCATACAAAGAGCTATCCAAAACGCAAGCTACTGCCAGAATTCGACGACGAGGCCGCTCCACCAAAGAGTAACACGACCAGGAGGCAAGACGTACCACTTCATAACCGCAACAAAGCGGCTACCGACGCCGTGCACGATCTACGTGAGCACCTGGATAAGAAAGCTGGCGCGGCTAGGTCCATCTACGGATCTAAAGGACACACCCCGGCGAGGGACTGTGGTCACCAAAACGATTGTGCTAATCAAATACCAGTTCGGAATAAACAACGGACACAACAACAGCAGACGGCATGCCACAGCACGTCCAGATACAGAGGGGCTGCTCAACCCCTGTGCTTTACCAAAGATGTACTGGACCATGAATTTCCACAGGGCTTTAAACCTGTGAACATAGAGGCATACGACGGAACGACAGACCCAGGGGTCTGGATCAAGGACTTTATCCTGCATATACATATGGCTTGTGGGGATGACCTCCACGCCATCAAATACCTTCCCCTCAAACTAAAGGGACCAGCTTTTCACTGGTTGAAAAGCCTCCCCGAAAATTCAATTGGGAGTTGGGAGGAACCCGAGGACGCTTTCAGGGCCAATTTTGAAGGGACTTATGTCCGGCCTCCGGATGCTGACAATTTAAGTCACATAATCCAATAGCCCAGAGAGTCTGCCCGCAAGCTTTGGAACAAATTCCTCACTAAGAAGAATCAAATTGTCGATTGTCCTAACGCCGAAGCCTTAGCGGCATTCAAACACAGCATCCGTGACGAGTGGCTCGCCAGACACCTCGGCCAAGAAAAGCCGAGGACAATGGCAGCCTTAACAAGCCTCATGACCCGCTTTTGCGCGGGCGAAGATAGCTGGCTGGCCCGTAAAGGCACCAGTGATCCCAGCACATCCGAAATAAGGGATGGCAACAGAAAGCCACGGCGTAATAAAAACAAACGCCAAAACAAGGAAGAGAGCCCGGACAACACAACGGTAAACGCCGGATTCAGGGGCTCTCAACCCGATCAACAAAAGAAGAGGCAGTAAAGAGGGGCCGTCTAGTCTGAATAGAGTCTTGGACAGACTATGCCAAATTCATGGCACCCCGACAAACCTGCAAACCACACGCACAGAGAGTGCCGGGTCTTCAAGCAGGCCGGCAAGTTAAACGCCAAGCACAAGGGAAGGGAAACACCAAGTGAAGACGAGGATGAACCTCGTCAGCCGAACACTTTGGGACAGAAAAAATTCCCACCAGAGGTTAAAACAGTAAACATGATCCACGCGACTCATACATCCACGAGAAGGCACGAACACGCGCTCAGAAACACGCGCGCCATAGAGCCCATCGTACCCACACATAGCTACTGGATGACTAGGCCGATTGCTTTCGATCACATGGACCAAATGACTAGTATTCGGCACGAAGGATCAGAGGCCTTGGTGCTTGACCCAATAATCGACGGATACCATCTCACCCACGTCCTCATGGACGGCGGCAGCAGTCTCAATTTAATATATGAGGACACTGTTCGCAGGATGGGGATAGACCCATCCAGAATTAGTCAAAGCAACACCGCCTTTGAAGGGGTGATACTAGGCGTTGAAGCCTACAACAGGGGCTCAGTCGTACTGGAGGTAACATTCGGCTCCCCAGGCAACTCCAGAAGCGAAGAACTACTCTTCATCATCGCACCCTTCCAAAGCGACTATCATGCACTACTTGGAAGAACGGCCTTCGCCCGCTTCAATGCATTACCACACTAAGCCTACCTTACACTCAAGATGCCCGGTCCACGTGGCGTCATCACCGTTAACAGAAACATAGAGCGCTCTTCATGCGCGGAGGAATACGCAATGGCCCTAGTAGCCGGACTACAAGCGGCCTCCAATATCAGCAAGCATGACTGGTCATTAAGACCACAGACTCGGTTAGACGAGTCCGGCAGCCCGGATAAAAATGAACCAGGGCACCGTACACGTAATCCCATAGAGGACACCTGGGGCTGTAGATATTTAACATAGCCCCACACTTGGCTCAACCTTATTGGCAGGCCAAAATCTTAAACTTTTTACTATTCATTGCATACTTAACGTTGTACTCTCCTACATGAGTTTTCTTCTTTACAGACAACATTCGCGCGATGCCCTTCCAGGATACGGCACAACGGAGACAAAGGCACAGACGTGCAGCAGGGCCCCACTTTAAAAGGTTTCTCTTTGGATTAAGCACCTGTGTAAACCTTTTCTACTGCCTCTTGTTGTTAAACCATCCCATGGGTTCCATACCCACAGAGGATACTGCCGTTATTGGCATTTCGCCACGGCAGACTAATGCACGTGCCTGGAACTACAAGGTTTATAATGAATGGGCCTTCTTCAGCCCATTTTCTGTCATAAAGTCTGAATACCTTCGGGAGTGTTCGGCGTCACGAGTTTGGCCTTATATGCATCAGCTCCGAATCATGTCTTTGGTCAAATGTTGGGTTTGCCCGGCTCCTGGGTTTGCCGCCTTATGTTCCGTTATTATCGGCTAGGGCGGCCAAAAGAGAACTACTGCGATTGTGCCCTGGTTATTCCGGACGAGCACCTCAGTAGAGAAAGCCGAAAACTGACTGTCATGATACAACGAGAGACTGTTCAACCACTCGAAGACTTATCGGAATCTTTAGGATCCCTCCGCATTAACGAAGGACCGTTTCCCAGTCATGTACACACGCGCCCGTGTTCGGATGCAAGCGAAGGTACCAGGGGCTACATAGTAGCCCCACCGTTAGACTCCCATGGCTAAGCGAAAGCGTTACAGCTATATAGTCCGGTTACCTAGTTCGACGTGCGATCACCTCCTTATTGGACCAAGACGTTGGATCAAGTGTGATTATGCATATTTTTCTCGAACACCCCCGCATTATATGCGTGGGGGCTGAAGCCAACGACTGCTAACTTTTGGATTACATATATATACCGCATAGGAGACACAATAATACTTTCAGGCAAAAAGTATAAATATAGCCTTATAACCAAAATAACATTGTTTTTACAATGATCTGATTTGTCACTCGAACAAGGCATCCTTCGAGCATTGCGCCTCTATTAGGCGGGCACCTTCTGTTACTTGCGCCAAATAGTGCTCGGCCGGATATTGGCCTCCCTCAGGATTCTGTGTCGCCACAATGGTGGCCTCCATATCTGTCCAAAATGCTTTAACGCGGGCAAGGGCCATCCGTGCACCTTCTATGCACGTCGACCTTCTCATGGCATCAATCTGAGGCACAACCTCAAGGAACTGTTGCACCAAGCCAAAGTAACTATCTGGCTTAGGCCCCTTTGGCCAAAGATGGTCTATCACAGACCGCATTGCAAGTCCGGACAACCTATGAAGTTCCGCCACAGCAGCCATCTTCTCACTTAATGGCAGCGGGCGCGCGGGAGCATGAAATTGTGACTAGAAAAGCTTCTCCACTTCTTTATCACCTTGATCCTCGAAAAACTTGGCTGCATCAGCTGTACTCTTCGCCAAGTTCGCATACGCATCTGCAGGACTCCAGCGTCCATCCAGGGGAGCATACTTCGGATCCAAAAACTTCGTCCACAGTAAGTAGGAGCCCCCAGCCGCGATTTTACCGGCCTGTTGAAGCTCCTCCCGCACACCCCTGACCTCGGTCCACATCTCCTTGGTGGCATTAAGTGCCTTGTTCAGGTCGGCCAAACTAGCCTTATTCTCCTTTTTTGAGGAGTTCATACCGGTCGGCGGCATTTTTTAACTCCACAGCCATTTCGGCTATTTTTTCCTCGCTTCGGCGACGAGCAACCTGTTCGGCTCTCAACTCTTCGGCCGCTTTTAGGGCAGCTGCATTACTAACCCGAGCTTGCTCCTTGGCCTGGGCAAGTTCCACCCTCAGGGCCTCCACGACAGCAGCACCATCTGCAGTCCAAACATATTACATTAATATCATGCCGCCTTCATATTTTCCTATACAAAGGAAGGCAGAGCACATACCTTGTGATTTGTCCAGCCGCTCGTTCAGCAGCGTGATATCGGCATCAATCGATCCAATCTGCCTCGTTAGTTCGGCAACTTCAATGGACTGGTCGGCGGCCGGACCCACAGTACCTGCATGTATTTACAGCGCAATCATTCATTTATGATCCCCCGTTTGCCGCCTAGGGCGGGCAACCAGAGTCTCAGGGGCTACTATCTATATGGAGCACACCTAGCCCGTGCCTCACAGCTCAAAAATAGTGTATTTTTCACTACATACCTCAAAGCCTCTAAGCAGGCTTGTAAATGCTTCATTCAAACCGCTTGTAGCGGATGAAATCTTCTTGAGCACCGTGCTCATTAATGAGCGGTGCTCCTCCGAGAGTGCAGCTCGCTCCAGTAAGCTTGTCAGTACGTCCGGCCAGACATTGAACTGTGCCGGACCCTTCCCATCGCCCCTCGTGGGAGCCAAACGCTCCGGGCTCAGGGCGGCTGACGCATTGGCTTCCAGCTTTGGCAGATTCGGACTCCTCCGTGACGACACCTCGGTGTCGCCCGCTTCATGGGGCGGAGAAGTTGGTGGGGTCTCGGTCTCCATCATCTCCGGAGGAAGATCCCCCGAAGACGAACTCTGTTGAGAAGAGCTGCTAGCCGGACTGCAAAAGACGAATCCTGGTTATTGATCTAGGAGAAACACAGTACCTTCGAAACGATTGACTTACAGCTCGGTGGAGGGCTGGCCCGTTGGCGGGCATGACGCGATGAGGGTGCCCGTCGCGGCAAGGCCCCTGGGGATACCTTTTTCCCTGGTTTGGGCATCTCCGTCTCCAATTCTACGGAGGCAACCCTCTTCTTCCCACGCGAGGAGGAGGCCTTAGCCTCCCCTTCCCGACTATCCTCCTTAGGGGAGGTAACAATTCCCCCGGTTCGGATGCGTAGCGTGTGAAGTTCGGTTTCTTCGTTCTTCCCCTTGTCTTTCCCTGAGGGCATTCTGCTGAGTACCCGGTCAAGCATCTTGGCCATGGTGGGACCAGGCGAGCCTTCGGGAAGTGGCACCGGACACCTGATTCTCTCCGCCTTGCTGAGCCATTCCTGGCCACGGATGATTTTCAGATTAAACAATTATGACAAATACAAAACAAGGTGTTCGGTATTAAGGTTACTTACTTGGGTATCTAGGCGATTGCAGCTTAGGCCCGCATCCTCGGTGGTGTCCGGACACTCTACTTTCGGTCCGAAGAATAATTTGCACATCCCTTCGAGCTTCAAGCCAAAGAAGTGCTTAACAGTACGCGGACCCTCTGGATTGAACACCCACATCCGGAGAGGCTGGCGTTGGCACAGCAACATCCGTCGGATTAACATCACTTGCATTATGCTGACAAGGTTAATGTCCCTCTCCAGAAGCTCTCGGATGTGGTTCTCCAGTACTGGTACATCACTAGTGGGCCCAATTCCGTCCTACGTCGGTCCAAGACGCTAGTTGTTACGGAGGGCCCGAACGGAACTCGGGGGCGGCCACCCACTTTGTACCTCTGGGAGCCGTGACATAAAACCACCTCCGTTGCCATACATCGGATACTTCTGGGAAAGAACCCTCTAGCCATGGGGCATCGGCGTTCCTGCTTATTACGGTACCTCCGCACTCCGCTTGTCGCCCCTCGATCATCTTCGGCTTCACATTGAAGGTC
This sequence comes from Triticum dicoccoides, assembly GCF_002162155.2. Taxonomy (NCBI): domain Eukaryota; kingdom Viridiplantae; phylum Streptophyta; class Magnoliopsida; order Poales; family Poaceae; genus Triticum; species Triticum dicoccoides. The sequence continues at coordinate 198,491,335 of NC_041383.1, forward strand.
TTGAGCCATAAGCCGAAGTGTGGGGTGACATGGAGGAAGGCCTCGCACACTATAATGAACGACGAGATATGGAGGATGGCGTCCGGAGCTAGATCATGAAAATCCAACCCATAATAGAACATGAGCCCCCTCAAAAAAGGATCGAGGGTGAGGCCCAAGCCACGGAGGAAGTGAGGAACAAACATGACGCACTCATTGGGCTCTGGTGTAGGGATGACCTGCCCTAGAGCAGGAAGCATGTGCTGGATATGTCGGCGGTCAGATATCCGACCTCCCTAAGCTTCGCAATGTCCTCCTTTTGAATCGAGGAGGCCACCCATCGGCCTTGAGGGTTGGATCCGGACATATTGGAGGATCTGGGATGTTGGAGCTTAAGTCTCGGGTGTTAGAACTCGAGGTGCGAGAAGGCGCGAGGGAGGTGGAAAAGAGGCATAGGCCTCGGCCCCTTCTATAAAGGGGGTGAATATCAAGAGTCCTTAGGGTGACCGCTTGAGGTTTACCTGACGGTACATAGAGTCATACCAACGGTCGTCGTGGGGCTACGCATGCCCGCATTAATGGAAGATCCCGTAATAAGAGGAACATGATCTCTGCCTAGACAGGACGTGCCAATAAAACCGCCTCGCCGCGCGAGTCGAGATGGGGCGAGAAGCACTGGTTCGTGTTGAACTGGGCCACAATGCGAAGGCACGATGTACGAAGATTGCCAGCGAATCAGATTTATGCTATGTTCCCTACAATGGTGTGTAAGAATACCCTTGTGGATCCGGACACGGTTCAAGTGTTCGATAATTATTTTGGAGTATTAGGAGAAGGAACCCGCTCTTCAATGCCGAAGACAAGACTACGCGCCGGACTCATTGTCATTGAAGCCTGGTTCAGGGGCTACTGAGGGAGTCCTGATTTAGGGAGTATGCGGACAGCCGGACTATATACATCGTCCGGGCTATTGAAGCGTGAAGACATAAGATTCAAGACTCCGTCCCGTGTCCGGATGGAACTCTCCTTGGCGTGGAAGGCAAGCTTGGCGATCCGGATGTTGTATTTCCTTCCTTGTAACTGACTCCATGTAAACCCTAACCCTCTCTGGTGTCTATATAAACCGGAGAGGTTGGTCCTTAGAAGGCCGATCACAATTACAATCATACCATCATAGGCTAGCTTCTAGGGTTTAGCCTCTACGATCTCGTGGTAGATCTACTCTTGTACTACTCATATCTTCAATATTAATCAAGTAGGAAGTAGGGTTTTACCTCCATCGAGAGGGCCCGAACCTGGGTAAACATTGTGTCCCTTGCTTCCTGTTACCATCAGCCTAGACGCACAGATCGGGACCCCCTACCCGAGATCCACCGGTTTTGACACCGACAGTCACTCCGATTGTCGGAGAGGTATCTCTGGGCCCTCTTAGTAATGCACATCACTTAAGCCTTGCAAGCAATATGACTAATGAGTCAGTTATGGGATGATACATTATGGAACGAGTAAAGAGACTTGCCAGTAACGAGATTGAACTAGGTATGGTGATACCGATGATCGAATCTCGGGCAAGTAACATACCGATGACAAAGGGAACAACGTATGTTGTTGTGCGGTTTGACCAATAAACATCTTCGTAGAATATGCAAGAGACAATATGAGCATCCAGCTTCCGCTATTGGTTATTGAACGGAGATGTGTCTCGGTCATGTCTACATAGTTCTCGAACCCGTAGGGTCCGCACGCTTAACGTTCAATGACGATTGGTATTATGAGTTTATGTTATTTGATGTACCAAAGGTTGTTCGGAGTCCCGGATGAGATCACGGACATGATGAGGAGTCTCAAAATGGTCAAGACATAAAGATTAATATATTGGACCATGTTGTTCGGACACCAGAAGTGTTCCGGAGAGCTTCGGATAAAACCGGAGTGCTAGAAGGGGTTACCAGAACCACCGGGAGAACTAATGGGCCTCTATGGGCCTTAGTGGGAAGAGAGGAAGGGCAAGGAGGGGATGGCCGCGTGCCCCCCCTTAGGTCCGAATTGGACTAGGGGAAGGGGTGGAGCCCCCTTTCCTTTCCTTACCCCTCTTCCTTCCTTCCTCCTCTCTCCCTCTTGGTGGATTCCTACTAGGACTTAGAGTCCTAGTAGGATTCCCCTCTTGGGGCGCGCCCTATGGGCCGGTCGGCCCTCCCTCCTCCCTCCTTTATATACGGGGGAGGGGGACCCCATAGACACACAAGTTGATCTTTAACCGTGTGCGGTGCCCTCCTCCACAGTTTTACACCTCGGTCATATCGTCATAGTGCTTAGGTGAAGCCCTGCACTGGTAACTTCATCATCACCATCACCATGCCGTCGTGCTAACGGAACTCTCCCTCGGCCTCAGCTAGATCAAGAGTTTGAGGGACGTCACCGAGCTGAATGTGTGCACATCGCGGAGGTGTCATGCATTTAATACTTGATCGGTTGGATCGCAAGGACGCTCGACTACATCAACCGCGTTACTAAACGCTTCCGCTTTCAGTCTAGAAGGGTGTGTGGACACACTCTCCCGCTCATTGCTATGCATCACCTAGATAGATCTTGCGTGTTTGTAGGATTTTTTTTGAAATTACTGTGTTCCCCAACAGGGGCGCCATCCCCCTTGTGGGCTGCCTTGCCTCCCTCATATGGCCCACATGGCCCATATCTTTCCCCCCGGGGTTCTGGTAACCCCCCGGTACTCCGATATATACCCGATACATTCCGAAACACTTCCTGTATGTAAATACTATCGTCCAATATATCAATCTTTACCTCTCGAAAGCAATAGCAATAAAACTTAACAATCATTATGCTAAGCTAACGGATGGGTCTTGTCCATCACATCATTCTCCTAATGATGTGATCCCGTTCATCAAATGACAACACATGTCTATGGTTAGGAAACTTAACCATCTTTAATTAACGAGCTAGTCTAGTAGAGGCTTACTAGGGACACTGTGTTTTGTCTATGTATCCACACATGTATCAAGTTTCCGGTTAATACAATTCTAGCATGAATAATAAACATGTATCATGATATAAGGAAATATAAAATAACAACTTTATTATTGCCTCTAGGGCATATTTCCTTCACCGATTGGAGTTCAATATGAATCTTTGGGGACTTGAAGTTGCCCGTAACTACATACCAAGTGGAGACCAAGTGCTCAAGAGGCATGGTCCAGGGAACGGCAAGTGTGTTTGGTGTGCGGAGGACGAGAATTGCTACCACATCCTTTTTCAATACATCACGACATGATATGTCTAGAGTGCAGTAACGGAGGCAACAGGTTGCTCATGGAACCCGGTGAGTTTTGATGATCTCTAAAACCTGATCCAGGGAACTAACAACACGGATAGGCGGCTAGCCTGGGTGGGTTTTGCAGCCGTGGTGTGGGCACTTTGGACTATAAGGAACAAAGCATTGATGGAGGGGTGATTCTTCAAGCACCTGTCTGATGTCTTATATGAAACTATTGTGTTTTTATAGTTTTAGAAACATCAAAGGAACCACACGACCGCTCACATTGAGGTCTTCATTGAAAAAATGTGCGCCACATGTCGATAGCTTTGGGTGGTGCCACGGCAAGGTGGATAGGAGCCTATCGTTTTGCTCTAGTTTGGGAGTATGGAGTGCGGCAGGCAGCTTCACCCTTGAGAGTTAGTTGTAGGCGAGTGCTGCGTCGCTTATTGTTGGCACCATATGGGCATGTATTAGACTACTACTTTCTGTTATTTCCTACTTTTTATTTCCGAACCTTGTGTTGTAAAACCCAAGGGCCTCATCATTAAGGCCTGGCAAATGCCTCTCCTTTAGAAAAAACTCCCTCCATTTATGTATATAAGGCTACTTAATCTTGTTTTAAGTCAAACTTATTTAGGTTTGACCAAGTTTCCTTCAGTCTCCCACTTGCACCAGAGTTAATAATCTAGTTCACATCGCCATGTGAATAACACCTATAGTTCACATCGCCATGTGATTAACATCTATAGTTCACATCGCCATGTGACCAACACCCAAAGGGTTTACTAGTGTCAATAATCTAGTTCACATTGTCATATGATTATAACACCCAAAGAGTACTAAGGTGTGATCATGTTTTGTTTGTGAGAGAAGTTTAGTCAACGGTTCTGCCACATTCAGAGCCGTATATATTTTGCAAAAAATTTATGTGTACAATGCTCTACATGGAGCTACTCTATCTAATTGTTCCCACTTTCAATATGTATCCAGATTGAGACTTAGAGTCATCCGGATCGGTGTAAAAGTTTGCATCGACGTAACTCTTTATGACGAACTCTTTATCACCTCCATAACCGAGAAATATTTCCTTAGTCCTCTTTGGTAACTAAGGATAACTTTGACCATTGTCCAGTGATCCACTCCTGGATCACTATCGTACCCTGTCGGTGTCAAAACCGGCGGATCTCGGGTAGGGGGTCCCGAACTATGTGTCTAGGTGGATGGTAACAGGAGACAAGGGACACGATGTTTTTACCCAGGTTCGGTCCCTCTCGATGGAGGTAAAACCCTACTCCTGCTTGATTGATATTGATGATATGGGTAGTACAAGAGTAGATCTACCACGAGATCAAGGAGGCTAAACCCTAGAAGCTAGCCTATGGTATGATTGTTGTTCGTCCTACGGACTAAAACCCTCCAGTTTATATAGACACCGGAGAGGGCTAGGGTTACACAGAGTCGGTTACAATGGTAGGAGATCTACATATCCGTATTGCCAAGCTTGCCTTTTACGCCAAGGAAAGTCCCATCCGGACACGGGACGAAGTCTTCAATCTTGTATCTTCATAGTCTTGGAGTCCGGCCAATGATGATAGTTCGGCTATCCGGACACCCCCTAGTCCAGGACTCCCTCAGTAGCCCCCGAACCATGATTCAATGACGACGAGTCTGCGCGCATATTGTCTTCGGCATTGCAAGGCGGGTTCTCCTCCAAATTCCATGTACTCGCCGAATGGTGTCCGGCTCCTTATAAATGCTGCGCTCCTCGACTTCCACGTCCAATAATGGCCATCTTCCACGTGTCGTACGAATGCGAAAAGCCAGGGTATTTTTACATTCCACCCCCTAGCCGCGCGAATGAGCTGCCTATAAAGAGAGGCGAGGATCTAGCCGAATCACACCATCCTCCTTCCACGAGTATCCATCGGAGCGCCTCTTGACCAAAAATCCATTCCATCATGGACAGTCGACGTGGCTCCTCCTCTCGCGCTCCCAGCCCTCAGCCAGGAGATTGGGGGAGATGCTCGGTCCCAATAGCGAGCTGGTGACGCTCCAAGCCGAGGGATTTCTTCCCCCAGCCTTCATGGTTCCGATTCGAGCCGGACTCGCCACCTACAAGGGCGGGAAGCAGGCGGAGAGCGTCCCCAATCCCTCCAAAGAGCGGGTATGCTTCGTCCCTTATCTAATAAGAGGACTCGGATTTCCCATACATCCATTTCTCCGGGGGCTCCTGGAGTTCTATGGGCTCCAGCTTCATCACCTTACGCCTACCTCCATCCTGCATATCGCAGGCTTTGTGGCCCTTTGCGAGCTGTTCTTGGGCATCGAGGCCCATTTTGCGCCGTGGAAGAGATTATTCTGCCTCGTACCCCGTTCTCATGAGGGGTCAATATATCAAGTGGGCGGAGCCGAACTATGGCGCATCGCCGGGACCGGATATCTATCCGGAACCCCGAAGAAGGCGTCCGAAGACTGGCCTTCGGAATGGTTTTATATGGAAGACGCCCCGCTACCGGACCCAGTTTGGATCGGCCTCCCGGAGTTCAGCAATGCTCCTCTGAAGAAACGCCTGAGTTGGCGCCCGCGGAGCCCTCAACGGGAGAATGATAGGGAGGTCCAATATCTGATGGGCCGAATAAGGTTATTGGCTCACTCCGGATTGACCATGATTGGGGTCATGGCCACATGCATTATGCGAGGGGTGCAGCCGCTCCAGTATAGGGGCCACCCCATGTGAGATTTCAACGGGGAGGACGATGCCACCCTTCATGGCCGCAAGGGGCCGGGATCGGTCGCCGATCTGGTGAAGATCCTGTCCGGCCTGTTCAAAGGGGAGAAGGAGGACTTCCTCCGTGCTAGTCCATTGAATGGATTTTCCATGAACAACCCTCGGATCTGGGTAAGCGGACGTTTGTCTAACCGATCCATATTCCCAAAGTTAAGTGTCTCACTTTGTGATTTCGACGCAGGAACTGCGCCGGGCCGTAGAGGATATACACAGCCTGGCTCCACAACCCGAGGATCCAGAACGATCCCTCGATCCGGCCTCCGAAGAGGATCCGAACATAAAGGTGGAGCTGATCGATGGGGTGTTCCACCAACTTAGCATGGACAATGCTTTGGTCGCCATTACGGCCGACTACCCCGGTATATCTCCGGCTTCCCAGGTAACTGTGACCAGAATCCTGATACCATTACTCATCCATGCTTATCTCTGACCACCGTATACCAATGGTGCTCCGCAGGAGGTGCCTTCGAGGCGGGAAGCCGAACGCGCGGCAGCTGACCAACAAGGGGCAGCTCGGCCCAGCAGGCGAAAAAGAAGTGCGGCGCGAATCGAGACGTCGCCGCAACGGTATGGCGCGCCACCATGTTTCCGGAAAAGATTCCTGGAAGGCATATTAATGCTCATGGTTTTTTAGGAGAAAGAGCGCTCGCCGGACTGTGCCCGGAGAGGTTGCCAATCAAGCCTCCGCCGGCCAGGCTCCAACACCAGGTCCGGAGTGGGAGGAGAACGCAAGGCGCGCGTCGGGTGCTCCTCCAACGGAGGACGCCGACAGGTTGTCCGCCACCAGATCTGAGGTGGAGAGTGCCATGAATCACAGGCGCCGCCGGACAGTTCTTCGTGACGCATGCTTCTCCCCCGAGGCGTTAAATGCCTTTAATTCGGGAGATGCGCACCTCCGTGCTGCTCAAGATGGTCTAGCCAGAGCCACGGAGCAGTATGTGAAAGACATACGGGTGAGGAATTTTGACAGTTATATATGCTAGTAGCCCCCGAGACTTAAAATAGTTAGAATAACTTATTTAAGGATCATTTGTTATGCAGGATCTTACGGAGAAGAATACCCACCTGTCCCAGGAGCTTCAAGAGTGCAATGCCCAACTTGAGGCTGCACTAGCCGCCGCAGGGGGAGCCACAGAGACCCCCTCTGGTAATACATACTTCGAAAGATAAGTAGTTTGTGAAGTGCGGCGTGTGTATAAGTCTGATAATAATATTGCAGATGGCGCCGGACTAGATCTGGACAAGCAACAGCTACTGCGCCAGCTGAAGGCCGGCGAGAAGGTGCTTACGAGGGTGTGGCAAGAGAAGAATAAGCTCCAAGATGCCAACACCCAGCTGGGCGAGGAACTAAAAGATGTTCGGGCCTAGCTGTCTGACTCCGTGAAGGAGAATCGGCAGCTTCATCGCGGCATTTATAGTAAGTGCTTGAGCAAACTTTTGAAAAGAAGAGTTCGGCGAGGAAGTCGATTGACAGAAATATGTCTGTAGGCGTGCTCACAGGTCGTCCTGCGGAGGAAATGCCCGGTTCAATGGGTGACCTACTTCCCGAGCTGTTGCAACTGCACGAACGAGTTCGGCAGGTGATGAGCGGAGTCGCCCAGGCCTTGTGGCCATCCAGTCCCTACCCGAAGGTCTTAGAGAGCTTGCGGAGAAGCTTCAGGGAGCACGGCGGCGCTTCCGGTTGTGGAAGATATCGGCCTGCTGTCAAGGCGCCAGGGAGGCCTGGGCCATGGTGAAGACACGGTATGCGAAGGCTGACCCAAACCACATGGCCGAGGTTAGACCTGTGGGGCCCGATGGGAAGGAGATCCCTGTGAGCTTAGTGTACGACTAAGTAGAGTTGGCCGCAAAGTATTCACAGCGGGACTATAAACTAGACAGTTTATTAGATGGTATCAAAGAGGAATACCATCAGTCAGCTTGACTATGTAATTGAAAATGACATAAAAAATGCCTTCTAGCCGGATTGTAGATCGTTTGTCGTTGCGGACCTTTTCGCTTCAACCTCAGGACCCGACAGTCCGATGTGTGTCCGAATACCCTCATGGTTATGTAAAAAACCGGGGCATGCGTGGAGACCAGGCGTAGTGGTCATTAGTGCTTTATCAGACAAGTGCCCAACTAGTTATGTTATATTACATGGTTAGTAAGAAACATCTTCCAGGGAGAATATTTCCGTTAGGGGTTCCTTTCCCTGGGAGGCATGCCCTAAAGTGCATGTCCGGACTGCGAAAAAAGCAGGAAAGCATCTGGGGGCAGATAAATAAATAGGTAAGAAATCATCTTTCAATTCACCGACCGAATATTCCCTTAAGAATGCTAGCTTTCGGCTTCACCCAGTCTGAGGTACACATTCGGCTGACCCGGTAGTAACAATCGCAGAGGTGCTCCCTTTACCTCCTAGCCGAACAATCGAGAACGTAGGGGTAAGCACAGGAGCCAGGCAACCTAGCTTGGCCAAAACTTAAGTCATATCGATGCATATAATGGTGAATAAAAGGTACATGCGGAAGTGTGACACATGTGTTGGGCATAAGGCCCGTATAAGCTTCTATTAAAGAAGCCCCCAGGTATAATGAGTGCGAGTAGCACGTCAAGTGTGTGCGATCAATGCGCAGGCGAGCCTTCCAAGGCTATGAGAAATGGGGAGGGAGAAGGAGAGAAATAAAGGACAGCTAAAGTATAAAATGTAGTGGGAGGAAGGAGACGAACTCGGAGTTCGGCGCTAGGCGTAAAATCTTCGAAGACGGGCTGCGTTCCATGGGTTCGGCTCTAGTCGGTTATCCCATGCGTTTCGAAGACGGTATGCTCCGCCGGTCAGGACTTGGTCGATGATGAAGGGACCTTCCCATTTGGGCTTGAGTTTGTCCTTTTTCTTGTCCAGCAGGCGTAGAACTAGTTCGCCAACATTGTAAGTTTTGGCCCGTACTTCTCTGCTTTGATATCTTCGAGCCTGCTGTTGATAGAATGCGGAACGAGCTTTTGCCACATCGCGCTCCTCCTCTAAGGCGTCCAAACTGTCCTGCCGATCTAGCTCGGCTTCTCTTTCTTCGTACATGCGCACGCGAGGTGAGTCATGAATTATGTCGCAGGGCAAAACTGCCTCTGCGCCATATACCATAAAAAATGGTGTGAATCCGGTAGTACGATTTGGTGTGGTCCGCAGCCCCCAGTGTACGGAGTCGATCTCCTCTACCCAGTGCGTGTTAGATTCCTTAAGGGACCGCACTAGTCTGCGTTTGATGCCGCTCATGATTAGACCATTTGCTTGTTCGACTTGACAATTAGTTTGAGGGTGATAGACTGAAGCATAGTCGAGCTTGATGCCCATGTTTTTGCACTAGAGTTTAACCTCGTCGGCCGTGAAGTTCGTGCCGTTATCAGTGATGATGCTATGGGGGACGCCGTAGAGCTGTACTACCCCAGATATGAAGTCTATCACGGGTCCGGATTCGGCCGTCTTAACTGGCTTGGCCTCTATCCATTTGGTGAATTTGTCCACCATGACCAATAGGTATTTTTGCTTGTGGGTTCCTCCTTTAAGGGGTCCAACCATGTCAAGCCCCCAGACCACGAATGGCCAGGTGATGGGTATAGTTTTGAGGGCGGTGGGTGGCATGTGGCTTTGATTAGCAAAGAGCTGGCAACCGACGCATCGTCGGACTAAGTCCTAAGCATCTGCCCGGGCCGTCTGCCAATAAAATCCTGTACGGAAGGCCTTGCCTACCAGGGCCCGGGCTGCGGCGTGGTGCCCACCGAGTCCGGCGTGAATTTCAGCCAGAAGATTTCGCCCTTCCTCTTCGGAGATGCACCTTTGAAGGACTCCGGTTGTGCTTTTCTTATAAAGCTCTCCCTCATGGACATTGTAGGCTTTAGATCGCCGTACTATGCAGCGGGCCTCATTTTGGTCTTCGGGAAGTTCCTGCCTGGTTAAGTAGGCTAGGAATGGTTCCATCCACGGGGCAATGACTGCCATTATTTCGTGGGCTGAAGGTGTTATTTCATTGGCAGAGCCACCGATTGTGTCAGAGTGTTCGGTGTTGGGCGGTGCGGTTGGTTCCGGGTTGTTGTTTCCGGACTCCCCTTCCCATAGTATGGATGGCTTGAAAAGCCGCTCCAGGAAGATGTTGGGAGGGACGACGTCGCGCTTTGCGCCGATGCATGCCAGTACGTCGGCCGCCTGGTTATTATGCCGGGATATATGGTGGAATTCGAGCCCTTCGAACCGAGCTGACATTTTTAAGACGGCGTTACGGTAGGCTGCCATTTTCGGATCCTTGGCGTCAAAGTCTCCATTTATTTGGGATATTGCGAGGTTTGAATCCCCGTGGACCTCTAGGCGTTTAATGCCCATGGAGATTGCCATCCGGAGACCATGTAGAAGGGCCTCGTATTCGGCTGCATTGTTGGAGTCCGTGTACATTATTTGGAGTATGTATTGGACTGTGTCTCCGGTTGGGGACGTCAGGACAACGCCAGCCCCCAGGCCGGCCAACATTTTGGAGCCCTCAAAGTGCATGATCCAATTGGAATATGCGCCGTACTCTTTAGGGAGTTCGGCTTCAGTCCATTCGGTGATGAAGTCAGCCAAAACCTGCGACTTGATAGCTCGCCATGGCTTATAGGTTATGTCGAATGGGAGGAGCTCGATGGCCCATTTTGCAATCCGGCTAGTCGCGTCACGGTTGTTTATAATGTCATTAAGGGGTACTTCGGAGGCTACTGTTATCGAACACTCTTGGAAGTAGTGTTGCAGCTTCCGGGATGCCATGAACACCGTGTATGCTATCTTCTGGTAATGTGGATACCAGGACTTGCATGGAGTTAGGACAGTGGACACGTAGTAAACAGGTTTTTGAAGGGGGAACTTGTGTCCGTCCGTTTCTCGTTCGACGACGAGCACCGCGCTTACAACTTGATGTGTTGCCGCGATATATAATAACATTGGTTCGCCCAAGTTGGGCGCGGCCAGGACCGGATTTGTTGCCAATATGGCTTTGATTTCTTCGAGTCCGGCCGTGGCGGCATCCATCCACTCGAAGTGTTCGGTGCACCGGAGGAGGCGATAAAGGGGTAATGCCTTTTCTCCTAAGCGGGAGATAAAACGGCTTAGAGCCGCCACGCATCCAGTCAATTTTTGTATTTGCTTGAGGTCTTTTGGGATATCCAATTGTGACAGAGCTCGGATCTTGGCTGCGTTTGCTTCTATTCCTCTACCGGATACAATGAAGCCCAAGAGCTTTCCGGCTGGTATGCCGAAAACGCTTTTTTCCGGGTTGAGCTTAATGTTGTATGTTCGGAGATTGTCGAATGTGACCCTCAAGTCGTCTACTAGGGTTTCGACATGCTTGGATTTGACGACCACATCGTCTACGTATGACTCCACTGTTTTGCCGATCTGGTTTGCCAGACATGTCTGAATCATGCGCTGATATGTTGCGCCGGCATTTTTGAGCCCGAAGGGCATTGTGTTGAAGCAGAATGGTCCGTATGGAGTGATGAATGCCGTTGCGGCTTGGTCTGGCTCCGCCATCTTGATTTGGTGGTAGCCGGAGTATGCATCGAGGAAGCACAATGAATCGTGTCCTGCGGTAGCGTCGATGATTTGATCGATGCGTGGGAGGGGGAATGGATCCTTTGGGCAAGCCTTATTAAGGTCTTTGAAGTCGACACATAGGCGCCAGGATTTATCCTTCTTTGGTACCATCACCAGGTTTGCTAGCCAGTCCGGATGTTTTATGTCTCTGATGAATCCGGCTTCCAATAGTTTGGCTAGCTCCTCTCCCATTGCCTGTCTTTTGGGTTCGGAAAATCGCCGAAGAGTCTGCTTGACTGGCTTGAATCCTTTTAGGATGTTTAGGCTGTGCTCGGCCAGCCGCCGTGGGATTCCTGGCATGTCTGAAGGGTGCCAGGCAAAAATGTCCCAATTTTCCCGTAGGAATTCTCGTAATGCGGCGTCTACATCAGGGTTTAATTGTGCCCCAATGGAGGCCGTCTTTGTGGGGTCCGTTGGATGGACCTGGAATTTGACTATTTCGTCTGCTGGCTTAAAAGAGGTGGACTTGGATCTTTTGTCAAGTATCACGTCGTCCCTATTCACCGTGGATCATAGTGCTGTGAGTTCCTCGGCCGCTAGGGCTTCAGAGAGCGCCTCTAGGGCTAGTGCGGCCGTCTTATTTTCGGCTCGGAGCGCTATGTCCGGATCACTAGCAAGGGTGATGATTCCGTTGGGCCCGGGCATTTTGAGCTTCATGTACCCGTAATGGGGTATAGCTTGAAAAATTGTGAATGCCTCCCGTCCTAATAAAGCGTGATATCCGCTGCTGAACGGGGCCACGTGGAACGTGACCTCCTCGGACCTGTAGTTGTCCAGCGAGCCGAACACCACATCCAGTGTGATTTTTCCTGTGCAGCATGCTTCCCGACTAGGGATTATTCCTCTGAAGGTTGTGCTGCTTCGCTCCATGCGGCTCCAGTCTACTTCCATTTTTCGAAGGGTTTCCTTGTAAATGAGGTTTAATCCGCTGCCGCCATCCATGAGTACCTTAGTAAGGAGAAAGCCGTCCAGTATTGGACTGAGGACCAATGCGGCTGGTGCTCGGGCTGTTCGGAATTTAGGTTCGTCACTGGCGTTAAAGGTAATAGCCGTGTCACTCCATGGATTTATTGTTGCCATTTGGTAGACTTCGGCGAGGCTGCGGAGTGTTCGTTTCCGCATATTATTTGATGCGAAAGTCTCGAAGACTGTTAATACCGTACTGGTATTGCTGGGCTGGTTCTCTAGAGCTAGAAGCTCTTCGCCACTTTTGGCCACCTGCCGTAGTATCCAACATGCCCGAAGGCTATGTGTTGGAGTGGCGCCCTCTGTACTATGAATTTTGCAGGGTCCGCTGATCCATCCCTCTAGTACGGTTCCATGCCCTTTAGGGGTCTTTTGCTTTTTGGTTTTTAACCTAGGTGCCCGAATATGATGCACCCTTTTATTTCGGAATAGGGTTGTATTCGGAGCCGGATTGTCCCAAAATTTGGTTTCGGTTTTCCAGGCACTCTCCATCGCACAGTACTTTCGTACTATGGATGCCAAGTCGGCGAAGCATGTAATTTTGCGACAACTTATGGTGTTCATGATTCCCTTGTCCGTGCAATTATTGCAGAAGATTGAAATTGCGCTTTCCTCACGGCAGTCCTTTATCCTGTCCATGACCAGGAGGAATCTAGCCCAGTAATGGTGTACTGTTTCAGTGGGCTTTTGCCGGATTCGGGATAAATCGCTTATGTTTGGGTGGGCGGGTGGTTTTGGATTTGGAACCCCGTCCAATCTAAGACTTAAGGGCCGAAAGGTTTCCAAACCTTGGAGCTTGGGTTTTTGTGTATTGTCCAATGAATCCCACCAGCTGCCTGACTTTAGGTTCAGGGTTTGATCGACATCTGTCCCTCCGCGGGAATCCGGCATGGAGGGGTTAGGAATCCAGACATAACTTGTCCTTAATATAGAAGAAGAGTCGCCGCACTATTCCTCCACCACAGCGACATGGTGGGTAGCCTGGGGAGAGTTGATCTCTCTCAGATCGGTTTTAGGCCCGATCTGATCATAATCAGTAGCGACTCCCAGGGCGGCGATGCGATCCAAGAGCTCGTTTAAGGAGGAGAGCTCCATTGGATCTAGCTGCTCGGCGAGTTCCGAGTTGACGTGAAGATTGCTTTTGATGACCTGAGAAGTGATCATCGGCGCGGCGGCCGAACAGGCAGTCATGAGAAAACCGCCTAGCCGGAGAGTTTGGCCGATAGCCAAAGCTCCTTCAGCTATGGTGTCGTCTTTGAAGACGGGATAGGGCATCCTTCCTGATGGCGACGACACAGAGGAACTCTCAATGAAAGCACCAATGTCGGTGTCAAAACCGGCGGATCTCGGGTAGAGGGTCCCGAACTGTGCGTCTAGGCGGATGGTAACAGGAGACAAGGGACACGATGTTTTTACCCAGGTTCGGGCCCTCTCGATGGAGGTAAAACCCTACTCCTGCTTGATTGATATTGATGATATGGGTAGTACAAGAGTAGATCTACCACGAGATCAAGGAGGCTAAACCCTAGAAGCTAGCCTATGGTATGATTGTTGTTCGTCCTACGGACTAAAACCCTCTGGTTTATATAGACACCGGAGAGGGCTAGGGTTGCACAGAGTCGGTTACAATGGTAGGAGATCTACATATCCGTATTGCCAAGCTTGCCTTCTATGCCAAGGAAAGTCCCATCCGGACACGGGACAAAGTCTTCAATCTTGTATCTTCATAGTCTTGGAGTCTAGCCAATGATGATAGTTCGGCTATCCGGACACCCCCTAGTCCATGACTCCCTCATACCCCCTTGCCAAACTCATGGCAAGGTACACAATAGGTCTGATACACAACATAGCATACTTTATAGAACCTATGGATGAGGCATAGGGGATAACTTTCATTCTCTTTCTATTTTCTGCTGTGGTCAGGTTTTGAGTCTTACTCAACTTTACACCTTGCAATACAGGCAAGAACTCCTTCTTTGACTGTTCCATTTTGAACTACTTCAAAATCTTGTCAAGGTATGTACTCATTGAAAAATCTTATCAAGCGTCTTGATCTATCTCTATAGATCTTGATGCCCAATATGTAAGCAGCTTCACCGAGGTCTTTCTTTGAAAAACTCCTTTATGCTTTCCAGAAAATTCTACATCATTTCCGATCAACAATATGTCATTCACATATACTTATCAGAAAGGTTGAAGTACTCCCACTCACTTTCTTGTAAATACAGGCTTCATCGCAAGTTTGTAGAAAACTATATGCTTTGATCAACTCATCAAAGGGTATATTCCAACTCCGAGATGCTTGCACCAGTCCATAGATGACTCGCTGGAGCTTGCACATTTTGTTAGTACCTTTAGGATTGACAAAACCTTCTAGTTGCATCATATACAACTCTTCTTTAATAAATCCATTAAGGAATGTAGTTTTGATATCCATTTGCCAGATTTCATAAAATGCGGCAATTGCTAACATGATTCGGACATACTTAAGCATCGATACAAGTGAGAAAATCTCATCGTAGTCAACACCTTGAACTTGTCCAAAAAATTTTGTGACAATTCGAGCTTTGTAGATAGTAACACTACCATCGGCGTCCGTCTTCCTCTTGAAGATCCATTTATTCTCAATGGCTTGCCTATCATCGGGCAAGTCCACCAAAGTGAAGGAAATATGCCCTAGAGGCAATAATAAAGTTGTTATTTATATTTCCTTATCTCATGATAAATGTTTATTATTCATGCTAGAATTCTATTAACCGGAAACTTGATACATGTGTGAATACATAGACAAAACACAGTGTCCCTAGTATGCCTCTACTAAACCAGCTCGTTAATCAAAGATGGTTAAGTTTCCTAACCATAGACATGTGTTGTCATTTGATGAACAGGATCACATCATTACAAGAATGATGTGATGGACAAGACCCATCCATTAGCTTAGCATAATGATCGATAAGTTTTATTGCTATTGCTTTCTTCATGACTTATACATATTCCTTTGACTATGAGATTATGCAATTCCCGAATACCGGAGGAATACCTTGTGTGCTATCAAATGTCACAACGTAACTGGGTGATTATAAAGATGCTCTACAGGTATCTCCAATGTGTTTGTTGGGTTGGCATAGATCGAGATTAGGATTTTTCACTCCGAGTATCACAAAGGTATCTCTGGGCCCTCTCGGTAATGCACATCATGATAAGCCTTGCAAGCAATGTGACTAATGAGTTTTTGCGGGATGATGCATTACGGGACGAGTAAAGAGACTTGCCGGTAACGAGATTGAACTAGGTATGAAGATACCGACGATCGAATCTCGGGCAAGTAACATACGATGACAAAGGGAATTACGTATGTTGTCATTACGGTTTGATCGATAAAGATCTTCTAGAATATGTAGGAACCAATATGAGCATCCAGGTTCCGCTGTTGGTTATTGACCAGAGATGTGTCTCGGTTATGTCTACATAGTTTGGCAGGACCCCGACTCAATGCCAGATCGATCTAGCATGTAACACCTCATATCACTTTGCGGCCTCACGCACAGTATTCCCACGGGTGTCGCTTTACCTTTGCCCGGGACCGTTTGCGCCTTTTGGCACACGTATATGATAGTGTCGCTAGCATCCATATGATAAGGAGCCTGGGCTGACATGGCTAGTCGTAAACCCAAAGTGGCACAAACTTATAGGGACAGGCATCCATGACCCAGCATCGAACGTGTCGGTCATCAGCGAGTGAATCCAGGCTGTAGCACTGGGCTAGCAGGACTCCGGTGAACCGGGCTATAGCGGGCTAACAGGACTCTGGTATTCATCGCGTGACATTTCCCTGAAGGGACAGACACAGGAACGAGGAAGGACACATGCCGGCCAGCCTAAGTGTTCCGGAGCAGTAGCAAGCTACCATGGCTCAGTGGAAGCACTAAGAGACATTTCCCGGTAAGAGAGGCTACTAAGGATAAACAACTAGATAGTCAGATCCCACACATACCAAGCATTTCAATAACATACACACAATATGCTCGATATGTGCAAATACAACATGGCATCACAACATGACTCTACAACTCAAGTATTTTATTCAATAGGCTCCGAGGAGCGAGATATTACAAACATGGGTCTCTCAACCCAGCATCAGAGCATACAAGTCAAAGCACATGCGGAAGCTTAACATGTCTGAATACAGACATCTACAAATGAAAAAGGCTGAGAAGCCTGACTATCTACCAGATCCTGCCGAGGGCACAAGATCGTAGTTGAGGTAACAAGCTAAACGTCGAAGTCCACGCGAAACTACTAACGATACTGACGTCTCTCTGCAAAAACATAAAATAGGCAAACGTGAGTACAAATGTACCCAGCAAGACTTACATTAGATCTAGCTACATATGCATCATTATCAACAAAGCGGGTGGTGGAGTTTAACTGCAGCAAGCCAGCTTTGACTCGGTGGCTATCCTAAACTACAACTGCAAGTAACTCTTTGAGGTGGCGCACACGAGTCCACATATCCACCATGCCAATACACCACTATGGATCCGCTCCCGTCTCCCTACGAGAAGGCCATCCATAGCACTCACGCTTATCTTGCGCATTTTAGAGTATCCACTTCCACTTGTCTATGAACTGTTATAGGCAACCCAGAAGTCCTTTTCCGCGGACACGGCTATTCGAATAGATGATGTTAACCCTGCAGGGGTGTACTTCTTCACACACGCTCTCACCACTTACCGCCGTTTACACGACATGTACTCGGCAACCTTCAAGCGGAAGCCCAACATGGGTGTCGGCCACGACCTACCTAAACACTCAAGTCTCTAGTCCAGGTTTATCGCCTATTCAGGTTCCATCCACAGGGAGTCCGGCCGAGGTTTCCACATACAGCCCTGAACGATGTGTACAGGGTTCCGTGACACCAAACGGGCGCCCGGCATACCCGGCCATGTGCCTACCGCATCATAGCCCACCCCTCCGGTCAGCGCTGCGCACGGCCTCCAGCATACTACAAACACCAGAAACTACTTGCAACTCCTGGACAGAGGACAAGGGTGATTAAGAAGCCGAGAGGGTCCATTGGTTTCGGGCCCAATGCGTGGTAGTATCTGTTTCATGGATCACAAACACAGAACTCAGTTCCTGAGGACGGCTTCAATGAGACAACCCACCATGTACTCCTACATGGCCTCTCACCGCTACCTTTACCAAATCGTGTTCACACACTTAGCTCACACACAGTAGGACATGTTCACACACCTCTGATTCATCCCCGATGAATCAGAACTGACTCAACTCTAAGCAGTAGCAGGCATGACAAACAAGCATGAATGAGTAGGCACATTAGGGCTCAAACAACTCCTACTCATGCTAGTGGGTTTCATCCATTTACTGTGGCAATGACTGGTCATGCAGAGGATAAAGGGGTTCAGCTACCGCAGCAAGTAACAGATGAATCGTTGTTGTCCTAATGCAGTAAAAGAGAGCAGGAGCGAGAGAGTAGGATTGTACCGGAATGAACAAGGGGGTTTTGCTTTCCTGGCACTTCCGAAGATAATATAGCTCTTCATCAGTGTCATCGATCTCATCGTCGAAACCACGTCTATCGAGAGGGGACAAATACCGGCAACAGAGAAGAAACACAATCAATGCAATGCACAATATGATGCATGATCATGACATGGAAAAATGAGTGTGTTGGGCCAATGCAACTACAACCAGATGGGTTTGAGCCACTTTGAACCAAAGATTCAAAGTTCAAACACATTTGTGATCTTAAATAGTTCTTTATCATGTTTTGCACTAAATAGCAAGTTAACTTGTTTAAACATGCATGAAACTAGTACAGATGGATAGATTGGATTTTTGTGATCATTTTTCATATATAAATTATTTCACTTGGAGTTACGGTTGAATTTCTATGATTTTTAGAAGTTAGCACTATTTTCTGAAATTACCTAAAAAAGAATAAATCCAAAAAAGCCTATTACTGCGTCAGCATTGCGTCATGCTGACCTCAGCAAGTCAACTGACCCGGTCCAGGTCAAACGTGACCAGTGGGTCCCGTCTGTCAGTAGTTAGTTAAACTAATTAAATTTAATTAGCGTTAAACTAACACTAACCTAGTTTAGTTAGTGGCCTGGGGCCCACACGTTAGTGACCCAGGGGGTCAAACTGGGCCCACCCGGGGTCAACTTGGTCAGCGGGGTCAAACTGGGCCCACCCGGGGTCAACTTGGTCAGCGGGGTCAAACCTGCCGGCATCGAGTCACCGGCGAGGCCGAGACGACGGAGAGCGTCGGAAACGCTACTCCGGCCACGGTTTGATGCGCGGGTCGGTGCTACGAGTAGCTGGCGATGTGGCGCATCCAACGGTGGCAGCGTTTGGTGCTGGGGTGGTCAGGAACAACGGCGGCGAGCACGTCCGCGGCGGCCGGAGTTCGGGCCTCGGCAGGAAACATGCTAGGTTGCACAACAGGACGTGGGGTGGCCGCGTTCGACTTGTGGGGATGTACTGAGTGCAGTGGTGAGCTCGGGTGCAAGCTTGCATGGCCGTGGCCACGGTGGCGACATGGCCGACGGCGAGGAGCTATCAGCTCCGGTGGCCATGGTGGTTAGAGGACGCGGACGAGCGCGGGGAGAGGGGGAAAATGCTCGGGGGCTCACAACGGTGTTGTAGGGATGGCCAGTGTGCTCGGGGAAGCTCGAGAGGCGGCGAATCGACGGCGACAGTCCCCGGTGGTCGAGGAGGGGGAACGGCTGAGCTGGCGCCTTACATCTTGGTGAGGAGGAAGAGGGGGACGAGGCGGAGCTCTTGAGCCAGTCAGGGAAGCGAGGGGGAGGCGGTGGCGGCGGTGGTGCACGTCGGCGGCGGCGGGCGCATTCGGGTGGTGCGAGGAAGAGAGCCAGAGGAGGGAAAGGAGCACGGGGAGAGTGAGAGAGGGGCCAGGGAGGCTGCGTGGCGTCGTGGAGGCGTCCAGGCCCTCGGCAGCAAGCAGGAGGTGGCGCACGGCGGTGCGCGCGCGTCGGGCACGCGCCCGTCCTCCTGGCAAAGAAGGAAGACGACAGGTGAGGAGGCGGTGGTGGGCTGGGCCAGTTGGCTGGGCTGCCAGCTGGGCCGGCCAGGTGGGCTGCATAGTAGGTAGGTCCAGGTAACTCTCTCCCTCTCTTATTTGTTTCTGTTTTTCTATTTCTTCTGTTTTGTTTTGATTTAGTAAAATACTAAACCATTTTATAAAATGCTAGAAATAATTAGAGGTGCTGTCTGAATTATTCCAGTGACCCACAACAACTTCCAACATTTTTGGAGCATCTAAAATTTATATAGCATTTAAATATCTCCAATTCAAATATGTTCAAATTAAATCAAAGCCCAAATATGTCCTGCAAAAATATAAACCATTTTTGGTAGATGCTTCCACCTCAAACCAGAAATGTTGAACATTTTTAGAGGCATTTTGAGTTCAATAAAAAAGATTTTATTTTGACCGTAGTTGAATCCATTTGGTGCTAGGGTTTAAGCATCCCCATTTCAAAATTAATAGAAAGTAAAAATGATGCATGGATGCAATGCCACTAATTACAAGAAGATTTCTAGGGCCGTGACATAGTTCTTGAACCCGTAGGGTCCGCACGCTTAATGTTCGATGACGATTTGTATTATGAGTTATGTGATTTGGTGACCGGATGTTGTTTGGAGTCCCGGATGAGATCATGGACATGACGAGGAGTCTCTAAATGGTCGAGGGGTAAATATTGATATATTGGATGACAGTATTCGAACACTGAAGTGTTTCGGAATGTATCG
>NC_041383.1:198511981-198572985 GCF_002162155.2 Triticum dicoccoides
AGATATGGGCCATAGGAGGGAGGAAAACTATCCCTCATTGGGGTGGCGCGCTCCGCCCAAGGGAGGAGTCCAAATTGGACAAGGGGAGGGGCGGCGCCCCCCTTTCCTTCTCCCTCTCTCTCTCCTTCCCCCATTCCTCCTCCGATAAAAGGAAGGGGGGGGCGAATCCTACTAGGAGCCCAAGTGGGACTCCTCCCACTTGGGGCGTGCCTAGGGCCGGCCTCCTCCCCTCTCCCTCCTTTATATATGGGGGTGGGAGCACCTCTAAGACAGACCAATGGTTCTTAGCCATGTGCGGCTCCCCCCTCGACCGTTTACTCCTCCGGTCATATTGTCGTAGTGCTTAGGTGAAGCCCTGCGCGGATCACTTCACCATAACCGTCAGCACACCGTTGTGCTGAAGAATCTCTCCCTCGACACTTTGCTGGATCAAAAGTTCGAGGAACATCATCGAGCTGAACATGTGCAGAACTCGGAGGTGACGTACGTTCGGTGCTTGATCGGTTGAATCGAGAAGACGTTCGATTATATCTACCGCATTAAGCTAACGCTTCCGCTTTTGGTCTACGAGGGTACGTGGACACACGCTCCTCCTCTCGTTGCTATGCATCTCCTAGATAGATCTTGCGTGAGCGTATGAATTTTTTTGAAATTGCATGCTATGTTCCCCAACAGTGGCATACGAGCCAGGTCTATGCGTAGATGATATGCACGAGTAGAACACAAAGAGTTGTGGGCGGTGATAGTCATAATGCTTACCACCAACGTCTTATTTTGATTCGGCGGTATTGTTGGATGAAGCGGCCCGGACCAACCTTACATGACCACATTCATGAGACCGGTTCCACCGACAGACATGCAACTAGTTTTGCATAAAGGTGGCTAGCGGGTGTCTGTTTCTCCAACTTAAGTTGAATCGAATTTGATTACTACCGGTCCTTGTTGAATGTTAAAACAACAAACTTGACGGAACACTATTGTGGTTTTGATGCATAGGTAAGAAAGGTTCTTACTAGAAGCCCGTAGCAGCCACGTAAAACTTGCAACAACAAAGTAGAGGACGTCTAACTTGTTTTTGCAGGGCATGTTGTGATGTGATATGGTCAAGACATGATGTGATATACATTGTTGTATGAGATGATCATGTTTTGTAAAAGTTATCGGCAACTGGCAAGAGCCTTATGGTTGTCACTTTATTGTATGAAATGCAATTGCCATGTAATTGCTTTACTTTATCACTATGCATTAGTGATAGTTGTAGAAGCAATAGTTGATGCGACGACAACGATGCTACGATAAAGATCAAGGTGTCAGCCGGTGACGATGGGAATCATGACGGTGCTTTGGAGATGGAGATTAGAGGCACAAGATGATGATGGCCATATCATGTCACATATTTTGATTACATGTGATGTTTATCTTTTATGCATCTTATTTTGCTTAGTACGGCGGTAGCATTATAAGATGATCCCTCACTAAAAAAATTCAAGGTATAAGTGTTCTCCCTGAGTATGCACCGTTGCTAAAGTTCGTCGTGTCGAGACACCACATGATGATTGGGTGTGATAAGCTCGACATTCACATACAACGGGTGCAAGACAGTTTTGCATGTGTGGAATACTCAGATTAAACTTGACGAGCCTAGCATGTACAGACATGGGCTCAGGACACTGGAGACTGAAAGGTCGAACGTGAATCATATAGTAGATATTATCAACATACAGATGTTCACCATTGAAAACTACTCCATCTCACGTGATGATCGGACATGGTTTAGTTGACATGGATCACATGACCATTTAGATGACTCGAGGGATGTCTATCTAAGTGGGAATTCTTAAGTAATATGATTAATTGAACTTAATTTATCATGAACTTAGTCCTGGTAGTATTTGCATATCTATGTTGTAGATCAATAGCTCGCAATGTAGCTCCCCGTTTATTTTTGATATGTTCCTAGAGAAAAATAAGTTGAAAGATGATAGTAGCAATGAAGTGGACTGGGTCCATGATCTGAGGATTATCCTCATTGCTGTACAGAAGAATTATGTCCTTGATGCACCACTAGGTGACGAACCTATTGCAGGAGTAGATGCAGATGTTATGAACGTTTTGGCAAGCTCGGTATGATGACTAGTTGATAGTTTAGTGCGCCATGCTTTACGACTTAGAAACGGGACTTCAAAAACGTTTTGAATGCCATGGAGCATATGAGATGTTCCAAGAGCTGAAATTGGTATTTCAGACTCATGCCCGAGTCAAGAGGTATGAGACCTCTGACAACTACTTTGCCTACAAGATGGAGGAGAATAGCTCAACCAATGAGCATGTGCTCAGAATGTCTGGGTACTACAATTTCTTGAATCAAGTGGGAGTTAATCTTCCAGATAAGATAGTGATTGACAGAGTTCTCTAGTCACTATCACCAAGTTGCCACAACTTTGTGATGAACTATAATATGCAAGGGATGACGAAAATGATTCCCAAGCTCTTCGCGGTGTTGAAATCAGCGAAGGTAGAAATCAAGAAATAGCATCAAGTGTTGATGGTTAACAAGACTACTAGTTTCAAGAAAAAGTGCAAGGGAAAGAAAGGGAACTTCAAGTAGAATGGCAAGCAAGTTGCCACTCCCATGAAGAAGCCCAAAGCAAGACCCAAGCCTGAAACTGAGTGCTTCTACTGCAAAGGAAATGGTCACTAGAAGCGGAACTGCCCCAAATATTTGGCAGATAAGAAGGATGGCAAAGCGAACAACGGTATATTTGATATACAGATTATTGATGTGTACTTTACTAGTGTTCATAGCAACCCCTGGGTATTCGATACGAGTTCAGTTGCTAAATTTAATAACTCGAAACGGGAATTGCAGAATGAACAAAGACTAGTTAAGGATGAGGTGACGATGTGTGTTGGAGGTAATTCCAAGGTTGATACGATCACCATCGCAGACTCCCTCTACCTTCGGTATTAGTGTTGAACCTTAAAAAATGTTATTTGGTGTATGTGTTGAGCATGAATATGATTTGATCACGTTTATTGTGATACAGTTATTCATTTAAGTCAGAGAATAATTGTTGTTCTGTTTACATGAATAAAACCTTCTATGGTCATACACCAAACGTAAATGGTTTATTGAATCTCGATCATAGTGATACACATATTCATAATATTGATGCCAAAAGATGGAAAGTTGATAATGATAGTGCAACATATTTGTGGCACTGTCGTGTAGGTCATATTGGTGTAAAGAGCATGAAGAAACTCCATACGGATGGATTTTTGGAAATCACTTGATTATGAATCATTTGATACTTGCGAACCATGCCTCATGGGCAAGATGACTAAAACTCCATTCTCCGGAACAATGGAGCGAGCCACTGACTTATTGGAAATAATACATACCGATGTATGCGGTCCAATGAGTGTTGAGACTCGTGGCGGGTATCGTTATTTTCTGACCTTCATAGATGATTTGAGCAGATGTGGGTATATCTACTCGATGAAACACAAGTCTGAAACATTTGAAAATTTCAAAGAATTTCAGAGTGAAGTGGAGAATCATCGTAATGAGAAAATAAAGTTTCTACGATATGATCGCGGAGGCGAATATTTGAGTTACGAGTTTGGCCTTCATTTAAAACAATGTGGAATAGTCACAACTCACGCCACCTAGAACACCGCAGCATAATGGTGTCACCAAACATCGTAACCGTACTTTATTAGATATGGTGCGATCTACGATGTCTCTTACCGATTTACCACTATCATTTTGCTGTTATGCATTAGAGACAGCTGCATTCACGTTAAATAGGGCACCATCTAAATCTGTTGACACGACACCGTATGAACTATGGTTTGGCAAGAAACCTAAGCTGTCATTTATTAAAGTTTGGGGTTGCGATGCTTATGTGAAAAAGCTTCAGCCTGATAAGCTCGAACCCAAATCGGAGAAGTGCGTCTTCATAGGATACCCAAAAGAAACTGTTGTGTACACCTTCTATCACAGATCCGAAGGCAAGATATTTTTTGCTAAGAATGGATCCTTTCTAGAGAAGGAGTTTCTCTCGAAAGAAGTGAGTGGGAGGAAAGTAGAACTTGATGAGGTAATTGTACCTTCTCTCGAATTGGAAAGTAGCTCATCATAGAAAACCGTTCCCGTGATGCCTACACTAATTAGTGAGGAAGCTAATGATGATGATCATGAAATTCAAATCAAGTTACTACCGAACCTCATAGGTCAACTAGAGTACATTCTGCACCAGAGTGGTATGGCAATCCTGTTCTGGAAGTCATGTTACTAAACCATGATGAACCTACGAACTATGAGAAGCGATGATGAACCCAGATTCCGTGAAATGGCTTGAGGCCATGAAATCTGAGATGGGATCCATGTATGAGAACAAAGTGTGGACTTTGGTTGACTTGCCTGATGATCGGCAAGCCATAGAGAATAAATGGATCTTCAAGAAGAAGACTGACGCTGATGGTAATGTTACTGTCTACAAAGCTCGACTTGTTGCGAAAGGTTTTCAACAAGTTCAAGGAGTTGACTACGATGAGACCTTCTCACCCGTAGCGATGCTTAAAGTCTGTCCGAATCATGTTAGCAATTGCCGCATTTTATGATTATGAAATCTGGCAAATGGACGTCAAAACTGCATTCCTTAATGGATTTCTTAAAGAAGAGTTGTATATGATGCAACCAGAAGGTTTTGTCGATCCTAAAGGTGCTAACAAAGTGAGCAAGCTCCAATGATCCATTTATGGACTGGTGCAAGCATCTCGGAGTTGGAATATACGCTTTGATGAGGTGATCAAAGCATATGGTTTTATACAGACTTTTGGAGAAGCCTGTATTTACAAGAAGTGAGTGGGAGCTCTGTAGCATTTCTGATATTATATGTGGATGACATATTGCTGACTGGAAATGATATAGAATTTTTGGATAGCATAAAAGGATACTTGAATAAGAATTTTTCAATGGAAGACCTCGGTAAAGCTACTTATGTATTGCGCATCAAGATCTATAGAGATAGATCAAGACGCTTAATAGGACTTTCACAAAGCACACACCTTGACAAAATTTTGAAGGTATTCAAAATGGACCAGTCAAAGAAGGAGTTCTAGCCTGTATTGTAAAGTGTGAAGTTGAGTAAGACTCAAAGCCCGACCACGGCAGAAGATAGAGAGAGAATGAAAGTCATACCCTATGCCTCAGCCATAGGTTCTATAAAGTATGCCATGTTGTATACCAGACCTATTGCGTACCTTACCATGAGTTTGGCAAGGGGGTACAATAGTGATCCAGGAGTAGATCACTGGACAATGGTCAAAATTATCCTTAGTCACCTAAGAGGACTAAGGAAATGTTTCTCGATTACGGAGGTGATAAAGAGTTCGTCATAATAGAGTTACATCATTGCAAGATTTGACACTGATCTAGATGACTCTAAGTCTGAATCTAGATACGTATTGAACGTGGGAGCAATTAGTTAGAGTAGCTCCATGCAGAGCATTGTAGACATAGAAATTTGCAAAATTCATACAGATCTGAATGTGGCAGACTCGTTGACTAAACTTCTCTCACAAACAAAACATGATCACACCTAAGTACTCTTTGGGTGTTAATCACACAGCGATGTGAACTAGATTATTAACTCTAGTAAACCATTTGGGTGTTGGTCACATGGCGATGTGAACTATGGGTGTTAAACACATGGTGATGTGAACTATTGGTGTTAATCACATGGTGATGTGATCTAGATTATTGACTCTAGTGCAAGTGGGAGACTGAAGGAAATATGCCCTAGAGACAATAATAAAGTTGTTATTTATATTTCTTTATATCATGATAAATGTTTATCATTCATGCTAGAATTGTATTAACCGGAAACTTGATACATGTGTGAATACATAGACAAAACACAGTGTCCCTAGTATGCCTCTACTAGATTAGCTCGTTAATCAAAGATGGTTAAGTTTCCTAACCATAGACATGTGTTGTCATTTGATGAATGGGATCACATCATTAGAAGAATGATGTGATGGACAAGACCCATCCGTTAGCTTAGCATAATGATCGTTAAGTTTTATTGATATTGCTTTCTTCATGACTTATACATATTCCTTTGACTATGAGATTATGCAACTCCCGAATACCGGAGGAATACCTTGTGTGCTATCAAACGTCACAACGTTACTAGGTGATTATAAAGATGCTCTACAGGTATCTCTGAAGGTCTTTGTTGGGTTGGCATAGATCGAGATTAGGATTTGTCACTCCAAGTATCGGAGAGGTATCTCTGGGCCCTCCCGGTAATGCACATCATGATAAGCCTTGCAAGCAATGTGACTAATGAGTTAGTTGCGGGATGATGCATTACAGAACGAGTAAAGAGACTTGCCGGTAACGGGATGAACTAGGTATGAAGATACTGACGATAGAATCTCGGGCAAGTGACATACCGATGACAAAGGGGATTACATATGTTGTCATTGCAGCTTGACCGATAAAGATCTTCATAGAATATGTAGGAACCAATATGAGCATCCAGGTTCCGCTGTTGGTTATTGACCGGAGATGTGTCTCGGTCATGTCTACATAGTTCTCGAACCCGTTGGGTCCGCACGCTTAACGTTCGATGACGATTTGTATTATGAGTTATGTGATATGGTGACCCAATGTTGTTCGGAGTCCCAGATGAGATCATGGACATGACGAGCAGTCAAGAAGTGGTCGAGAGGTAAAGATTGATATATTGGATGATAGTATTCGAACACCAAAAGTGTTTCGGAATATATCAGGTACATATCGAAGTATTGGGGCACTACTAGGGAAAACCTTATACATAGAACTTTAGCAGTAGCGCTTGATAAAAAAGGACGCTAGTGCTAAATAGCAGTAGCACGTGCTGGATAAACGCGCTACAGATACAAACGCAGTAGTAGCGCGTCTAACTTTAAACGCATTGCTACTAAAGTTCTCATTACTAAGCCGATAAGCTACACATAGTAGTAGCGTTCTTATAAAAACTGCGCTACCGCTAAGTTTATTGTAGCAGCGCGTTTACGTGGAAAGGTGCTACTATAACAAAAATAAAATAAATCAAAAAACAAATATAAAAGTAAATGAAAATGAAAGAAGTAGAAAAAGGAGAAAGGAAAAAAATAAAATGTAAAGAAAAATAAATGAGAAAGGAAAAAAAGGAGAAAGACTTAGCAGTAGCGCGTTATGTGAAACGCGTTATAGCTAACTTAGCTATAGCGCGTTTTCTGTAACGCGTTACCGCTATGTTTCACTCAACCAGCGGTTATCCCTCCCCCCGGCCACCAGTTCTCCCCCAAATCCCTCGCCCTAGTTCACCGCCATGTCCCCAATTCGCTGTCGTCCCACTTCGCCGCCGTCTCCTACCGACGACGACACCCCCGGAGCCACCAGAGCCGCGCGCCATCGATGCCACCAGAGCCGCCCAACACCACCGGAGCCACGCGGCCTCATCAACGCCACCGGAGCCGCCCTCGGCGCCACCGGAGCCACCCTCGACGCCCCTGCCTCCCTCGTCGTCACTGGAGACGCCCCTGCCTCCCTCGCCACCACCGGAGCCATCCTCTATAAGCACCCCTCCTCTCTCTCTCATGCATAGCACAAACATTGGACATACTAACTAGCTAGGTTAACTAGTTTAATTAGGTTAATTATCTAGGTTAGTGCAAAAATTTAGTTAGGGCTTAGGTTAACTAGTTTAATTATCTAGGTTAAGAAAAAATTTATTTAGGGCTTTGACAGAGAACTAGCTAGGTTAACTAGTTTAATTAGGTTAATTATCTAGGTAAACAAGTTTAACAAGCTAGGTTAACTAACTAGCTAGGTTAATTAGGTTCGTTAGGTTAATAAGCTAGGTTAACTAGGTTCGCTAGGTTAGAGGAAAATTTTATTTTAGAGCATTAGGTCAGAAGGGTTAGAGAAATGGAGTTCCTTTGCAATTTAGTTGGGTTCTGTCCTAGGCAGAGAAGGGTTAGAGAAAATAATGTGTGTGTGTGTGCTTGTGAGAGAGAGAGAGAGATAGAGAAATAGCTAGAACAGAATTTTGGTTCTGTCCTAGGCAGAGAAGTGTTTAGTAAGATCATTTTGCAGAGGGTTTTGGTTTTTGAAAAGACCATTATTTTTCTAGGAAAAGAATTTAGGCAAGTTTTATTTTAAAGATGATATCTTCCTAGACTTTTATTGTTGATTATATCTTTTCATTGAAGTGGTCATGTTATATGTTTTCATTGAAGTGGTTCGATTGTGCCCAAGTGGCCTTTTGTTGTTTCTAGGGAATGAAGCCGAGTGGCCTATGTTTTACCGGAATGTTGATTCATTTCCGTTCTGGCAAATTTCATGTGCTCGATTTGTCCACTTTTTAGCAAAGGTCATGCCGAAATTTTCCGTGAATTTCAGCATGACTTGTGCTACAAACTAGGACATATCGAGTGCCCGGGATTTGCCGCACCGGGCAGGAGTCAACGTCCTGAAAAACATAGGCCTTTTTTATGTCACTATCCATTTTATTAGGTCTAGAATTAATTGACTAGATTTAATTGTAGGAAACATGGCTAGCAACGATGAAGGACAGGGTTCTAGTGATTGCAATGACGTCTACCTGGCGGCAGACGAATTTTTGAGCCTTGCCAACGATCAACGGATGTTGGTGCTGGGCCCACTTATCGCATCGTGGACTGATACCGACATGCATACCGGCTTATATCATTATTTAGATGGATGACAATGTAGTTGCAAGTAATCGAGACTTGTATCGCTATTTTCAAGATGATGACGAGAGACCACTTTGTGTTGGATGATGATTATGATGATGACATGATTTGATGAGACTATTTGTATGTATATGCTATGATTACATTTGTATGTGTATGATATGCTAAAGATTATTGTATAAAGCCTGTTCAAATACAAAACAAATATGCAGAAAAAAAACAAAAAACTAATAAAACTAGCAGTAGCGAGGGGAATAAAGTTAGCAGTAGCGCTCCGTTACCAGTAGCGCTTCCTACTAAAAAGCGTTGCAGATATTAGCAGCAATGCTTTTCACTAAAGCTCGCTACTGCTATCCATGTATAGCAGTAGCATTGGATGACATACGCTATTGCTACATGTTAGCTGTAGCACCTTATCAGTAGCGCGGCATCCCGCGCTACTGACAGGCAAAATACCCGCGCTACTGCTAGGGTTTTCCCTCGTAGTGTGTGTGTGGGTGGGGGGGGGGTTATCGGAACCCCATGGGGGAAGATATGGGCCATAGGAGGGAGGCAAACCATCCCACATAGGGGTGGCGCGCTCCCCCAAGGGAGGAGTCCGAATTGGATAAGGGGAGGGGGCGGTGCCCCCCTTTCCTTCTCCCTTTCTCTCTCATTCCCCCTTTTCCCCTTCGATAAAAAGGAAGGGGGACCAAATCCTACTAGGAGCCCAAGTGGGACTCCTCCCACTTGGGGCGCGCCTAGGGCCAGCCTCCTCCACTCTCCCTCCTTCATATACGGGGGTGGGGGCGCCTCTAAGACAGACCAATTGTTCTTAGCCATGTGCGGCGCCCCCTCCACCGTTTACTCCTCCGGTCATATTGTCGTAGTGCTTAGGCGAAGCCCTGTGCTGATCACTTCACCATCACTATCACCACACCGTCGTGCTGACGACACTCTCCCTCGACACTTTGCTGGATCAAAAGTTAGAGGGACGTCATCGAGCTGAACGTGTGCAGAACTCGGAGGTGTCGTACGTTCGGTGCTTGATCGGTTGAATCGAGAAGACATTCGACTACATCAACCGCGTTAAGCTAAGCTTCCGCTTTTGGTCTACTAGGGTACGTGGACACATTCTCCCCCTCTCGTTGCTATGCATCTTCTAGATAGATCTTGTGTGAGCGTAGGATCTTTTTTTAAATTGCATGCTACATTCCCCAACACAAAGTCCACACTTTGTTCTTATATATGGATCGTATCTCAGATTTCATGGCCCAAGCCATTTATCGGAATCTGGGATCATCATCGCTTACTCATAGTTCATAGGTTCTTCATGGTCTAGTAACATGGCTTCCAGGACAGGATTACCGTACCACTCTAGTGTGGAACGTGCTCTGGTTGACCTACGAGGTTTGGTAGTAACTTGATCTGAAGTTTCATTATCATTATCATTAGCTTCCTCTCTAGGCATCACGAGAACGGTTTTCTGTGATGAGATATTTTCCAATTCGAGAGAAGGTACAATTACCTCATCAACTTGTACTTTCCTCCCACTCACTTCTTTCGAGAGAAACTCCTTCTCTAGAAAGGATCCATTCTTAGCAACAAAGATCTAGCCTTCGGATCTGTGATAGAAGGTGTACCCAACAGTTTCTTTTGGGTATCCTATGAAGACACACTTCTCCGATTTGGGTTCGAGCTTATCATGCTGAATCTTTTTCACATAAGCATCGCAACCCCAAACTTTCAGAAATGACAGCTTAGGTTTATTGCCAAACCATAGTTCATACGGTGTCATCTCAATGGATTTAGATGGTGCCCTATTTAACGTGAATGCAACTATCTCTAATGCATAACCCAAAACGATAGTGGTAAATCGGTAAGATACATCATAGATTGCACCATATCTAATAAAGTATGGTTACGATGTTCGGACTACCATTACGCTGGGGTGTTCCAGGTGGCGTGAGTTGTAAAACTATTCCACATTGTTTTAAATGAAGGCCAAACTCATAACTCAAATATTCGCCTCCGCGATCAGAGCGTAGAAACTTTATTTTCTTGTTACGACGATTCTCCACTTCACTCTAAAATTCTTTGAACTTTTCAAATGTTTTGGACTTGTGTCTCATTAAGTAGATATACCAATATCTTCTCAAATCATCTGTGAAAGTCAGAAAATAACGATACCCGCCGCGAGCCTCAACACTCATCGGACTGCATACATCGGTATGTATTATTTCCAATAAGTCAGTGGCTCGCTCCCTTGTTTCAGAGAACAGAGTTTTAGTCATCTTGCCCATGAGGCATGGTTCACAAGCATCAAATGATTCATAATCAAGTGATTCCAAAAGTCCATCCGCATGGAGTTTCTTCATGCGCTTTACACCAATATGACCTAAACGGCAGTGCCACAAATATGTTGCACTATCATTATCAACTTTGCATCTTTTGGCATCAATATTATGAATATGTGTATCACCGCGATCGAGATTCAATAAACCATTCATTTTGGGTGTATGACCATAGAAGGTTTTATTCATATAAATAGAACAAAAACTATTCTCTGACTTAAATGAATAACCATATTGCAATAAACATGATCTAATCATATTAATTCTCAACGCAAACATCAAATAACATTTATTTAGGTTCAACACTAATCCCGAAGGTATAGGGAGTATGCGATGGTGATCTTATCAGCCTTGGAATCTCTTCCAACACACATCGTCACTTTGCCCTTAACTAGTCTCTGTTCATTTTGTAACTCCTGTTTTGAGTTACTAATCTTAGTAACTGAACCAGTATCAAGTACCCAGGGGCTACTATGAACACTAGTAAAGTACACATCAATAACATGTATATCAAATATACCTTTGTTCACTTTGACGTCCTTCTTATCTGCCAAGTATTTGGGGCAGTTCCACTTCCAGTGACCATTTCCTTTGAAGTAGAAGCACCCAGTTTCAGGCGTGGGTCCAACTTTGGGCTTCTTCACAGGAGTGGCAACTTTCTTGCCATTCTTCTTGAATTTGCCTTTCTTTCCCTTGCCTTTTTTCTTGAAACTAGTGGTCTTGTTAACCATCAACACTTGGTGCTATTTCTTGATTTCTACCTTCGCCGATTCAGCATCGTGAAGAGCTTGGGAATCGTTTTTCGTTATCCCTTGCATATTATAGTCCATCACGAAGTTCTAGTAACTTGGTGATAGTGACTAGAGAACTCTGTCAATCAATATCTTATCTGGAAGACTAACTCCCACTTGATTCAAGCGATTGTAGTACCCAGACATTCTGAGCACATGCTCACTAGCTGAGCTATTCTCCTCCATCTTGTAGGCAAAGTACTTGTCAGAGGTCTCACACCTCTTAACACGGGCATGAGTCTAAAATATCATTTTCAGCTCTTGGAACATCTCATATGCTCCATGGCGTTCAAAACATTTTTGAAGTCCCGGTTCTAAGTCATAAAGCATGATGCACTAAACTATCAAGTAGTCATCATACCGAGCTTGTCAAACGTTCATAACGTCTGCATCTGCTCCTGCAATAGGTCTGTCACCTAGCGGTGCATCAAGGACATAATTCTTCTGTGCAGCAATGAGGATAATCCTCAGATCACGGACCCAGTCCGCATTATTGCTACTATCATCTTTCAACTTAGTTTTCTCTAGGAACATATCAAAAATAAAACAGGGGAGTTATACGCGAGCTATTGATCTGCAACATAGATATGCAAATACTATCATGACTAAGTTCATGATAAATTAAGTTCAATTAATCATATTACTTAAGAACTCCCACTTAGATAGACATCCCTCGAGTCATCTAAATGATTACGTGATCCAAATCAACTAAACCATGTCCGCTCATCACGTGAGTGGAGTAGTTTTCAATGGTGGACATCTCTATGTTGATTATATCTACTATATGATTCACGTTCGACCTTTCGGTCTCCAGTGTTCCGAGACCATGTCTGTACATGCTAAGCTCGTGAAGTTTAACCCGAGTATTCTGCATGTGCAAAACTGTCTTGCACCCATTGTATGTGAACGTAGAGCTTATCACACCTGATCATCACGTGATGTCTCAGCACGACGAACTGTCGCAATAGTGCATACTCAGGGAGAACACTTATACCTTGAAATTTTAGTAAGGGATCAACTTATAATGCTACCGTCGTACTAAGCAAAATAAGATGCAAAAAAGATAAACATCACATGCAATCAAAATATGTGACATGATATGGCCATCATCATCTTGTGCCTTTGATCTCCATCTCCAAAGCACCGTTAGGATTTCCATCGTCACCGTCTTGACACCTTGATCTCCATCGTAGCGTCGTTATCGTTTCGCCAACTATTGCTTCTACAACTATCGCTAACGCATAGTGATAAAGTAAAGCAATCACATGGTGATTCCTACCAGTTGCCGATAACTTTTACAAAACATGATCATCTCATACAATAACATATATCACATCATGTCTTGACCATATCACATCACAACATGCCCTGCAAAAACAAATTAGACGTCCTCTACTTTGTGGTTGGAAGTTTTACGTGGCTGCTACGAGCTTCTAGCAAGAACC
Source organism: Triticum dicoccoides (assembly GCF_002162155.2). Classification (NCBI taxonomy): domain Eukaryota; kingdom Viridiplantae; phylum Streptophyta; class Magnoliopsida; order Poales; family Poaceae; genus Triticum; species Triticum dicoccoides. The sequence continues at coordinate 198,525,305 of NC_041383.1, forward strand.
GCTCTTACCTACCCATCAAAACCACAATGGTGATTTATCAAGTTTGTTGTCTTAACCTTCAACAAGGACCGACCGCAATCAAATTTGATTCAGCTAAAGTTGGAGAAACAGACACCCGCCAGCCACCTTTATGCAAAACTAGTTGCATGTCTATCGGTGGAACCGGTCTCATGAACGTGGTCATCTAAGGTTGGTCCGGGCCGCTTCATCCAACAATACCGCCGAATCAAAATAAGACATTGGTTGTAAGCAGTATGATGATCACCGCCCATAACTCTTTGTGTTCTAGTCGTGCATATCATCTACGCATAGACCTGGCTCGGATGCCACTGTTGGGGAACGTAGCATGAAATTTCAAAAAAATTCCTACGCTCACGCAAGATCTATATAGGAGATGCATAGCAACAAGAGGGGGAGAGTGCACGTAACCTCGTAGACCGAAAGCGGAAGCGTTAGTTTAATGCGGTTGATGTAGTCGAACGTCTTCGCGATTCAACCGATCAAGTACCGAACGTACGATACCTCCGAGTTCAGCACACGTTCAGGTTGATGACGTCCCTCGAACTCTTGATCTAGAAAAGTGTGAAGGGAGAGTTTCGTCAGCACGACAACGTGATGATGGTGATGGTGAAGTGATCCGCACAGGGCTTCGTCTAAGCACTACGACAATATGACCGGAGGAGTAAACGGTGGAGGGGGGCACCGCACACGGCTAAGAAACAATTGATGTGCTTAGAGGTGCCCCTTGCCCACGTATATAAAGGAGGGAGAGGGGAGGAGGCCGGCCTAGGGCGCGCCAAGTGGGAGGAGTCCCGCTTGGAACCCTAGTCCAATTCGCCCCCCTCCTTTCCTTTTACCGGAAGGGGAAAGGGGGAAGGAGAGGGAGGAGGAGAAGGAAAGGGGGGGGGGGGGTCGCGCCCCCTCCCCTTGTCCAATTCGGACTCCCCATGGGGGGGTGCCACCCCCTTGTGGGCTGCCTTGCCTCCCTCCTATGGCCCATATCTTTCCCCCGGGGGTTCCGGTAACCCCCCGGTACTCCGATATGTACCCGATACATTCCGAAACACTTCCGGTGTCCGAATACTATCGTCCAATATATCAATCTTTACCTCTCGACCATTTCGAGACTCCTCGTCATGTCCGTGATCTCGTCCGGGACTCCGAACAATCTTCGGTCACCAAAACACATAAATCATAATACAGATCATCATCGAACGTTAAGCGTGCGGACCCTATAGGTTCGAGAACTATGTAGACATGACCGAGACACATCTCCGGTCAATAACCAATAGCAGAACCTGGATGCTCATATTGGTTCCTACATATTCTACGAAGATCTTTATCGGTCAAACTGCAATGACAACATACGTCATTCCCTTTGTCATCGGTATGTTACTTGCCCAAGATTCGATCGTCAGTATCTTCATACCTAGTTCAATCTCGTTACCGGCAAGTCTCTTTACTCGTTCCGTATGCTCATATTGGTTCCTACATATTCTACGAAGATCTTTATCGGTCAAACCGCAATGACAACATACATCATTCCCTTTGTCATCGGCATGTTACTTGCCCGAGATTCGATCGTCGGTATCTTCATAACTAGTTCAATCTCGTTACCGGCAAGTCTCTTTACTCGTTCCGTAATGCATCATCCCGCAACTAACTCATTAGTCACATTTCTCGCAAGGCTTATCATGATGTGCATTACCGAGAGGGCCCAGAGATACCTCTCTGATACTCGGAGTGACAAATCCTAATTTTGATCTATGCCAACCCAACAAACACCTTGGGAGACACATGTAGAGCATCTTTATAATCACCCAGTTATGTTGTGACGTTTGATAGCACACAAGGTGTACGTTCGGTATTCAGGAGTTGCATAATCTCATAGTCAAAGGAATATGTATAAGTCATGAGGAAAGCAATAGCAATAAAACTTAATGATCATTATGCTAAGCTAACGGATGGGTCTTGTCCATCACATCATTCTCTTAATGATGTGATCCCGTTCATCAAATGACAACACATGTCTATGGTTAGGAGACTTAACCATCTTTGATTAACGAGCTAGTCTAGTAGAGGCTTACTAGGGACACTGTGTTTTGTCTATGTATCCACACATGTATCAAGTTTCCAGTTAATACAATTCTAGCATGAATAATAAACATTTATCATGATATAAGGAAATATAAATAACAACTTTATTATTGCTTCTAGGGCATATTTCCTTCATCGATTGGAGTTCAATATGAATCTTTCGGGGCTTGAAGTTGCCCGTAACTGCATACCAAGTGGAGACCAAGCGCTCAAGAGGCATGGCCAGGGGACGGCAAAGTGTGTTTGGTGTGCGGAGGACGAGAATTGCTACCACATCCTTTTTCGGTACATCACGGCAGGATATGTCTAGAGTGCGGTAACGGAGGCAACATGTTGCTCATGGAACTCGGTGAGTTTCGATGATCTCTAAAACCTGATCCAGGGAACTAACAACACTGATAGGTGGCTAGCCTGGGTGGGTTCTGCAGCCGTGGCGTGGGCACTTTGGACTATTAGGAACAAAGCATTGATGGAGGGGTGATTCTTCAAGCACCCGTCTGATGTCTTATATGAAACTATTGTGTTTTTACAGTTTTGGAAACCTCGGAGGAACCACACGACCGCTCGCACATTGAGGTCTTCATTGAAAAAATGTGCGCCACATGTCGACAGCTTTGGGCGGCGCCACGGCAAGGTGGCTAGGAGCCTATCCTTTTGCTCTCGTTTGGCAGTATGGAGTGCGGCAGGCAGCTTCACCCTTGAGAGTTAGTTGTAGGCGGGTGTTGCGTTGCTTATTGTTGGCACCATATGGGCATGTATTAGACTACTACTTTCTGTTATTTCCTGCTTTTTATTTCCGAACCCTGTGTTGTAAAACCCAAGGGCCTCATCATTAAGGCCTGGCAAATGCCTCTCCTCTAAAAAAACTCCCTCCATTTATGTATATAAGGCTACTTAATCTTGTTTTAAGTCAAACTTATTTAGGTTTGACCAAGTTTATAAATTTAGAGAAAACAATATAAAGATCCCCACTAACCACCTAGTACATAGCTGGTTCTCCAAAAAAAATTGACAATCAAATGTATCTCTTTATTTCGGAAAATAAGGTTACCTCATTGACTAAAAGAGATACAATTGAGCGAGGAACATCTGTCCATGTGCTAGAATCATTATATTTAGCAAGCTAGGCAAGTTCATGAGCAATCGTATTTGCCTCTCGGTTCTCATGTTCGAAGGAAACTTTCACAAACTCTCTAGACATGAAGTAGCAATCGTTGAAGATCGCCGCTGCATTACCCGCAGCATGCATGTCACTCTTCATGGCCTCAATAACTTCAGTGCCATCAGAGCCGGTTCTCCAATTTTAATTGTGTAAACTTATGAAACATCAGACTCACTCGAGCACTCACTCTTTTCATGTATACAAAGCCACTTAATATTGTTTTGGGTTAGACTTATTTATGTTTGACTAACTTTATAGAAAAGTAAACATGTATGACACTTAACGGATATACTATGAAAATATATTTCTTGATAGATTTAATGATATTGAATTAGAATTGTAGATTGATTTTCTTTATGAACTTGATCAAACTTAAATTGTTTGACGTAAGACAATATTAAGGGGCTTTGTATACACTAAAAGAGTACGCTGCTAATTGCAGCCAGCTAATCAATCCAACAGCTGGTCTAATTCGTAACTTCATATCAAATGTAAAATATAAATATAAACTAAACCAAATATTGCATACAAACATTTGTAAACTGTACGTATACTGTATCCTGAACATGAACGGGAGGACAGCCATTAGAAATGCTAGGAGGTATGTAAGATCGACACTCTTTGCGGCATTCAGAACTTTACAAAATCATCTTTCTGAAGGTGCCATCACGGTATTATCAATACAACACATCATTCTCAGTTACCCGAAGCCAATTTCTGGATACAGAAAATGTTTTTCTAGTTCCGTGGCCTATATATACACTTCAATTGGTGTGGTTACAATGGATTTTAGCCATCAATAACAATTTTCTTTAATCTGTATTTACTAGCAAAATAGACATAGACAATAAAATTCACAAATGAGATGGCTGTAAGGCACCAGTAGAAGTAGTCAAGGTGCCCTTCGTTCAGGTCATCAGGTATCCATCCAGGGCTCTGCCATTCCCTAGTCAGCCCCGCAATAAGGGTGATGATAGCTGAGCTCAAGTAGTTGCCGAGAGCAGTGGTGAGCAACGCAAACGCCGTCAACATGCTCTTCATGGAGTCAGGTGCCTGGCCATGGAAGAACTCCAGCTGAGCAATGATGACAAAACATTCAGCCCCAGCGATGACGAAGTACTGCGGCAGCTGCCACACGATGCTTAATGGATTGCCATGCTGGACGCTCTCTAGCCTCTTTGCTTCTAAAAGAGCAGCCATTGCCATGGCAAAGATCATTAGGAAACGGCCAATCCCGATCCTCTGCAACTGTGTTAGCTCCGCTCCACTTGTGAAGAATGTCCTGGTCGCTGGTACAATGACTTTGTTCATAAGAAGAACCCAAAGTGTCACACATATCACTTCAAAGGAATACAAGGAAGCTGGTGGAATGGACAGTGAGACAATCTTGGTGTTCATCACGGTTCCCTGCTGATATAGACAGGATTGACTGAACAACTACCGCTCCTTACTGGGCCATGGTTCATGTTGGCAGAAAGACTGATGGACCAGTATGTACGTACATGTTTGCGACCAGAATGACAACGCTACATACGCATCAACCGGGTGGGTCCCGGCTGTCAGGGAAGATAAGGAGGCACTTCCTTGCGTGTGAAGATATTGATGGTGGGTCTGAGCTGACAGTGGGAGGATTCTTTTCTTTGCGCATAATAAGGAGACACTTCATTGCGTGCGAAGATGTAGTTGGTGGCTCCATCTGTCAGCCTCACCGCATACAGTCCTCTTCCGATGGCTGTCATTCATTGACCATGTTGACCATGCCACGTGGACAGCACCCAGGCGGTGGACGACGGTGAGGCAGGGAACGCCATGGAGCCTGGGAACACGCGGAGGGTAGTACGAGGGTTGACTTGTTCGGCTGCGGTGTGAGGCTGTCGTCGCCACAGAATAACAGGGGTGTGGGTGTGTAGAGGGATGGCCTGGCCAGTGGTGGGAGTAGTAGGGATGGTGAGGCCTGCGTGACAGCACAGCCGGCCATGGGAGGCAGGAGCACGCGGTGGTTTGGATGGCTGGAGCAAGAAAATCAGAGGTTATAGAAGCTGGACGACCGTTGGAAGTTAACAATCCAACGATCATTGGTAATAGAATCGTTAGTTGACTAAGTTAACAAAGTCCTGCGTACGCGTCAACTTAGTAGGGCCACACGTCAGCCTCCAAATCTGATGGGCCCCAGCTATCATGGGGAGCAATCGTTGTTTTTCTTTTAATAAGGAGGTACTTCCTTCCGTGCCAAGATATAGCTGGTGGGTCCCAACTGTCATGGGGAGGATTCATTTTTTGGGGCATAATTAGGAGGTACTTGCTTGCATGCGGCCATGGACCATGTGGGTCCCAACTATCAGCCTCTCCACGTACATCCCTCTTCCGATGTTGTCGTTTGTTGACAATGTTGACCACGCCGTGCTGAGAAGACCAACGCGATGGACGATGGCGACACCCAGGAACGGAATGACTCGGAGGCAGCGAAGCCACATCAGTGGAGGGATGTGGGTCAGTAGAGGGATGGCCTGGCCAGCATGGGAGTAGTAGGGGCGGCGAGGCCTGCGTGGCAGCACAGCCGACACGGGAGGCAGGAGTAGGCGGTTCCGCCACGCTGGAGCAGGAAGATCAGAGATTGAAGAAACACGATGGCTATTGGATTGACATCCAATGGTCACTTCTGCTAGAAGCGTTTGTCGACGTATATAATAAGTAAAAAAATCCTCGCATACCCGTCAACTTAATAGGCCCACAAGTCATCCCATTGCCTATTTTTAAATAATATATAGCTCATTTGCAACTTCTTATGCAATTTATTGCAGTCCATTTTCTTTTTGTTGACCAGGGCTAGGGTTAAAAATTTAAACAAAATTTCGCATATTTTGGTGGGGTCCAAAATATTTTTAATACCGAAATGTCGAGCCAGATTTAATGTACTTTGAAAATATATTTAAATTAGGTTAAAGCCCAGTGAAATTGGAATCTGAAAATATGAAAAAATTCAGAAATTTGAAAGTAATTGCCAATTTATCATGTGTTTTTATATTTACAGCCCATTTCATATTATTTTAAGATTTGCAGTCGTCTTGAAAGAGTTGCAGCCCAGCAGGTGATCCTTTCTTTATGTATTGTATTTGCGTCAGTTTTCCCCCGGGGATTAAGGGATGATGCAATACAGTGAAGGTAGGTATTTCCCTCTGTTGTGAAACCAAGGTTATCGATACAATAGGAGAACCAAGCAACTATGTAAATGGTACCAGCACATAAAGAACAAATACTTGCAACACGGCGCAAAAGAGGGGTTGTCAGTCCCTCTCGGGGTAAAAGATTGGTAAAGTGATAGATTGGTAGATGCAAATGAAATAAAGGCAAATAAAATTCAGCGAGGTATTTTTGGGTTTTTGATAATATAGATCTGAAAATAAAAGATGCAAATAAATAAAAAGGCAAATAGCAATATAGATATGAAGATATGTGATGAGAAAATAGACCCGGGGGCCGTAGATTTCAGTAGTGGCTTCTCTCAAGAAAATAGCATATGGTGGGTAAACAAATTACTATTGGGCAATTGATAGAACTTCAAATAATTATGACGATATCCAGGCAATGATCATTATATAGGCATCACATCCAAGATTAGTAGACCGACTCCTGCCTACATCTACTACTATTACTCCACACATCGACCGCTATCCAGCATGCATCTAGTGTATTAAGTTCATGGAAAACGGAGTAATGCAATAAGAATGATGACATGATGTACACAAGATCTATTCATGTAGGAATAGACCCCATCTTGTTATCCTTAATAGCAACGATCAATACTTGTCTTGCTGCACCTTCTGTCACGGGGAAAGAACACCCGATCGAACCCACCACAAAGCACCTCTTCCCATGGCAAGAAAAATTGATCTAGTCGGCCTAACTGAACCAAAGGTTCAAAGAAGGAATACGAGGCTATAAGTAATCATACATATAAGAGATCAAAGAAACTCAAATAACTTTCATAGATAAAAAGATCTGATCATAAACTCAAAGTTCATCGAATCCCAACAAACACACCGCAATAAGAGTTATATCAAATAGATCTCCAAGAGACCATTGTATTGGGAATCAAAAGAGAGAGAGAGAGAGGAATCCATCTAGCTACTAACTACGGACCCGTAGGTCTAGAATGAACTACTCACACATCACCGGAGAGGCACCAATGAGGATGATGAACCCCTCTGTGATGGTGTCTAGATTGGATCTAGTGATTCTGGAACTTGCGGCGGCTGGAATTGTGTTTCATCAACTCCCCTAGAGTTTTTGGATTTTCGGGGTATTTATAGAGCAAGGAGGCGGTGCGGGAGGCAGCTGAGGTGGGCACAACCCACCAGGGCGCGCCTGGGCCCCCGAGCGTGCCCAGGTGGGTTGTGCTCCCCTCGGAGCCCCCCTCTGGTACTACTTTGGCCCAACAGGTGTCTTCTGGTCTAGAAAAATTCTCAAAAAAGTTTCGCTGTGTTTGGACTCCGTTTGGTACTGATATTCTGCAAAGTAAAAAACAAGCAAAAAACAACAACTCTCACTGGGCACTATGTCAATAGGTTAGTCCCAAAAAATGATATAAAGTTGCTATAAAATGATTGTAAAACATCCAAGCATGATAATATAGTAGCTTGGAACAATAAAAAATTATAGATAGTCCCCAACATATCAGTATCCCCAAGCTTAATTCCTTCTCGTCCTCGAGTAGGTAAATGATAAAACCAGAATTTTTGATGTGGAATGCTGCTGATCATGTTCATGACATTCTTTTCTTTTATAGCATGGACATATGGACTTTTATATGGTTCAAGGCAATAGTCTAGTTTTGACATGAAGATTTCAATACTCAAGCATATCAACAAGCAACCATGTCTTTCAAAATATCAACACTAAAGCAAGTTATCCCTTGCCCATCATGCTCAAGCATTGATCCATTCATGAAACACACTCGCATATTAGCTACATCCAATGCTCAAGTACAATCATGGTGCCCCTTAGTTGGTGCATTATAAGAGAAGATGGAGACTCAACAAGAATATAAATTGCAGAAAGTAAATAGAAAGGCCCTTCATAGAGGGAAGTAGGAATTTGTAGAGGTGCCAGAGCTCAAAGATAAAAACATTTTGACTGGCATACTTTTCTCGTCAACGAAGATGACTGAGCAATTCCCAACACTTTCCATGCTAGATATATCATAGATGGTTCCCAAACAGAAAATAAAGTTTATTCCTTTTTCCACCGTTCTTTCACAATCCATGGCTAGTCGTATCCACGGGTGCCCTCGATACCAACACTTTCCAAGGAATTTATTATTTGACAACATAAAGTAAATTCATTTTTCATTTCGGGACTGGGCATCCCTAATACCTTTGTCGTACTCTCGTGCAATGACAAGTGAATAAACACTCATCTTGAGAATAACACATCAAGCATGGAAAATATTGGCCACCCCCTGCCACTTCATGAGCGGTACGAGCACACAAAAAGGAAATTATTTTGAAAATTTAGAGATGACAAATTTGCTTAGAATGGCATGGGAATACCTCATAGGGAATCACAAACCTTAACACTAATATTCTTACTAAAGCATAATTACTCATCAACATGACTCACATATCACTATCATCATATCTCAAAATTATTACAAGGAACAAAGTTTATTTTGTCCAATGATCTTCATGAAAGTTTTTATTATATCCTCCTTGGATATCTATCACTTTGGGACTAGTTTCATATGTTGCTTTTAATAAGCTCAAACAAATATAAGTGAAGAACATGAGCATAATATTTCTTTCTCTCAAAATAATCTAAGTGAAGCAAGAGAGAATTTCTTAAAAAAATTACTAACTCCCAAATAAATATAAGTGAAGCATGAGAGCATTTCTTCAAAAATAACAAAGCACACCGTGCTCAAAAACATATAAGTGAAGCACTAGAGCAATTCCATAGCTCAAAAAGTTTAAGTGAAGCATAAAGAGCAATTCTAAGAAACCATAGCATAATTTTGGCTCTCTCAAATAGGTGTGTTTAGCAAAGATACTTGACACAAAACAAGCAAAGACTCATATAATACAAGACGCTCCAAGCAAAACTCATGATATGTGAGAATACAAATATAGCTCCAAGTAAAATACCGATGGTCACTAGAAGAAAGAGGGAATGCCACTCGGGGCATCCCCAAGCTTAGTTGCTTGTTCATCCTTGAATATTATCTTGGTGTGCCATGGGGCATCCCCAAGCTTAGGCTCTTACTTCTCCTTATTCCTTCATCCATCGTGATCTCACCCAGAACTTGAAAACTTCAATCACACAAAACTTAACAAAACCTTCGTGAGATCCGTTAGTATAACAAAGCAAATCACCACTCTAAGTACTGTCGCAAACCCATTCATATTTTATTTTTGTATTATATCTACTGTATTCCAACTTTGCTATGGCTTATACCCCCGTCCCCCCGATAAAGTCCATAGATTCATCAAAATAAACACACAACGCAAAGAAATAGAATCTGTCAAGAACAGAACAGTCTATAGCAATCTGAAAACTTCATATACTTCCATAACTCCAAAAAATTCTGAAATATTAGGACAATTTGGGAAATGTGTATATCAATCTTGTGTAAAACATTCTGAGCAAAATCACGTTTCCGTGATTTATGAAAATTATTTTACTGAGCGCAAAAGTTTGTGTTTTTCAACAAGATCGAATCAACTATCACCAAACATGATCCCAAAGGCTTACCTTGGCACAAACAATAATTAAAATATAAAAACACAATTTAAAACAGAGGAATAATTTTGCAAACACTCCAGAACAGAAAGAAAAAGGCAAAAATAATTTTATTCATTGGGTTGCCTCCCAACAAGTGCTATTGTTTTACGCCCCTAGCCAGGCATAATGCAAGGTTTCAAGTATTGTCATCTTTCTTCTTGTTCTCCGTAGATGTGTTCTTGTCAGGAGGTTTTGCAACAATAACTTGAAACACATTATCCATAGTAATTTTAGCATTATCAAGTTGCCCATCTGTATACCCCCTTTGATTTCCGGCAACAATCCAAGAATATTGTTGATTCACATCATTGAAACAATATGTTTAGGAGGATGTTCCAAGGTGGTTCTTCAAGGAAGCAAGTTCCTAGACTTGCAATACGTGATGCTTACGAGGAACCACCAAGAGACGCTCCTGTGAGGCCCTGTGAATGGCCTTCGGAAAATTTTATGAATCAAGTGGGAATCAAAGAAGAATTTAGCGCATATTTGCGTAACGCCGGTCTTGAGGACTTTGAAGCTGACAAATTCCCCTAGTATCATGATCTCATAAGTTCATTTGTGAGGAGGTTTGAGTTTTCATCTTCGCGTAATTCTCCTTCAGTCATGTTTGACCTTTATGACAAATCTTATACCATGGACTTAGAGGATTTCACTTCTGCTTGCAAACTTCCATCTTGGGGTAATGTCAGGGATCCCCCTAAATCTGAATATAGAGACTTTCTTGCTAGAATAACTATGGGGGAATCTAGAGATATAACACAAGCCACTATAGGGAGCGTTCACTTTCCTGCTATACATTATTTTGCTCTCTTCGTAGGTAGATGCATAAATGCTAAGGATGAAGCATGTCACATGTGTGTCCCTGATCTCAGCATTCTCAGGAGTGCTGTGTTAGGAGACCAATCTTATCATATGGGAGCCATTGTAGCTCGCAGGTTGCATCAGAATAGACATAACGGAGATTTCTTTGGAGGAATTTATGCAACCGCTTAGCTAATTTTCTTGAAATAGACATTCGTGAGGGTGATATGGAGTTACCCGCTTCTTATTTAGATTTTGATTCTATGGTTTCCCACTAGTTTGTTGAGAGGACTGAACCACCTCTCCAGTATCGACTAATCTTTAACAAACGTCATGCAGTCCATATTGCTCTTCTTGCTCCCGCCTTCTTTGATTCTCAGACAAAAGGAAGATATATTATTACCAGAGAGGAGGCAGATGAGTACGAGAGGAGAGCGGAGGCTGCTCGACGCCACGCTACAGCTTAGGCGGCGATAGTCGCTGCATCGCAGTATGACCCCAGCTACACCTACGGGTATCCGCCAGGCTATCCCTGGCAATAGACCAACTTGGGCCAAAAGCCTAAGCTTGGGGGAGTACGTATTTCCTACCGACATTACATTCATGTTCACACACACTCATTGCTAGATGTCGGTGCTCATACTCTTTCACTGTAATATCCATGCTAGTTTAAATTTCTTTTTCTAGCTTTCTTCTTGTGTGTTTGATAAACTTAAGAAAAACCAAAAAAAATTAGTAGTAGTTTATTTCTTTGCTGTAGTAATTAAAAAGAAAACCCAAAAATATTTCCCGTTCTTCTTTTGCTTGTTGGGAGCTTTCCCGTGTAAATAGTTTTTATTTTCTTTTCTTTCTTTTGGGGGTCGAGAAGACCATATTGAAAATGTTTAGTGGCTCTTATATGCATGATTGATTATTTAACTTAGAGCCCATATTACTTGTCTTCTCTCTTGAGTTGAATGCTTGCAGATTCCAGCTTAGTCCAATGCACGTGCACTCTTATTATTATACACATCGTTCGGTCGTGCAAGTGAAAGGCAATAATGATGATTTCTGATGGACTTATTGGGAAGAGAAAAGCTGGTATGAACTCAACCTCTCTTGTTTTTGTAAATATGATGATTCATCATTCCTGAGTCAGCTATGATGAAGTTAACATATTTGCAATGAGATTTAGAGATTATAGTTGCTTGTGCCATGCTTGATTAGCTATGAGTTATAATGGTTTACCTTGCGTGCCAACATGCTATTAGAATGATTATTATGTGGTATGATGGGATGGTATCCTCCTTTAAATGAATTGAGTGACTAGACTTGGCACATGTTCACGCATGTAGTTGAATCAAATCAACATAGCCTTCATGATATTTATGTTCATGGTAGATTATATCCTACTCATGCTTGTATTCGGTGTAAATTAATTCTAATGCATGTTTACGACTGTTGTCGCTCTCTCAGTTGGTTGCTTCGCAGTCTTTTGCTAGCCTTCACCTGTACTAAGCGGGAATATTGCTTGTGCATCAAAACTCCTTAAACCCCAAAGTTGTTCCATATGAGTCCACTATACCTACCTATATGCGGTATTTACCTGCCGTTCCAAGTAAATTTGTATGTGCCAAACTCTAAACCTTCAAATAAACATTCTGTTTTGCATGCTCGAATAGCTCATGTGTCAACTAGAGCTTCCCTTATCTTCCGTGTTAGGCGGGTTATTCTCAAGAGGAGTGGACTCCGCTGCTCATTCACGAGAAAATGGCTGGTAGCCGGGATGCCCAGTCCCATGCTTTATGCAAACTAAATCAAAATAATTGCAAACTAAACTCCCCCTGGGACCCGTTGAATGTTGGAGGCACTCGTTGTTTCGAGCAAGCCATGGATTGATGCTTGTGGAGGAGGGGGAGTATAAACTTTACCATTCTGTTTTGGAACCACCTATAATCTATTTAGCATGGAAGATATTGTCGTCTTTTAGTTGTTATGTTGACAATGAAAGTATGCCGCTCAAAATATAATTTATCTCTATTTCAAAACCGAGCTCTGGCACCTCTACAAATCCCTGCTTCCTCTGTGAAGGGCCTATCCATTTACTTTTTTGTTGAGTCATCATCCTTCTTATTAAAAGCACCTGCTGGAGAGCACACTGTCATTTGCATTCATTATTATTCGTTTATATTGGGTATGACTTGACTGGAACTCTTTTACCATGAATTACAATGTTTAGTCAGTCCTTGATCTTTAAAGGTGCTCTGCATTTATGTTTTGCGGTCTCAGAAAGGGCTAGCGAGATATCATTTTGTTATATCATGTTATGATTATTTTGAGAAAGTGTTGTCATCCGAGTTTTGTTATTATAGCTCGCTAGCTGATTATGTTATTGATATGAGTAATTGTGAGACCTACGTGTTATTGTTAGTATGGTTAGTTCATAATATTTGCTGAAACTTGAATGCTGGCTTTTCATGTTTACAACAACAAGAGCAAACAGAGTTTGTAAAAGTTTTTCTTTTTCTCTTTCAGTTTGTCAACTGAATTGCTTGAGGACAAGCAATGGTTTAAGCTTGGGGGAGTTGATACGTCTCCGTCGTATCTACTTTTCCAAACACTTTTGCCCTTGTTTTGGACACTAACTTGTATGATTTGAATGGAACTAACCCGGACTGACGCTGTTTTCAGCAGAATTGCCATGGTGTTGTTTTATGTGCAGAAAATGAAAGTTCTCGGAATGACCTAAAACTCCACGGAACACCTTAGAAAAAATAATAAAAAATCCTTGCCAAAGATGAAGACCAGGGGGCCCACACCCTATCCACGAGGGTGGGGGGCGCGCCCCCTGGGTGCGCCCCCTACCTCATGGGCCCCCGGGTGGCCCTCCGACGCCAACTCCAACTCCATATATTGGCTTTCGGGGAGAAAAAATCAGAGAGAAGAAATAATCGTGTTTTACGATATGGAGCCGCCGCCAAGCCCTAATCTCTCTCGGGAGGGCTGATCTGGAGTCTGTTCGGGGCTCCGGAGAGGGGGATTCGTCGCCGTCGTCATCATCAACCATCCTCCATCACCAATTTCATGATGCTCACCGCTGCGTGTGAGTGATTGCATCGTAGGCTTGCTGGACGGTGATGGGTTGGATGAGATTTATCATGTAATCGAGTTAGTTTTGTTAGGGTTTCATCCCTTGTATCCACTATGTTCTGAGATTGATGTTGCTATGACTTTGCTATGCTTAATGCTTGTCACTAGGGCCCGAGTGCCATGATTTGAGATCTGAACCTATTATGTTTTCATGAATATATGTGTGTTCTTGATCCTATCTTGCAAGTCTATAGTCACCTACTACGTGTTATGATCCGGCAACCTCGAAGTGACAATAATCGGGACCACTCCCGGTGATGACCATAGTTTGAGGAGTTCATGTATTCACTATGTGCTAATGCTTTGTTCCGGTTCTCTATTAAAAGGAGGCCTTAATATCCCTTAGTTTCCAATAGGACCCCGCTGCCACGGGAGGGTAGGACAAAAGATGTCATGCAAGTTCTTTTCCATAAGCACGTATGACTATATACGGAATACATGCCTACATTACATTGATGAACTGGAGCTAGTTCTGTGTCACCCTATGTTATGACTGTTACATGACGAACCGCATCCGGCATAATTATCCATCACTAATCCGGTGCCTACGAGTTTTCCATATACTGGTTCTTGCTTATTTACTTTTCCGTTGCTACTGTTACAATCACTACAAAATACCAAAAACATTACTTTTGCTATCTTTACTTTTGTTACCGTTACCACCACTATCATATTACTTTGCTACTAAACACTTTGCTTCAGATACTAAGTTTCCAGGTGTGGTTGAATTGACAACTCAGCTGCTAATACTTGAGAATATTCTTTGGCTCCCCTTGTGTCGAATCAATAAATTTGGGTTGAATACTCTATCCTCGAAAACTGTTGCGATCCCCTATACTTGTGGGTTATCAAAAACCAAGCTGAAAGACGATGGCATCAACTATACGGACTGGGTACGGAACTTGAGGATCATCCTCATAGCTGCCAAGAAAGCATATGTCCTAGATGCACCGCTAGGTGAAGCACCCGTTTTCCCAGCAACTCAAGACGTTATGAATGCCTGGCAGTCGCATAGTGATGATTAATCCCTGGTTCAGTGCGGCATGCTTTACAACTTAGAACCGGGGCTCCAAAAGCATTTTGAGCAGCACGGAGCATACGAGATGTTCCAAGAGCTGAAAATGGTTTTCCAAGCTCATGCCCGGGTCGAGAGATATGAAGTATCCGATAAGTTCTACAGTTGTAAGATGGAGGAGAATGGTTCTGTCACCGAGCACATACTCAAAATGTCTGGGTTGCACAACCGCTTATCTCAGCTGGGAGTTAATCTCCCGGATGACGCGATAGTCGACAGAATCCTCCAGTCGCTCCCACCTAGCTACAAGAGCTTTGTGATGAATTTCAATATGCAGGGGATGGTGAAAACCATTCCTGAGGTATATTCAATGCTGAAATCAGCGGAGGTGGAGATCAAAAAGGAACATCAAGTGTTGATGGTCAATAAAACCACTAGTTTCAAGAAAGGCAAGGGTAAGAAGAACTTCAAGAAGGACGACAAGGGAGTTACCGCGCCCGGTAAGCCAGTTGCCGGGAAGAAGCCAAAGCATGGACCCAAACCTGAGACCGAGTGCTTTTATTGCAAGGGAAATAGACACTGGAAGCGGAACTGCCCCAAGTACTTAACGGACAAGAAGGCCGGCAACACCAAAGGTATATGTGATATACATGTTATTGATGTGTACCTTACCAGTACTCGTAGTAGCTCCTGGGTATTTGATACCGGTGCGGTTTCTCATATTTGTAACTCAAAACAGGAGCTGCGGAATAAGCGGAGACTGGCGAAGGACGAGGTGATGATGCGCGTCGGGAATGGTTCCAAGGTCGACGTGATCGCCGTCAGCACGCTACCTCTACATTTACCTACGGGATTAGTTTTAAACCTCAATAATTGTTATTTAGTGCCAGCTTTGAGCATGAGCATTGTATCTGGATCTCGTTTAATACAAGATGGCTACTCATTTAAATCCGAGAATAATGGTTGTTCTATTTATATGAGAGATATGTTTTATGGTCATGCCCCGCTGGTCAATGGTTTATTCTTAATGAATCTCGAACATGATGTTACACATATTCATAGTGTGAATACCAAAAGATGTAAGGTTGATAATGATAGTCCCACATACTTGTGGCACTGCCGCCTTGGTCACATTGGTGTCAAACGCATGAAGAAGCTCCATGCAGATGGACTTTTGGAGTCTCTTGATTACGAATCATTTGACACGTGCGAACCATACCTCATGGGCAAAATGACCAAGACTCTGTTCTCCGGAACAATGGAGCAAGCAACCAACTTATTGGAAATCATACATACTGATGTGTGTGGTCCAATGAGCGTCGAGGCTTGCGGAGGCTATCGTTATGTTCTCACCCTCACTGATGACTTAAGTAGGTATGGGTATGTCTACTTGATGAAACACAAGTCTGAGACCCTTGAAAAGTTCAAGGAATTTCAGAATGAGGTAGAGAATCAACGTGACAGAAAAATAAAGTTCTTACGATCTGATCGTGGGGGAGTATATTTGAGTCACGAATTTGGTACACACTTAAGGAAATGTGGAATTGTTTCACAACTCACGCCGCCTGGAACACCTCAGCGTAACGGTGTGTCCGAACGTCATAATCGCACTCTATTGGATATGGTGCGATCTATGATGTCTCTTACCGATTTACCATTATCATTTTGGGGATACGCTTTAGAGACAGCTACATTCACTTTAAATAGGGCACCGTCTAAATCCGTTGAGACGACACCGTATGAATTATGGTTTGGGAAGAAACCTAAGCTGTCGTTTCTAAAAGTTTGGGGATGCGATGCTTATGTCAAGAAACTTCAACCTGAAAAGCTCGAACCCCAAGTCAGAAAAATGCGTCTTCATAAGATACCCTAAGGAAACCATTCGGTATACCTTCTACCTCAGATCCTAAGGCAAGATCTTTGTTGCCAAGAATGGGTCCTTTCTGGAGAAAGGGTTTCTCTCGAAAGAAGTAAGTGGGAGGAAAGTAGAACTTGATGAAGTACCGCCTCTTGAACCGGAAAGTAGCGCAGCTCAGGAAGATGTTCCTGTGGTGCCTGCACTGACTAGAGAGGAAGTTAATGATGATGATCAAGGTTCTTCGGATCAAGTTGCTACTGAACTTCGTAGGTCCACAAGGACACGTTCCACACCAGAATGGTATGGCAACCCTATCCTGGAAATCATGTTGTTAGACAACGGTGAACCTTCGAACTATGAAGAAGCGATGGCGGGCCCATATTCCAACAAATGGCTTGAAGCCATGCAATCCGAGATAGGATCCATGTATGAAAACAAAGTATGGACTTTGACAGACTTGCCCGATGATTGGCGAGTGATAGAAAATAAATGGATCTTTAAGAAGAAGATGGACGCGGATGGTAATGTTACCATCTATAAAGCTCGGCTTGTCGCTAAGGGTTATCGACAAGTTCAAGGGGTTGACTACGATGAGACCTTCTCACCCGTAGCGAAGCTGAAGTCCGTCCGAATCATGTTAGCAATTGCCGCTTTCTATGATTATGAGATATGGCAAATGGACGTCAAAACGGCATTCCTTAATGACTTCCTTAAGGAAGAATTGTATATGATGCAGCCAGAAGGTTTTGTCGATCCTAAGAATGCTATCAAGGTATGCAAGCTCCAGTGCTCCATCTATGGGCTGGTGCAAGCATCCCGGAGTTGGAACATTCGCTTTGATGAAATGATCAAAGCGTTTGGGTTTATGCAGACTTATGGAGAAGCCTGTGTTTACAAGAAAGTGAGTGGGAGCTCTGTAGTATTTCTCATATTATATGTGGATGACATACTATTGATGGGAAATGATATAGAACTTTTGGAAAGAATAAAGGCCTACTTGAATAAGTGTTTTTCAATTAAGGACCTTGGAGAAGCTGCTTACATATTAGGCATCAAGATCTATAGAGATAGATCGAGACGCCTCATAGGTCTTTCACAAAGCACATACCTTGATAAGATATTGAAGAAGTTCAATATGGATCAATCCAAGAAGGGGTTCTTGCCTGTATTGCAAGGTGTGAAATTGAGCTCGGCTCAAAGCCCGACCACGGCAGAAGATAGAGAAAAGATGAGTGATCCCCTATGCCTCAGCCATAGGGTCTATTATGTATGCCATGCTGTGTACCAGACCTGATGTAAACCTTGCCGTAAGTTTGGTAGGAAGGTACCAAAGTAATCCCGGCATGGAACACTGGACAACGGTCAAGAATATCCTGAAGTACCTGAAAAGGACTAAGGATATATTTCTTGTTTATGGAGGTGACGAAGAGCTCGTCGTAAAGGGTTATGTCGATGCTAGCTTCGACACAGATCTGGATGACTCCAAGTCACAAACCGGATACGTGTATATTTTGAATGGTGGGGCAGTAAGCTGGTGCAGTTGCAAGCAAAGCGTCGTGGCGGGATCTACATGTGAAGCAGAGTACATGGCAGCCTCGGAGGCAGCACATGAAGCAATCTGGATGAAGGAGTTCATTACCAACCTAGGGGTTATTCCCAATGCGTCGGGCCCGATGACTCTCTTGTGTGACAACACTGGAGCTATGGCCCTTGCCAAGGAGCCTAGGTTTCACAAGAAGACCAGGCACATCAAGCGTCGCTTCAACTCCATTCGTGAAAATGTTCAAGATGGAGACATAGATATTTGTAAAGTGCATACGGATCTGCATGTCGAGATCCATTGACTAAACCTCTTCCACGAGCAAAACATGATCAACACCAGAGCTCTATGGGTGTTCGATTCATCACAATGTAACTAGATTATTGACTCTAGTGCAAGTGGGAGACTGTTGGAAATATGCCCTAGAGGCAATAATAAAATGGTTATTATTATATTTCCTTGTTCATGATAATTGTCTATCATTCATGCTATAATTGTATTGACCGGAAACCGTGATACATGTATGAATACATAGACCACAACGTGTCCCTACTGAGCCTCTAGTTGACTAGATCGTTGATCAACAGATGGTCATGGTTTCTTGACTATGTACATTGGATGTCATTGATAACGGGATCACATCATTAGGATAATGATGTGATGGACAAGACCCAATCCTAAGCATAGCACAAGATCATGTAGTTCATTTGCTAAAGCTTTTCTAATGTCAAGTATCATTTCCTTAGAACATGAGATTGTGCAACTCCCGGATACTATAGGAATGCTTTGGGTGTACCAAACATCACAACGTAACTGGGTGGCTATAAAGGTGCACTACAGGTATCTCCGAAAGTGTCTGTTGGGTTGGCACGAATCGAGACTGGGATTTGTCACTTCGTATGACGGAGAGGTATCTCTGGGCCCACTCTGTAATACATCATCATAATGAGCTCAATGTGACTAAGTAGTTGGTCACGGGATCATGCATTACAGAACGAGTAAAGTGATTTGCCGGTAATGAGATTGAACGAGGTATTGGGATACCGAGGATCGAATCTCGGGCAAGTAACGTACCGATTGACAAAAGAATTGTATACGGGATTACTTGAATCCTCGACATCGTGGTTCATCTGATGAGATCATCGTGGAACATGTGGGAGCCAACATGGGTATCCAGATCCTGCTGTTGGTTATTGGACGAAGTTGTCTCGGTCATGTCTGCATGATTCCCGAACCCGTAGGGTCTACACACTTAAGGTTCGATGCTGCTAGGGTTATAAGGAAGATTTGTATGTGATTACCGAATGTTGTTCGGAGTCCCGGATGAGATCCCGGACGTCACGAGGAGTTCCAGAATGGTCCGGAGGTGAAGATTTATATATGGGAAGTCATCATACGGTCACCGGAAATATTCGAGGATATACCGGTATTGTACCGGGAGCACCGGAGGGGTTCCAGGGGTCCACCGGGAGGGTCCACCTGCGCCGGATGGCCTTATGGGCTGTAGGTGGAAGGGAACCAGCCCCTAAGTGGGCTGGGCGCCATCCCCTCCAAGGCCCATGCGCCTAGGGTTGGGGGTGGGGAACCCTAAAGGGGGCGCCCCCTTGCTTGGGGGGCAAGCCCCCTCCCCATTGGCCGCCCCCCTCTAGATCTCATCTAGAGGGGCCGGCCCCCTTCCCCCTTCTCCCTATAAATAGAGGGGTGGAGGGAGGGCTACAGCACTACATCCAAGGCACAGCCCCTCCCATCCCCAACAAGTCTCCTCCTCCGCGTGAGCTTGGCGAAGCCCTGCCGGAGAACTGCCACTCCATCACCACCACGCTGTCGTGCTGCTGCTGGAGCCATCTTCCTCAACCTCTCCCTCCTCCTTGCTGGATCAAGGTGCAGGAGACGTCACCGGGCTGCACGTGTGTTGAACGCGGAGGTGCCGTTGTTTGGCGCTTAGATCGGAATCCACCGCGATCTGAATCGCTACGAGTATGACTCCTTCATCCGCGTTCTTGTAACGCTTCCGACTCACGATCTTCAAGGGTATGAAGTTGCACTCCCCTCTCTCTCGTTGCTAGTTACTCCATAGATTAATCTTGGTGATGCGTAGAATTTTTTTAATTTCTGCAACGATCCCCAACAGAGTGCCCCTCTCCCTGGCAGCCAGCCCTAGGGAAGGAAAAGGGGGAGGGCTAGCCCTCCTGCCTTCCACTTCTCATGGGAGAAAGGAAAGGGGGCACCGTCCCCTGCCTTTCCCCGCTCACCTAATAAGGAAAGGGGGGCGCGGCTTCGGGAGGACCCCAAGTAGGATTCGGCCTACTTGATGCACCTCCTGGCAGCATCCCTCTCCCCCACCTATATATATGTAGGAGAGGGTGCCACACATAACCACGACAATCTCTTAGCCGTGTGCGGCATCCCCCTCCACGGTTTCGTACCTCAGTCAAATTTTTGTGGCGCTTAGGCGAAGCCCTGCGGAGATAGCATCACCATCACCCTCACCATGCCATCATGCTGCCGGATCTCATCCACTACTTCGCTGTCTTGCTAGATCAAGAAGGCGAGGACGTCACCGAGTTGAACGTGTGCTGAACACGGAGGTGCCGTATGTTCGGTACTCGATCAGTTGTATCGTGAAGAATTTCGACCACATCAACCGCTTTACTAAACGCTTCCGCTTATGGTCTACAAGGGTACGTAGACACACTCTCCCCTCTCGTTGCTATGTTTCTCCTTGATAGATCTTGCATGTGCATAGAATTGTTTTTTTCCAAGCAACGTTTCCCAACAGTGGTATGAGAGCCAGGTCTATGCGTAGATGATATGCACGAGTAGAACATGAAGATTTGTGGGTGGTGATAGTCATATTGCTTACCACCAACGTCTTATTTTGATTCGGCGGTATTATGGGATGAAGCGGCTTGGACCAACCTTACATGTCCATGCAAATGAGACCGGTTCCACCGACTGACATGCAACTAGTTTTGCATAAAGGTGGTTGGCGGGTGTCTGTTTCTCCTACTTTAGTTGAATCAAATTTGACCACGGCCGGTCCTTGAAGAAGGTTAAACAGCAAACTTGATGAATCACCGTTGTGGTTTTTGCGTAGGTAAGAACGGTTCTTGCTAGAAGCCCGTAGCAGCCACGTAAAACTTGCAACAACAAAGTAGAGGACGTCTAACTTGTTTTTGCATGGCATGTTGTGATGTCATATGGTCAAGACGTTATGTGATATATGTTGATGTATGAGATGATCATGTTTTGTAATATCGACAACCGGCAGGAGCCTTAGGGTTGTCTCTTTATTGTATGAAGTGCAAACGCCATGTAATTGCTTTACTTTATGCTATGCATTAGCAATGGTTGTAGAAGAAATAGTTGGTGAGACGACCCCGACGCAACGATGGAGATCAAGGTGTCGAGCCGGTGACGATGGAGTTCATGACGATGCTTTGGAGATGGAGATCAAAAGCACAAGATGATGATGGCCATATCATGTCACATATTTTGATTGCATGCGGTGTTTATCCTTTATGCATCTTATTTTGCTTAGAATGGCAGTAGCATTATAAGATGATCCATTCACTAAAATTTCAAGATAAAAGTGTTCACCCCGAGTATGCACCCTTGCCAAAGTTTGTCGTTTCGAAGCACCTCATGATGATCGGGTGTGATAGACTCGACGTTCACATACAACGGGTGTAAGACAGTTTTGCACATGTAGAATACTTGTGTTAAACTTCACGAGTCTAGCATGTACAAACATGGTCTCAGAACACTAGAGACCAAAAGGTCGAACATGAGTCATATAGTAGATATGATCAACATAGAGATGTTCACCATTGATGACTACCCATCTCACGTGATGATTGGACATGGGCTAGTTGATTTGGATCATGTATCACTTAGATAACTTGAGGGATGTTTATTTAAGTGGGAGTTCATTAGCAATTTGATTAACTGAACTTAATTTATCATGATCTTAGTCTTATAGTTTTGCATATCTATGTTGTAGATCAATGGCCCGAGCTACCGTTCCCCTGAATTTTAATGCATTCCTAGAGAAAGCTAAGTTGAAAGATGATGGTAGCAACTACGTGGACTAGGTCCAAAACTTGAGGATTATCCTCATTATTGCACATGAGAATTATGTCCTTTATGCACCGCTAGGTGACAGACCTGATGCAGGAGCTACTGCAGATGTTATGAATGTCTGGCAGGCTCGATCTAATGACTACTCGATAGTTCAATGTTCCATGCTTTACGGGACTTCAAAGACATTTTGAACGTCATGGATCATATGAGATGTTCCAAGAGTTGAACTTAATAGTTCAAGCAAATGCCTGGGTTGAGAGATATTAAGTCTCCAACAAGTTCTGTAGCTGCAAGATGGAGGAGAACAGTTCTGTTAGTGAACACATACTCAAAATGCCTGGGTATCATAACCATTTAACTCAGTTGGAAGTTGACCTTCCAGTTAATAGTGTTATTGAAAGAGTTCTTCAATCGCTTGCACCAAGCTACAAAGGCTTCATGATGAACTATAATATCCAAGGGATGAATAAAACGATTCCTGAGGTCTTCACAATGCTTAAGGCCACGGAGGTAGAAATCAAGAAGGAGCATCAAGTGTTGATGGTTAACAAGACCACTAGTTTCAAGAAAAAGGGAAAGGGAAAGAAAGGGATCTTCAAGAAGAATGGCAAGCAAGTTGCCACTCCCAGGAAGAAGCCCAAAGCTGGACCCAAGCCTCAAACTGAGTGCTTCTACTGCAAAGGGAATGGTCACTTGAAGCGGAACTGCCCCAAATGCTTGGCGGATAAGAAGGATGGCGAAGTGAACAAAGGTATATTTGATATACATGTTATTGATGTGTACCTTACTAATGCTCATAGTAGTTCCTAGGTATTTGATACTGGTTCGGTTTCTCATATTTGTAACTCGAAATAGGAGCTGCGGAATAAACGAAGATTGGCTAAGGACGAGGTGACGATGCACGTTGGGAATGGTTCCAAGGTCGATGTGATCGCCGTCGGCACGCTACCTCTACATCTACCTTCCGGATTAGTTTTAGACCTCAATAATTGTTATTTGGTGCCCATGTTGAGCATGAACATTATATCTGGATCTTGTTTATCACGAGATGGTTATTCATTTAAATCTGAGAATAATGATTGTTCTATTTATATGATTAATATCTTTTATGCTCATGCACCCTTGATGAATGGTCTATTCTTGTTGAATCTCGATCGTAGTGATACACATATTCATAATATTGATGCCAAAAGATGCAAAATTGATAATGATAGTGCAACATATTTGTGGCACTGCCGTTTAGGTCATATTGGTGTAAATCGCATGAAGAAACTCCATGCAGATGGACTTTTGGAGTCACTTGATTATGAATCATTTGATACTTGTGAACCATGCCTCATGGGCAAGATGACTAAAACTCCGTTCTCCGGAACAATGGAGCGAGCTAATGACTTATTGGAAATAATACATACTGATGTATGCGGTCCGATGAGTGTTGAAGCATGCGACATGTACCATTATTTTCTGACCTTCACAAATGATTTGAGTAGGTATGGGTATATCTACTTGATGAAACACAAGTCTGAAACATTTTAAAAGTTCAAAGAATTTCATAGTGAAGTGGAGAATCATCATAACAAGAAATAAAGTTTCTACGATCTGATCACAGAGGCGAATATTTGAGTTATGAGTTTGGCCTTCATTTAAAACAATGTGTGGAATTGTTTCACAACTCACGCCACCTGGAACACCACAGCGTAATGGTGTGTCTGAACGTCGTAACTGTACTTTATTAGATATGGGGCGTTCTATGATGTCTCTTACCGATTTACCACTATCGTTTTGGGGTTATGCATTAGAGATAACCGTATTCACCATAAATAGGGCGCCGTCTAAATTCGTTGAGATGACACCGTATGAACTATTGTTTGCAAGAAACCTAAGTTGTCCTTTCTTAAAGTTTGGGGATGCTATGCTGATGTCAAAAGGCTTCATCCTGATAAGCTCGAACAAAAATCGGAGAAGTGCGTCTTCATAGGATACCCTAAAGAAACTATTGGGTACACCTTCTACCACTCATCAGAAGGCAAGATCTTTGTTGCTAAGAATGGGTCCTTTCTAGAGAAGGAGTTTCTCTCGAAAGAAGTGGGTGGGAGGACAGTAGAACTTGATGAGGTAATTGTACCTTCTCTCGAATTGGAAAGTAGCACATCACAGAAAACCGTTCCCGTGATGCCTACACCAACTAGAGAGGAAGCAAATGATAATGATCATGAAACTTCAGATCAAGTTACTACTGAACCTCGTAGGTCGACCAGAGCACGATCCACACTAGAGTGGTACAGTAATCCTATCCTGGAAGTTATGTTATTAGACCATGGTGAACCTATGAACTATGAAGAAGCTATGATGAGCCCAAATTCCAATAAATGGCTTGAGGCCATGAAATCTTAGATAGGATCCATGTATGAGGACAAAGTGTGGACTTTGGTGGACTGGCCCAATGATAGGAAAGCCATAGAAAATAAATGGATATTAAAGAAGAAGACTGACGCTGATGGTAATGTTACTGTCTACAAAGCTCGATTTGTCGTGAAAGGTTTTCGACAAGTTCAAAAGGAGTTGACTACGATGAGACTTTCTCGCCCGTAGCGATGCTTAAGTCTGTCCGAATCATGTTAGCAATTGCCACATTTGATGATTATGAAATCTGGCAAATCGACGTCAAAACTGCATTCCTTAATGGATTTCTTAAAGAAGAGTTGTATACGATGCAACCAGAAGGTTTCCTCGATCTGAAAGGTCCTGACAAAGTGTGCAAGCTCCAGTGATCCATCTATGGACTGGTGCAAGCATCTTGGAGTTGGAATATATGCTTTGATGAGGTGATCAAAGCATATGGTTTTATACAGACTTATGGTGAAGTCTGTATTTACAAGAAAGTGAGTGGGAGCTCTGTAGCATTTCTGATTTTAAATGTGGATGACATATTGTTGATTGGAAATGATATAGAATTTGTGGATAGCATAAAAGGATACTTGAATAAGAATTTTTCAATGAAAGACCTCGGTGAAGCTGCTTATATATTGGGCATCAAGATCTATAGGGATAGATTGAGATGCTTAATAGGACTTTCACAAAGCACATACCTTGACAAAGTTTTGAAGAAGTTCAAAATGGATCAGTCAAAGAAAGGGTTCTTGCCTGTGTTACAAGGTGTGAAGTTGAGTCAGACTCAAAGCCCAACCACTGCAGAAGATAGAGAGAAAATGAAAGTCATTCCCTATGCCTCAGCCATAGGTTCTATCATGTATGCTATGCTGTGTACCAGACCTGATATGTGCCTTGCCATAAGTTTGGCAGGGAGGTACCAAAGTAATTCAGGAGTGGATCACTAGACAGCGGTCAAGAACATCTTGAAGTACCTGAAAAGGACTAAGGATATGTTTCTCATTTATGGATGTGATGAAGAGCTCATCGTAAATGGCTACGTCAATGCTAGCTTCAACACTGATCCGAATGACTCAAAGTCACAAACCGATACATATTTATATTGAGTGGTGGAGCTGTCAATTGGTGCAGTTCCAAGCAGAGCATCATGGCGGGATCTACGTGTGAAGTGGAGTACATAGCTACTTCGGAAGCAGCGCATGAACGAGTCTGGATGAAGGAGTTCATATACGATCTGCCCACCTAGTGCATCGGGCCCAATGAAAATCTTTTGTGACAACACTGGAGCAATTGCCTTGGCGAAGGAATCAAGGTTTGACAAGAGAACCAAACACATCAAGAGATGCTTCAACTCCATTCGTGAAAAGGTCAAGGATGGAGACATAGAGATTTGCAAAATACATACAAATCTAAATGTAGCAAAACCATTGACCAAGCCTCTTCAACGAGCAAAACATGATCAACACCAAGACTCCATGGGTGTTAGATTCATTATAATGTAATCTGGATTATTGACTCTAGTGCAAGTGGGAGACTGAAGGAAATATTCCCTAGAGGCAATAATAAGGTTGTTATTTTATATTTCCTTATTCATATAAAGGTTTATTATTCATGCTAGAATTGTATTGATCGGAAACATAGGTACATGTGTGAATACATAAAAAAATACCATGTCCCTAGTAAGCTTCTACTAGACTAGCTCGGTGATCAAAGATGGTTAAGGATTCCTAACCATAGACGTGTGTTATCATTTGATAACAGGATCACATCATTATGAGATTGATGTGATGGACAAGACCCACCCGTTAGCTTAGCATATTGATCGTTCAATTTATTGCTATTACTTTCTTGATGACAAATATATATTCCTTTGACTATGAGATTATGCAACTCCCGGATAAGAGAGGAATACCTTGTATGCTATCAAACGTCACAACATAACTAGGTGATCATAAATATGCTCTACAGGTATCAACGAAGGTGTTTGTTGAGTTGGCATAGATCGAGATTAGGATTTGTCAGCCCGAGTATCGGAGAGGTATCTCTGGGCCCTCTCGGTAATACACATCATAAGAAGCCTTGCAAGCAAAGTGACTAAGGTGTTAGTTGCAATATGATGTATTACAGAACGAGTAAAGAGACTTCCCGGTAACGAGATTGAACTAGGTATGAAGATGCCGACGGTCGAATCTCAGGCAAGTAACATACCGATGGACAAAGGGAATTATGTATGTTGTCATAAGGTTCGACCAATAAAGATCTTTGTAGAATATGTAGGAGCCAATATGGGCATCTAGGTTCCACTACCGGTTAGTGACCGGAGAGGTGTCTCGGTCATGTCTACATAGTTCTCGAACCCATAGGGTCTGCACGCTTAACGTTCGTTGATGATATAGTGTTATATGAGTTATATGACTTGGTGACCGAATGTTGTTTGGAGTCCCGGATGAGATCACAGACATGACTAGGAGCTCCGGAATGGTCCGAAGGTAAATATTGATATATAGGACGATGATATTCGGACACTAGAAGAGTTTCGGAGTGCATCAGGTAGTCATCGGGTCGTCGGAAGGGGTTCCAGACACCCCTAGTAGGTGTATGGGCCTAATGGGCCAAGGGGGGACATACCTGCCCACAAGGGGGGTGGCGCACCCCTCTCCCTGGCCTCTAGCCCTAGGGAAGGAAAAGGGGGAGGGCTAGCCCCTCTTGCCTTCCCCTTCTGATGGGAGAAAAGAAAAAAAGGGGGGCACCCTCCCCTGCCTTTCCCCATTAACCTAATAAGGAAAGGGGGCGCGGCTTGGGGAGGACCCCAAGTAGGATTCGGCCTACTTGATGCACCTCCAGGCAGCCTCCCTCTCCCCCACCTATATATATATGTAGGAGGGGTGCCACACATAGCCATGACAATCTCTTAGCCGTGTGCGATGTCCCCCTCCACGGTTTCGTCCCTCGATCAAATTTTTTTAGTGCTTAGGCGAAGCCCTACAGAGATAGCATCACCATCACCGTCACCACGCCGTCATGCTGCCGGAACTCATCCACTACTTCGCTGTCTTGCTGGATCCAGAAGGTGTGGACGTCACCAAGCTGAACGTGTGCTAAACACGGAGGTTCCGTACATTCAGTACTTGATCGGTTGTATCACGAAGAAGTTCGACTACATCAACCGCGTTACTAAACGCTTCCGCTTACGGTCTACAAGGGTACGTAGACACACTGTCCCCTCTCGTTGCCATGCATCTCCTTGATAGATCTTGCGTGTACATATAATTTTTTTGGTTTTACATGCAACGTTTCCCAACATCCTCGTACTTTGGTCACTTCAAATGAAACACACTAGACTCAGTATGAAGAAAAATAAATCAATGGCGGCGGCTGCCATCCTAGGATAAATCGCAACCAAGGGACTATGATTTATTGGGGATGGATGAAGAATTCATACTGGTTCTCCATGAGTAAACCCCACGCAATCGCCAAGAGGAGGTTTTCTCTGAATAATCAGACGAGGGAGAAGGGGATTCAGCCCAATGAAATATTGCTGCTTCGTCCGTGCAACTTATTGCTACTGTTGGAAAGGTGGTTTTTTTTTGTGATTTGACGGCTCATTGGGCATTATGCTGCGCTACGACCGGGGTGAGTCTACCATGCAATTTTGCACTCTAATTTGGTGCATGGCACGTGGACCCCGTTGCCGGATGCCTCGCATATCAGTGAAAGGAAGTAGAAAGACAGGAGTAACTAGTTACACATAAATATATTTTTGATAGAGAGATACTCCCTCTGTAAAGAAATATAAAAATCTTTTATATCACAACTTAATACATAAGAAAAAACAAGGGGAACATATCTCTACTCCTATAAAAGACTTAGTTGGTGATGATGGTGTGTCTGCCATCTTTCATTTCTGACCATTAGATCTGCATCTAACGGTTGTGATGTAACTTGTGGCTTTTTTGCAACAAAAAATAGCCCACTTCTCTGCTCCAATTTGCAGAACCCCCTTATTATCTTTAAAGCAACCACATCCCTCTGTCACCTCATCAAAACAGCCCGAGAAATATATTTTGAGTGAAACATAATATATTTTTAGTGGTATATGTATATCATAACAAGAGTGTTTTCTTTCAAGTTTGTGAACAAGTACTATTCTACTTTGGATCCGTTGCAACGCACGAGCACATTGCTACTATAACATAATATGTGGGTTCAGATGAGAATAAAATACTTAGATAGGCCAACGGTTCTGGACTTTGGGCCACGGGCCGGTGGGCCTGCATGTTTGGGGGCCCATGGGTTCTAACTCAGCACATTTTGTCTGGTAAATATTGCAAGTGACCGATACGATACTGGTTTTAGATGCCATTGCAAGGAGAATACATAAAATTAAATAAAGCACGACAACTATTAGAATGAAATCGGAAAAAGTTCCTGACCAGCAATCAGAGTTGCAATTCTTTCACGATATCCTACGTGATAAATAATACTGTCGTACTACATATACACACTGGACACTTGTTTCACCATGCCATATTATTACATCAAGAGCTCTCGGAGGATAGATTAGTTCGCCAGTTGCGTGCTGCTACTGAATAATTTCAAAGTTGATTAGGACCAACTCTCCTTGCCGAGAAAGTTCAATTTTGACATCATCCCCAACCGCAAGATTTGATAGAGTTTTGAACCTTGACCATCCTTTAGCATCAATCATCATGCGACCATCCTTTGTACTTATGATATATTGAGTAGGTTCAATCACACCAAGGCTGCGGATGGTAAGAGAAACTTGGCCATGGAATTCTCTCGTTGCTCTAGGAATTCTCTGTTTGCAAACAAGAAGACATACACAAACAGTGCCGGTGCGACTGGTAGTGCCGCTGCTGCTACTGGAGATGGTGCTCCTTGTGGAGCTGGTGCCGGTGTCGGAGCAGGTGCCCGTGTCGGTGCCTGAACCCCCAGTTGACCAGCCTGATCCACTGACGCAGTTAGTGCCCAATCCTCTGGTGGATTAGACTGAGCTGCTGCCGCTGTCAGTGCTAGAGCTACTGTCGTCGGAGCAGGTGCCGGTGCTCGAACCAATGCAGAAGGTGCTACCGATGTGTGACACAGCAGCAATCGTCTCTGGTCTGCTATGATTTCATACTTCAGCTTTCTGACTTCATTAGGCTCCGTGACCTGGATCCAATCTTTTTCTTCACTTATTTTAAACGCAAGAAGGACTAATTGTGGCGTGTTTGTTAAAACAAATTGTAGTTCATCACAGGGCTTCAGATTGTACTCAGACAACAGACTGATCGAATTGTGTCCGGTAATATACATGATGGGCAGTGCCTTCATTACTGACACGTCATAAGAAGTGAAACCTGCTAAAATAACCATCATAGAGCAAACCAAATGGTTTATTCTGTAATGAATGTGACATGGCAAAACCTGCATCATAAAATCGCAGCAAAAATAAGAAAACATGACAGTAAATCAATAAGATTTACTTGATGTGACACAAGTGAATCCTTACCGAGATATCACTATGTTCAAGTTCTATATAGAAGGTTGATTGTCCAGTTACGGGTGGCATGCAGGGCCCCCACTTACTCCCACAAGCAGGATAGTCCAAAGGTCGTGACAACTCATATGGAGCGAACATCCTTGGGACTAGAAATCCTGGTGGGTGCGATAAACCCTCCAATGCATACAGATATTGGAGTGTAACCATAATTGATGAACCGTCCCACAAAAAGATGATCTAGATACTTCAAAATATACATACTGAATTGAGTGGAAAAACATTAACACAGACTGTTACCAAGACTCACCACAAACCAAAAGCGGTAGTACTAAACAATACAGGGTTCACACACACAAATTAAGTACGGACAATAGTACTTACTATAGACAAGCAAAGTTGCACTAATTAAACTCTGCAGATTATTTCTTGCCACCGACCTACAAGATGTACCCCACATAACTACTAGGCCATACTCTTCGTGAGAGATGTCTACCGTCACCTTTGCCATCTCATCAACCTTGGAGAATCAAATAGAGTGATTTTTTCACTCATAAACATGACAATGAAGACAGCCCGCATCAGATTTGTTGGGAAGCTTTACAAGAACCACACCCTTCATAATCGAAGGCACAACTAGGAAATTGTTGTGGTGAAGTACACCCTCGAGAACACGCCTGACAACAATGCTACAGGAAAACATTTGTTCACGACACGTGGCGAAAAGGACACAACAGCTGGATAGTTTAGTAGTAGAACACATCCTCAGGTCTTCCAGTTCACACGGCATGACTTTGAGAACTTCATCTCCACCACGGACCTGGTTCTAATTCAAACAGAAACCAAATATTTTATTACTATCTCTGTTCAGAAATATAGGATGTTTGTCGATATTTTACTCCATATAAGACTACATATATGCATAGAAATGAGTGAACAAAGACACTAACATGTCTACATGAGATGCACAAAAAATTTAGAACATCTTATATTTGTGAACAGAGGGATTACTTGCAATATCCATAAACACAAGTGAGTAAGGCTACTATACTCTCTTTCGAGGCATGAGAGCTAAAATATTGCATTTCCTACAGCTAGCATTGATGTTCATAAAGTAGTTGGAAGTAATCTACTCCTTCCGTTCCTAAATATTTTTCTTTCTAGAGATTTTAACAAGTGACTACATAAGAAGCAAAATGAGTGAATCTACACTCTAAAATATGTCTATATACATTCGTATGTGGTGGTCCATTTGAAATCTCTAAAAGGACAAATATTTAGGAACAGAGGGAGTATAAGAAATCAGTCTTACGTGCAAAAATCATATGTATGTCAACCTCTCGCGTGTTTTGGTCAAAATAGCAATTTAGAACCGTCATTTGGCACACAAAAATCACATGCAAGATCACCCAGAAAGTTGTGCTACTAGTACTAGTACTGCATGTTAGATGAAAAAACACGATCAAGTTCGCCAAAAAGATCGTCAAGAAGAGATATTACCTAGACTAGCTTAACGAGGGATCTCTAAGAGGGGGGCTTGGACAGGGCAATGGCCTTGACCTTGTCTGCGGTAGTCTCGGTGGGTTGCTTGCGCTTCTTCGTACCTTGAGGCTCAATGGTTTTGGCCAGAGCCATATACATCACTTCGACCGGTGCTCCAGGGTCCATCAAGAAACTGTCAAATAGAAATAAAATAAAAGAGACCATAATCACAAACCCAAAAGAAGAACAGAGAGGGAGTTAGGATCGGTCGCGGGGTTGCAAGACCAGGCCTTGGCTAGAAGAAACACCATTGATGCACTCACCTTTCCTTCTTTGGGAGAGAAGAACAATGGCAGAAGCACGTCGGGGTTTTCTTGAAGAAATGAGGAACAAGACGAGGGAGAAGCGAGTTGGGGTTTTCTTCAAGAGAGGAAGATGAGGAAGAATAGTGAAATGATGGTTGCTTCGTCCGTCCAATTTACTGCTGGAAAGGTGGGGATTTTGTGATTTGATGGCTCATTGGGCATTACTGCAGCGCTTCGACCGGTGTAGTCTACCGTGTAGTTGTGCACTCTAGTACGGAGTAATTTAGTGCATGGCAAGTGGACCCCGATGCTGGCTGTCCCACACGTCGGCGAAAAAGAGTAGCAAGGTTCCCGACGACCGTCGAGGAAGATCTGCACGGTAGAGCGTGTCCATTGTTTCTGAAGAAAAAAATGATTACAAGAAGTGTTTCCACTCTTACGACGGAGGAGTACGAAACACGGCAGCCACTTGAACTTACACAGTACTGCTCATACTACTAGGCATGTGTAGTGGTTCATATGTCAGTACAATATAATCTTGTTGCTAGTGTAGTAAGATATGACAATAACAAATTATGTTGTGCGCATGTCAACTATATGAACAGTAATGCAACATACCCCTTTTTGACTGTCCGGTCGAGAATGAACGGTGAGATCAATGTTAACTGAACTAGGTCTACAGCGCACGGAGAGTACGGTGCTACAGTACTCCACGAAACATGTACCATATGAAGCACGAATTAGTGTTAGGTAGGGTGTATGGGAGCAAAAGTTCCCTTCTCGACTCACTTTTGGGTGTTTGGCAGATTGCATGAAGGGTGCATGAGTCCACACTAGTAGGTTAACACAAATACACTAGGAGCATGCATGAAAGAGGGGTGATGAGATGAGGATGCACGAAGAGGGAATAACTATATTGAGATGAGAATGCACCCAAACACACCCACACGCTTTGTGCTACAATGACTGATCTGCACCATCTGGGTTTGATCCAACGGTCATGTTGCACCGAGACATGCCCATGCAGAGAACGCCTAAACACCACCGAAGTCCCTATGCTTCTCGAGGCGCACAACATTGGTGATGCAGGGCGCCACCGCCCGCAGAGCCTGCTCCCGGTCGATGGGAGCCAGCTCGTCAAAGATGGCGTCCAATGGCATGAATGGATTCTGGTGACGAAGCCCTGAGAGGATTCGCTTGGCAATGGCGGACGCCCACAACCCCTCCTTTTCCAGCTCCGCCCACCATCGTGCGAAGACGGTTGTGCTCCTCGGAGATATAGGTGCGGAAGGAGACCACGTTAGGAAGTCGTAGCTCATTGAAGTCGATGGGGTGGTAGAACGGGTTTAGCCCAAGGGCCGGCATGGTCGCGCTGGCACGATGGTAGGCATCGTGCAGCCACAACACATGTGTGGCAACATGGTCCACCAAGTGGTTGAGGCGATCCTGGAACTCGTCACGATCGGCCCGCTCGTGCTCCTGTCGGCTCGCTTGACCGCCTATCGTATCGCCCACTTTCTGCAGCAATGCCGCCGATGCCTCGGGGATCTTTGTGGTGGATGCCTGCCGCTTTTGAAGCTCCGTGAAATCCCACACATAAAGGAGGAGCATGTCACTCCTCTCCTCCATGAGCGCACGAAGCTCCATGTCCTTGGCTTGAGCTCCGCATCCTTGGCCTAGAGCTCCTGTGTCAAGCGCCTCACGTCAGACTCTGTGATCTGGTGCGCCGCCATGGAACCAGGTAGAAGCAATGGGGAGAGGAAGCAAAGGGGGTGAAACAGCTGAAAGGCAATGCAGACTATGGGAAGGCGGAGGGATCCAGTCGAGGAGCAGGGTGAATCTTTTGGTTTTCACCATGGGAAAACACCAGTCGACGACTTTTCACATCAGGGAGCAGTGGGTTTTACAAGCGGAGTCATCATGACTAATTGCTGTTGCGCCTACTCCCGTCAATCAAAAAAATAAAAATCCTACCATGCCTGCCACACCCAAAGCCCAGAGCAATGCCACGGTGGATATTTAAATTTACCTACCGGCAAGGAGAGAAAAAAGGGGTGAAAAACAAATGTGGCGGCGGCATAGCTAATCGGCCGCACTAGCCCAACTAGCTAGCCACCGTGCTTCACTTTGCTTCACTTCGCTTCACTCCGCTTCACTAACGTACTCGACGGGAAAGGTGGGCTTTGTGATTTGACGACCCATTTACTCGCTTCGGTGCTATGATCTAGGAGGACCCATAAAACGTGCGGTAGGGAATCCCACATCTCGGCAAGGAATAAAATATTCGTGCACCACCCAGGAGGATCCAGAAACCGGGTGGTAGGGTGTGCCACGTCTCAGCATGGAGGAAAAATGTGCGTGTAAAAATATACTGTATCAGATGTACTACCTATGATTCGACCTTGGGACCCGGCAAGTCAGTCGAAAACACCACACTAGCCACACAGCTTCATCACGCTAACATAGCACGGAGGATAGGTGTGGATAGCTCCATCTCGACTAGCCACAACGTCTGTTGTTCTAGGCGATTCTTGTATTTTCCAAGCATGTTTTAGTTATAATAACACCACGGCAAGCTCGCGCTGCTCTTTGAGTCTGCCCGTGCGCCTAAAGGTTACTGGATGGAGAGGAGAGAGAGAGATCGCAGACATGGGACCCACCAGTAAGTGAGTCAACGGTCATGCATGTGTTGACGAGCCACTCCCTCTACTCTACTCAACGTAATACTGTATAAAATCAAGTTACGCGACAAAGCCAACAACCATTGCTGTTTGAGGCTATCGACGTATGCTACGTAGTCGAGGTTGCCAGTTCAAATCTCATCTTTCAGATTTGTTAGTTTTAGGTCCAAATTTGATCAATGACAAGTAGGACTCCCGTGTGTTGTTCCGATATTTCAGTGTAGGATGGTTATTTTGTAGAAACACTTTGCGTGGTTAGACAAGTTACGACACCAGTTACACGTATTTTGCAAGTTTAGGAACAAAAATGACAGCAACATAGAACATCACATGCACCCCGCAGCTTAGATGCTATGGTGATACGAGTTTTTACGTCGTTGGATCTGAGATCCAATGGCTTGGGAGTAGTCTTTGTAATTATGCACAATTTTCAAACTCTCCAAGGTTTTTTTGCAAATAAAACATTCAGGCCTCATGTGTGTCGCTGCATCTTGGATCCAACGGCTCCCAGTAGCTCATATTAGGTGCTCAGCTTAGATGCTACGGTGATACGAGCTTCGAGGTTGTTGGATATGGGATCCAAGGGCATCTGAGTAGTTTTTGTATAGATTGTGTGCAATTCTCAAACTCACTGAGGTTTCTTGTAAAAATATTAAGACATCATGTGAGCCGCTATATCTCAGATCTACAAGCTCCAAGGAACTTGTATCATCATATAGCATCTGAGGTGTGGGGGCACAACATATTCTCCCAGGGGGGGGGGGGTGCACAACCCATCGGTGTTTGGGAGGGTGGGGACAAATATAATGTTCAAAAAATATAATCTAAACAATCCTAAACAGAGCTTCACAATTTTATCTAAGGTCGAGGGTTTACCCCCCGACAATCTACATAGCGCCGCCTATGCAAGAGGTGTAGTGCGTGTTGGGGAACGTAGCAGAAATTCAAAATTTTCCTACGTGTCACCAAGATCTATCTATGGAGAAACCAGCAACGAGGGGAAGGAGAGTGCATCTACATACCCTTGTAGATCGCTAAGCGGAAGCGTTCAAGAGAACGGGGTTGAAGGAGTCGTACTTGTCGTGATCCAAATCACCGGAGATCCTAGTGCCGAACGGACGGCACCTCCGCGTTCAACACACGTACAGCCCGGTGACGTCTCCCATGCCTTGATCCAGCAAGGAGAGAGGGAGAGGTTGAGGAAGACTCCACCCAGCAGCAGCACAACGGCGTGGTGGTGATGGAGGAGCGTGGCAATCCTGCAGGGCTTCGCCAAGCACTGCGGGAGAGGAGAAGTACTTGGGAGAGGGGAGGGCTGCGCCAAAACTTGTGGTGCGGCTACCCTCCCACCCCCCACATATATATAGGGGCAAGGGAGAGGGGGGCCGGCCCCCTCAGATCCAATCTGAGGAGGGGGCGGCGGCCAAGGGGGGGAGGAGTGCCTCCCAAGTCAAGTGGAGGCCCTCCCCCCTTAGGGTTTTCCCTCCCCATGCGCATGGGCCTTGGGGGGGCTGGTGCCCCTGGCCCATTAAGGCTAGGGCGCCCCCTTACAGCCCATGCTACTGTATTGGACGTGGTGGAACAATTTCCGGACCTCCGGACCCCTCCGGAATCCTCCGGAACCTTCTGGAAGCTTCCCGGTACAATACCGAAAAAACCCGAACTTTTCCCGGAACCCGAACAACAACTTTCCATATATAAATCTTTACCTCCGGACCATTCCGGAACTCCTCGTGACGTCCGGGATCTCATCCGAGACTCCGAACAACATTCGGTAACCACATACAAACTTCCTTTATAACCCTAGCGTCATCGAACCTTAAGTGTGTAGACCCTACGGGTT
The DNA here is from genome assembly GCF_002162155.2 of Triticum dicoccoides. Classification (NCBI taxonomy): domain Eukaryota; kingdom Viridiplantae; phylum Streptophyta; class Magnoliopsida; order Poales; family Poaceae; genus Triticum; species Triticum dicoccoides. Next base: position 198,561,969 of record NC_041383.1, read on the forward strand.
CGTGAGACATGTAGACATGACCGAGACGTTCTCCGGTCAATAACCAGCAGCGGGATCTGGATACCCATGTTGGCTCCCACATGTTCCACGATGATCTCATAGGATGAACCACGATGTCAAGGACTCAATCGATCCCATATACAATTCCCTTTGTCTAACGGTATTGTACTTGCCCGAGATTCGATCGTCGGTATACCGATACCTTGTTCAATCTCGTTACCGGCAAGTCTCTTTACTCGTTCCGTAACACATCATCCCTTGATCAACCCCTTGGTCACATTGTGCACATTATGATGATGTCCTACCGAGTGGGCCCAGAGATACCTCTCCATTTACACGGAGTGACAAATCCCAGTCTCGATTCGTGCCAACCCAACAGACACTTTCGGAGATACCTGTAATGCACATTTATAGCTACCCAGTTACATTGTGACGGTTGGTACACCCAAAGCATTCCTACGGTATCCGGGAGTTGCACAATCTCATGTTCTAAGGAAATGATACTTGACATTAGAAAAGCTTTAGCATACGAACTACACGATCTTTGTGCTAGGCTTAGGATTGGGTCTTGTCCATCACATCATTCTCCTAATGATGTGATCCCGTTATCAACGACATCCAATGTCCATGGTCAGGAAACCGTAACCATCTATTGATCAACGAGCTAGTCATCTAGAGGCTTACTAGGGACATGGTGTTGTCTATGTATCCACACATGTATCTGAGTTTCCTATCAATACAATTATAGCATGGATAATAAACGATTATCATGAACAAGGAAATATATAATAATAACCAATTTATTATTGCCTCTAGGGCATATTTCCAACAGTCTCCCACTTGCACTAGAGTCAATAATCTAGTTCACATCGCTATGTGATTAACACTCACAGGTCACATCGCCATGTGACCAACATCCAAAGAGTTTACTAGTGTCACTAAACTAGTTCACATCATCATGTGATTAAGACTCAATGAGTTCTGGGTTTGATCATGTTTTGCTTGCAAGAGAGGTTTTAGTCAACGGGTCTGCAACATTCAGATCCGTATGTACTTCACAAATCTCTAGGTCATATTGTAAATGCTGCTTCCACGCTCCACTTGGAGCTATTGCAAATGGTTGCTCCACTATACGTATCCGGTTTGCTACTCAGAGTCAATCGGATAGGTGTTAAAGCTTACATCGACATAACCCTTTACGCCGAACTCTTTATCACCTCCATAATCGAGAAACATGTCCTCATTTACTCCAAGGACAATTTTGACCGCTGTCCAATGATCCATTCCTGGATCATTCTTGTACACCTTGACTGACTCATGGCAAGGCACACTTCCGGTGCGGTACACAGCATAGCATATGTAGAGCCTACGTCCAAAGCATAGGGGACGACCTTCGTCCTTTCTCTCTTTTCTGCCGTGGTCGAGCTTTAACTCTTAACTTCATACCTTATAACTTAGGCAAGAACTCCTTCTTTGACTGATCCATCTTGAACACCTTCAAGATCATGTCAAGGTATGTGCTCATTTGAAAGTACCATTAAGCGTTTTTGATCTATCATTATAGATCTTGATGCTCAATGTTCAAGTAGCTTAATCCGGGTTTTCCACTGAAAAACACTTTTCAAATAACCCTATATGCTTTCCAGAAATTCTACATCATTTCTGATCAACAATATGTTTACAACATATACTTATCAGAAATTCTATAGTGCTCCCACTCACTTCTTTGGAAATACAAGTTTCTCATAAACTTTGTATAAACCAAAATCTTTGATCATCTTATCAAAGTGCATATTCCAACTCCGAGATGCTTACTCCAGTCCTTAGAAGGACTGCTAGAGCTAGCACACCTTTTAGCATCCTTAGGATCGACAAAACCTTTCTGATTGTATCATATACAATCTTTCCTTACGAAAACTGGTAAGGAAACTCGTTTTGACATCCATATGCCAGATTTCATAAATGCAGCTAATGCTAACATGATTCCGACGGACTTAAGCATCGCTACGGATGAGAAAATCTCATCGTAGTCAACTCTTTGAACTTGTGAAAAAAAAAACTCTTCGCCACAAGTCGAGCTTCATAGATGGTGACATTACCATCCACGTTCGTCTTCTTCTTAAAGATCCATTTATCTCAATGGCTTGCCGATCATTGGGTAAGTCCACCAAAGTCCATGCTTTGTTCTGATACATGGATCTTATCTCGGATTTCATGGCTTCTAACCATTTGTCGAAATTTGGGCCCACCATCGCTTCTCCATAGCTCGTAGGTTCATTGTTGTCTAGCAACATGACCTTCAAGATAGGATTACTGTACCACTCTAAAGTAGTACGCATCCTTGTCACCCTACGAGGTACGGTAGTGACTTGATCCGAAGTTTCATGATCACTATCATAAGTTTCTACTTCAATTGGTGTAGGTGCCATAGGAACAACTTCCTGTGCCCTGCTACACACTAGTTGTAGTGACGGTTCAATAACCATATCAAGTCTCCACCATCCTCCCACTCAACTTTTCGAGACAAACTTTTCCTCGAAAAAGGGCCCGATTCAAGAAACAATCCCTATTGCTTTCGGATCTGAATTAGGAGGTATACCCAACTGTTTTGGGTGTCCTATGAAGATGCAATTTATCCGCTTTGGGTTCTAGCTTATCGACCTGAAACTTTTTCACATAAGCGTCGCAGCCCCAAACCTTTAAGAAATGACAGCTTAGGTTTCTCTAAACCATAGTTCATACAGTGTCATCTCAACGGAATTACGTGGTGCCCTATTTAAAGTGAATGTGGTTGTCTCTAATGCCTAACCCATAAACGATAGTGGTAATTCGATAAGAGACATCATGGTACGCACCATATGCAATAGGGTGCAACTATGATGTTCGGACACACCATCATACTATGGTGTTCCAGGCGGTATTAATTGTGAACAATTTCCACAATGTCTTAATTGCGTGCCAAAGCTCGTAACTGAGATACTCATCTCTATGATCATATCATAGACATTTTATCCTCTTGTCATGACGATCTTCAACTTCACTCTGAAATTACTTGAACCATTCAATAATTTAGACTTGTGTTTCATCAAGTAAATATACTCTACATCTACTCGAATCATCTGTGAAGTAAGAACATAACGATATTCACTGCATGCCTCAGCACTCATTGGACTGCACACATCAAAATGTGTTACTTCCAACAAGTTGCTATCTTGTTCCATTTTACTGAAAACGAGGCTTTTTAGTCATCTTGCCCATGTGGTATGATTTGCATATCTCAAGTGATTCAAAATCAAGTGAGTCCAAACGATCCATCTGCATGGAGTTTCTTCATGCGTATACACCAATAGACATGGTTCGCATGTCTCAAACTTTTCAAAACGAGTGAGTCCAAAGATCCATCAACATGGAGCTTCTTCATGCGTTTTACACCAATATGACTTACATGGTAGTGCCACAAGTAAGTGGTACTATCATTACTATCTTATATCTTTTTGGCATGAAAATGTGTATCACTATGATCGAGATTCAATAAACCATTCCTTTAGGTGCAAGACCATTGAAGGTATTATTCAAATAAATAGAGTAACCATTATTCTCCTTAAATGAATAACCGTATTGCGATAGACATAATCCAATCATGTCTATGCTCAACGCAAACACCAAATCTCGATGGTAGAGGGAGCGTGCGATGCTTGATCACATCAACCTTGGAAACACTTCCAACACATATCGTCAGCTCACCTTTATCTAGTCTCCGTTTATTCTGTAGCTTTTATTTCGAGTTACTAACACTTAGCAACCGAACCGGTATCTAATACCCTGGTGCTACTAGGAGTACTAGTAAAGTACACATTAACATAATGTATATCCAATATACTTCTATCGACCTTGCCAGCCTTCTCATCTACCAAGTATCTAGGGTAATTCCGCTCCAGTGGTTGTTCCCCTTATTACAGAAGCACTTAGTCTCGGGTTTGGGTTCAACCTTGGGTTTCTTCACTAGAGCAGCAGCTGATTTGCCGTTTCATGAAGTATCCCTTCTTGCCCTTGCCCTTTTTGAAACTAGTGGTTTCACCAACCATCAACAATTGATGCTCCTTCTTGATTTCTACTTTCGCGGTGTCAAACATCGTGAATACCTCAAGGATCATCATATCTATCCCTGATATGTTATAGTTCATTACGAAGCTCTAGCAGCTTGGTGGCAATGACTTTGGAGAAACATCACTATCTCATCTGGAAGATCAACTCCCACTCGATTCAAGTGATTGTTGTACTCAGAAAATCTGAGCACAAGCTCAACGATTGAGCTTTTCTCCTTTAGTTTGCAGGCTAAGAGACTCGTCGGAGGTCTTATATCTCTTGACGTGGGCACGAGCCTGAAATCCCAATTTCAGCCCTCGACACATCTCATATGTTCCGCGATGTTTCGAGAAAATGTCTTTGGTGCCTCAACTCTAAACCGTTTAACTGAACTATCATGTAGTTATCAAAACGTGTATGTCCGATGTTCGCAACATCCACATACGACGTTTGGGGTTCAGCACACTGAGCGGTGCATTAAGGACATAAGCTTTCTACTGTCCGCATAATCGCTACTGTCAACTTTCAACTATATTTTCTCTAGGAACATATCTAAACAGTGGAACTAAAGCGCGAGCTTACGACATAATTTGCAAAGATCTTTTGACTATGTTCAGGATAATTAAGTTCATCTTATGAACTCCCACTCAGATAGACATCCCTCTAGTCATCTAAGTGATTACATGATCCGAGTCAACTAGGCCGTGTCCGATCATCACGTGAGACGGACTAGTCAACATCGGTGAACATCTTCATGTTGATCGTATCCTCCATACGACTCATGCTCGACCTTTCGGTCTCTGTGTTCCGAGGCCATGTCTGTACATGCTAGGCTCGTCAAGTTAACCCTAAGTGTTTTGCATGTGTAAAACTGTCTTACACCCGTTGTATGTGAATGTAAGGATCTATCACACCCGATCATCACGTGGTGCTTCAAAATGACGAACTTTAGCAACGGTGCACAGTTAGGGGAGAACACTTCTTGAAATTGTTGTAAGGGATCATCTTATTTGCTACCGTCGTTCTAAGTAAACAAGATGCATAAACATGATAAACATCACATGCAATCAAATAGTGACATGATATGGCCAATATCACTTTGCTCCTTTTGATCTCCATCTTCGGGGCTCCATGATCATCATCGTCACCGGCATGACACCATGATCTCCATCATCATGATCTCCATCATCGTGTCTCCATGAAGTTGTCTCGCCAACTTATTACTTCTACTACTATGGCTACCGGTTAGCAATAAAGTAAAGTAATTACATGGCGTTGTTCAATGACACGCAGGTCATACAATAAATAAAGACAACTCCTATGGCTCCTGCCGGTTGTCATACTCATCGGCATGCAAGTCGGGATTCCTATTACAAGAACATGATCAATCTCATACATCACATATCATTCATCACATTCTTCTTGGCCATATCGCATCACATAGCATACCCTACAAAAACAAGTTAGACGTCCTCTAATTGTTGTTGCATGTTTTACGTGGCTGCTATGGGTTTCTAGCAAGAACATTTCTTACCTACGCAAAACCACAACGTGATATGCCAATTGCTATTTACCCTTCATAAGGACCCTTTTCATCGAATCTGTTCCGACTAAAGTGGGAGAGACTGGCACCCGCTAGCCACCTTATGCACCAAGTGCATGTCAATCGGTGGAACCTGTCTCACGTAAGAGTACGTGTAAGGTCGGTTCGGGCCGCTTCATCCCACAATACCGTCGAAACAAGATTGGACTAGTAACGGTAAGCATATTGAACAAAATCAACGCCCACAACTACTTTGTGTTCTACTCATGCAAAGAATCTACGCAATAGACCTAGCTCATGATGCCACTGTTGGGGAACGTAGCAGAAATTCAAAATTTTCCTACGTGTCACCAAGATCTATCTATGGAGAAACCAGCAACGAGGGGAAGGAGAGTGCATCTACATACCCTTGTAGATCGCTAAGCGGAAGCATTCAAGAGAACGGGGTTGAAGGAGTCGTACTCGTCATGATCCAAATCACCGGAGATCCTAGTGCCGAACGGACGGCACCTCCGCGTTCAACACACGTACAGCCTGGTGACGTCTCCCATGCCTTGATCCAGCAAGGAGAGAGGGAGAGGTTGAGGAAGACTCCACCCAGCAGCAGCACAACGGCGTGGTGGTGATGGAGGAGCGTGGCAATCCTGCAGGGCTTCGCCAAGCACCGCGGGAGAGGAGAAGTACTTGGGAGAGGGGAGGGCTGCGCTAGAACTTGTGGTGCGGCTGCCCTCCCACTCCCACATATATATAGGGGCAAGGGAGAGGGGGGCCGGCCCCCTCAGATCCAATCTGAGGAGGGGGCGGCGGCCAAGGAGGGGGGAGGAGTGCCTCCCAAGTCAAGTGGAGGCCCTCCCCCCTTAGGGTTTTCCCTCCCCATGCGCATGGGCCTTGGGGGGGGGCTGGTGCCCATGGCCCATTAAGGCTAGGGCGCCCCCTTATAGCCCATGCTACTGTATTGGACGTGGTGGAACAATTTCCGGACCTCCGGACCCCTCCGGAATCCTCCGGAACCTTCTGGAAGCTTCCCGGTACAATACCAAAAAAACCCGAACTTTTCCCGGAACCCGAACAACAAATTTCCATATATAAATCTTTACCTCCGGACCATTCCGGAACTCCTCGTGATGTCCGGGATCTCATCCGAGACTCTGAACAACATTCGGTAACCACATACAAACTTCCTTTATAACCCTAGCGTCATCGAACCTTAAGTGTGTAGACCCTACGGGTTCGGGACACATGTAGACATGACCGAGACGTTCTCCGGTCAATAACCAGCAGCGGGATCTGGATACCCATGTTGGCTCCCACATGTTCCATGATGATCTCATCGGATGAACCACGATGTCAAGGACTCAATCGATCCCGTATACAATTCCCTTTGTCTAACGGTATTGTACTTGCCCGAGATTCGATCATCGGTATACCGATACCTTGTTCAATCTCGTTACCGGCAAGTCTCTTTACTCGTTCCGTAACACATCATCCCGTGATCAACCCCTTGGTCACATTGTGCACATTATGATGATGTCCTACCGAGTGGGCCCAGAGATACCTCTCCGTTTACACGGAGTGACAAATCCCAGTCTCGATTCGTGCCAACCCAACAGACACTTTCGAAGATACCTGTAATGCACCTTTATAGCCACCCAGTTATGTTGTGACGTTTGGTACACCCAAAGCATTCCTACGGTATCCGGGGGTTGCACAATCTCATGTTCTAAGGAAATGATACTTGACATTAGAAAAGCTTTAGCATACGAACTACACGATCTTTGTGCTAGGCTTAGGATTGGGTCTTGTCCATCACATCATTCTCCTAATGATGTGATCCCGTTATCAACGACATCCAATGTCCATGGTCAGGAAACCGTAACCATCTATTGATCAACGAGCTAGTCATCTAGAGGCTTACTAGGGACATGGTGTTGTCTATGTATCCACACATGTATCTGAGTTTCCTATCAATACAATTATAGCATGGATAATAAACGATTATCATGAACAAGGAAATATATAATAATAACCAATTTATTATTGCCTCTAGGGAATATTTCCAACAGTGCGAGCAACTATGTGTGAGTGAGACGACGTGAAAAAGCAAGGTCACTCGAGTCATTTATAGAGGGAGAGATCGAGTGAGCGTGGCCTAGCGTACACTCGAATGTTAAAGACGATACACCGAGATATCATGCGGCAAAGCTGTAGTGAGGGCTGGAGGGAGATAGTTACTGAGAGAGTGGCCTAGATAGACTTTGTGTGCGCGCTCACGGTGAAGGTGTTTTACAAAGGCAACACATGTGTCTTGAGAGAGAGAGAGAGGGAGCATTTTTCATGGAGGGCATGATGAGGTTGTGTGTGAGAAATACATTTGTTGAGAGTGTGAGGGCGGGAATGACACAAATGGAGATCGAAACGTGAAGAGAAATAATGAGCGTGCGTATGTCGGATACCAATAGCTCTAACAAAGAAACAAACATCAATCGATACATGAAGTATGTGTGGTGGGGGGGGGGTCGATGGAGAGAGCTAAACACAACATTTGCATGCATGTAGTACTAGACGTAGTATTCATGTTTCACTTTACTATGCATTTTAAATATTGAATTGAGGACCATGCATAGCTTACATTTTACTCCCTTCGTTCCTAAATATTTGTCTTTTTAGAGATTTCAAATGGATTGCGACATACAGATGTATATAGACTTATTTTAGAGTGTAGATTCACTCATTTTTCTCCGTATGCAGTCACTTGTTGAAATACCTAAAAGACAAATATGTAGGAACAAAGGGAGTATTTTTGAATTCATGTCATACATGCATGGTCCGGAAAAATAGATGCACTATACTTACTGGATTGTTGTTGTATTCATGTGTGTGTGTGGTCATATGCTTGATACATACAAAGTTTTCTCACCATCATACCGTTCATCTCTTAAATTTGAATTTGCAATCAAAAACTTACCGGGAATACCATGAAATGTGAAATCCACGTTGAGATCACTATATCACAAACTCATTCTAATTCAAGAACTCATCATAAATCAATTACCGTGCCTTGTGGAATGACCAGTTATTTGCAAGGAAAATACGGGCATTGTAATACATATAGATTCGTTTAGAAATTTAAAAGATTCCTTCCGTATTCTCGAATGGTAGCACCCGACGGTGTACCAGACAGACCCGTGCTCGTGTTGATCCTAAAAAAAGACCCGGCCTCGTGTCCTTCTGGTGGCGTGCGTGGTATGCACACTGGTACAGCGAGGTGCTATACAAATGGTTTTTAATCCCTTTCCACGATGGCATTTTAAACCGTCGCCTAGTGAGTGTGGGCGATAGGGGGTCCTTCCCACACGACCCAAAAACCGTCGGGGATAGGCTCTCCTGGCACACATGCTCGGCAAAATGAGGTCGTGTGCGATGGGCGAGCGATCAAATACGATTATACATGCCCAATCAGTTCCGATCGTAAATACATCCCACATAGTCAGTCTCAAACAAACGTTTCCATTTGTTATGTACATTTCACATAGTCAATCCAAGGAATATGTTTCCGTTCTTATGTACATCCCGCACGGTCAATCCAAGGAAATCATTTCCGTTCGTATGTATATCCCACACAGTCAATCCAGGGAAAACGTTTCCATTTGTATGTACATCCCACACAGTTTTATGTATAGGCTCATGTGTGATAGGTGTAACTATCACACACACTCTGCCTCAGTTAACCGTTTACTTTTATTTAACTACGTCACACAATTTGATGAAGAAAACTATGTGGCATTGGTCTATCCATCACAAGCGCTTTTACTGCTAGAACCGTTTGCAAAGTTCCATGACCCATTTAGAAGGTTTATTAGCTTACAATTAATAATTCTAGTATTACGCAAATTCACATTTCATATCGAACAACTGTTTGCCAATTTCATATCAGGCACATAAATATATTTTAACATCACAGTACGATAGCTACCTGAAAACATCATAGTACAACATATAGCTAGTTCAGCTTCATAAGAACAATATAAGAACAATATATTCATTTTCCTAATCGATATCATCCAGGCTCGTCTTATCCACCTCTGCTTTTAGTTCGGTAAGAACCTGTTTTGCACTGGCCAACTGGGAAAGTGCCTCCTCCTTCGCCAAAACTATCTTAGCAAAGTCCGATTTAAAAAATCTGAGCTCATTCTCCACCTTCCTCTTTTTATCCCGCATCTTCAAATATTCTTCAGTGTTGACAACACTTTCTCTAAGCCTACCTTTGTTCTCTACCTCATACATGCTCCAGAGCTTTGCTAGGCACATCTTCAAAGACTGTGGGCACTCTTGATCAACCCACTCCAAGTAAGAACACTTCCGCGCATCCTATAATATTTAAAACAAGATCAGTAACAATTATAGGGGGAATGGGTTTATAGCAACATAGAAAATCACCAATACTTATTTTGAAAAACTAAAGAAATAGATTAATTGTGACATATCTTCTCAAAAAGATCAATGTGCAAATGAATTAATTGCTACTGAGACAATAACCAAATTCTGAAACATCAAAAGCTATAATTAACTATAACAATGCTACAAGTTCTTACTCATGTACTATAAATAACAAATTGAACATTTTATGAGGAAGCTAAATATAACTGCAACATCATAGCGACAGGGTTTGGATGACAGCAAATTGATACTAACAGTGTGTACATGCACAAATTTAGTAACATAGAACTAATAACACTAAGGCCGTCCACTATGTATGCCAAATCTAGTGTAAATACAACTATTGCTACATTTCGCACCGGTGTCCTACACTGGCGAGCCGATGCAGCAGAAAAAATCAGGGACCCGGACTCCGGAGCACCTAGTTGCTCCGATGCCCTGTTCCTTCATGCCATAAAGAATTTGCCATCAGCCAGTTCTTTGCCGTTTGTTTTTTGTAAGTGGACGACAAAGACCTAGCTGACGGCAAAGAAGGTCTTTGCCGTCGGCTTACAAAAAACAGACGACAAAGAACTGGCTGATGGCAAAGATAGTATTTGCCATCAGCCAGTTCTTTGCCGTTAGTTAGCTAACGTCAAAGATTTTTTACTGTCGGCTAGCGGACGACAAAGAGTTGGGTGGGGTCCAGTGGACGACACTACTATAGTGGCCCACCACCCCCACCTCTTGGCCATCCCAGCGGACGGCAAAGAGGTTAATACCTAATGGCTAATAACGGCGCACCCCTCATGCCTCTCTATCCTCCCCCGACCCAACCGTGCCGCGCCCCCGACCCCCACTGTGCCCCCGCCGCCCCCACCACGACCCCTTCTACCACACCCCTAGCCGCCATCGCGCCCCCGCCACCGCTGACCCCCCGCCGTCGCGCCCTCGACCCGGACCATGCCCCCG
>NC_041383.1:198573231-198584380 GCF_002162155.2 Triticum dicoccoides
ACCCACCGCTCTGGCAACGTCGCCCCGCTGCCCCAGACGCGATGCCCCTCCCCTGCGGTGGCCGCCCGAGCCCCGCCGTGAGGAAGTCCGCGGCGCCGGCTCCTTCCCTGCGGCGGACCTCCTCCATCGGGACGGCCGCCCCTCCCCTACAGCGAGTTCCTCCTCCTCTTTTTTTCTATTTTTTTAGTTTTAGGTTTATGTTTAGTTTAGATTTAGTTTTAGTTTTAGTTTTAGGTTTAGGTTTAGTTTTAGTTTAGTTTAGTTTTAGGTTTAGGTTTAGTTCTGAAAAAAGAAGAAGAAAATAAGAATAATTAGAAAAAGAGGAGGAAGAAGAAGAAGAGGGGTGCCTCGACGTATATTTCGGTGGCATACTGTTGTAAATATTTAGTTAGGTTGATGGCAAAAACAATAGTGCTATGTTACTCATCTTTCGATTTTGATGTGCAGTTGTTTCGTTGCTGCGAGGGTCTGGTGTTCGACGAGCTCCACCCCTGCGTTCGTGGGTGAGCAAAAATGACATCTCCTCTTCCCCCTTTAATTATTTGCTCTGTTCCGTCCTTCGCGCCGATGACACTAGCTAGGTAACTACAGTCTCGTAACCAGTATGCATCTCCCGTCCGAAAGGGTTGCATCGATAAATATGCATTCAGTTGCATATTTATCACCGTAACTCATTCGGATTGTCCAGCGATTTCCACGGATAGCCCGAGTATGTGTAGATTGAGTATGTTCTCCATGCTCTACCCCATTCCGAGACAAAATATTGTCAGCACCTCCCTGTTGTTCTTCGGATGCACATTCTCTAGGCTTTTTGCCGAGACGTGTATCGAGAGAACAACGGGGAGGTGCTGCCAAAATTTTGTCTCGGAATGGGGTAGAGCATGGAGAACGTACTCAATCTACACATACTCGGGTGGGATTAGGACCTATCTTTACCTATTACTGTAGGTTGCATGGACGTAATAAAATTGACAAACCAGATTAACTGATGAATATCCATGCTAAATTATATATATTTCTTGTCTGTCCAGTAGATAAGCAAGATGAGTGATCGTGCGGGGATGTACACCAGTCGCACTAGTCAGAAAGAGATTACCAATTAATGGTAACAAAAACCAAGGGGTTTGTGAAAGCCGCATTTGCAAATGGCTAGAGGAAAAACTAGTGCCCTTGTGCCCGGTGCAACAATTGGGAAAATAGGACAGAGAATGAAATGAGCACATCCGCAGAAGAGTGGTTTTACGCACGGTTATACGGTATGGATATTTCGTGGTGAGTCTGCCCAATGTGCCAGAGCTGAGGTAGTTCATCGTCGCACCAATGAGCATGGTACCGGGATGGAAGACATGGTGCAAAACTTTGATGATGCTCGGGATTCAGACAAAGAGATGGAAGAATTTGCAAAGGCCTTTAATGATATGTTGGAGTCTTCAAAACGTCCTCTTCACGAGCACACTGAGCTTTGTCAGCTGGATGCCATCTCACAAATAATGGCTCTGAAGGCTCAATTCAACTTGGGTAGAGAATGCTATGATGCGATGATGACATTATTTGGACGCTTTCTACCCAAAGGCCATGTACTGCCTGCAAACCTGTACCAGTCAAACAAAATCCTCTGTGCTCTTAAGATGCCCTATGAGAAGATACATGCCTGTGACAAAGGCTGTGCCGCCTGCGGTAAAGAAGCCACGTGGCAACAACTTGTGCAACCTGGGAGCTGACCCATTTGGTCAGTTTGCCGTCCGTGGCAGACGGCAAACGGCTGGGTCTGCGGACGTGTCTGCTGGCATCACAAAGCTGACGACAAAGGGTTGTTCAGCTTGCCGTCAGCTAACGGACATGAAAGGCTGCCGTTAGCCACCTACCATGGCTAATGCATGGTTTTTGCCGTCCATGTTCTTTACCGTCGGCCACTAACGGTAAAGGTGCTTTGCCTTCTGCTTTGCGGAAGCGGATGACAAAGAACCTGTTTACCGTCACTGTCTTTGTCGTCCAGGTTTGCCATCGGTGGCGGACGACAAAGAGCTTTGCCATGGCAGACGGCAAATAAGCTGATTCCTGTAGTGTCATGGCTACGACACAATTAAGCATGGAGTGCCATGGCATTTAAATTCCAAAAAATAAAAAATATCAGAAACACATCAAACCTTGCTTGATGTAATGTCATGCCACCAAGATGATGTGGTAAAATTTTTGGCATGTTTGACGAAAGTTTGGAGACACACACCTCACAAACCGAAGCAACTCACTAGAAGGCTCGAGGTTCCGAGAGGGAACAATGCGTGTTTGATGACGAACGGGCGATAGCTTCCTCTTATGGGCTTCAAAAAATTTCTACAGTTAACGTGCACTAATATAACTGTCATGTCAAAATTTGGAATTTCAGGGGTCATTTGACCTTCTAAAGACCTTTAAGTGATTTTCTTGCCATTTAATGACCGTAATCCAAATTTGAACTACATGTACATGCAATAGCTAACCATAACGGTTTGAAAAATCATATTTATGTACTTGTGTGCGAGATAATTCCATGTGCAGTAAATTTGAAGGAAATTTCAAACATATTGGTCTCACAGCTATGACACAATTAAGCATGGAGTGCCATGACATTTTAATTCTAAAAAAATAAAAAAGATCAGAAACACATGAAACCTTGCTTGATGTAATGTCATACCACCAAGATAATGTGGTAAATTTTTTGGCATGTTTGACGAAAGTTTGGACACACATCCCTCACAAACCGAAGCAACTCACTAGAAGGCTCGTGGTTCCGAGAGGGAACAATGCATGTTTGATGACGAACGGGCGATAGATTCCTCTTATGGGCTTCAAAAAATTTCTACAATTAACGTGCACTAATACAACTATCATGTCAAAATTTGAAAAAATTCAGGGGTCATTTGACCTTTTAAAGACATTTAAGTGATTTTCTAGCCATTTAATGACCGTTATTCAAATTTGAACTACACCTGCATGCAACAACTAACCATAATGGTTTGAAAAATCATATTTGTGTACTTGTGTGCGTGTTAATTCCATCTGCAGTAAATTGGAAGGAAATTTCAAATATATTGGTCTCACGCCCTGGACACATGCATAGAGTGCCAAGGCATTTTAATTCGAAAAAGAAGAAGATTAGAAACACATGAAACCTTGCTTGATATAATGTCAAGCCACCAAGACGATGTGGTAAAAAAATTGGCATGTTTAACGAAAGTTTGGACACACACCCCTCAAAAACCAGAGCAACTCACTAGAAGGCTCGTGGTTCCGAGAGGGAACAATGCATGTTTGATGACGAACGGGAGATAGCTTCCTTCTACGGCCATCAATCTTTTCTACATTTAACATGCACTAATACAACTATCATGTGAAAAATTGGAAATTTTCAGGGGTCATTTGACCTTTTAAAGACATTTAAGTGATTTTCTAGCCATTTAATGACCGTAATTCAAATTTGAACTACATCTACATGGAACAACTAATCATAATGGTTTGAAAAATCATATTTGTGTACTTGTGTGCGAGTTAATTCCATGTGTTGTAAATTAGAAGGAATTTTCAAACATATTGGTCTCACGGCATGGACACATGCATAGAGTGCCATGGCATTTTAATTCCAAAAAATTAAAAAATGATCAGAAAAACATGAAACATTGCCTGATGTAATGTCACGCCACCAGGATGATGTGGAAAAAATTGGCATGTTTGATGAAAGTTTGGACACACACCCCTCACAAACCGGAGCAACTCACTAGAAGGCTCGTGGTTCTGAGAGGGAACAATGCATGTGTTTGATGACAGACGGGAGATGGCTTCCTCTTACGGCCTTGAAATTTTTTCTACGTTTAACATGCACTAATACAACTGTCATGTAAAAATTCTAGGGGTCATTTTACCTTTAAAAGACATTTAAGTGGTTTCTAGCCATTTAATGACCGTAATTCAAATTGAACTACATCTACATGCAACAGCTAACCATAACGGTTTGGAAAATCATATTTGTGTACTTGTGTGTGAGTTAATTCCATGTGCAGTAAATTAGAAGGAATTTTCAAACATATTGGTGACTGCATGGACACATGCATGTAGTGCCATGGCATTTTAATTCCAAAAATTTAAAAATGACCAGAAAAACATGAAACCTTGCTTGATGTGATGTCATGCCACCAAGATGATGTGGTAAAACAATTGGCCTGTTTGACAAAAGTTTGGACACATACCCCTCACAAACCATAACAACTCACTAGAAGGCTCGTGTTTTCGAGAGGGAACAATGTATGTTTGATGACAAACATGAGATAACTTCCTCTTATAGCCTTCAATTTTTTTCTACATTTAACATGCACTAATACATCTGTCATGTGAAAATTTGGAAAATTCTAGGGGTCATTTGACCTTTAAAAGACATATAAGTTTTCGAGCCATTTAATAACCGTAATTCGAATTTGAACTACATCTACATGCAACGGCTAACCATAACAATTTGAAAAATCATATTTTTGTGTACTTGTGTCCGAGTTAAAAAATCATCAGACGATGTAAATATCTGGTGTTCAAAAAAGAAAATGTAAAGATATGGCAAGACAACAGGGCCCCACACGATTGACATTCTACGCGGGTTATTAATCAGACACGATTCTGTATTGGAAACCGTCAGCTATTAAGTTCACACACGGATTTTGCTGCGGGAATCATGTGTAATTCAAACTACAGTACTCGTAAATTCTGGCAATCGGCGTGTGTAGTGTTCTCGTCGATCTAGATTCCGGCCGCCAATAAATACTACCTTGCTCATGTCATCCCATCTACATTCTCACCTACATCCTCCCCTCGCTCTCCCTCTCTCTCTGTCTCTCTCTCTCCCGCTCTCAAATCTCTGCTATGGCGCCGCTGATCTGCCCACCCCCCGAGGACGCTCAGTCGAAGAGCAGTGACAAGGAGGACCCCTACGCACCACCAGACGAGGTTGCGCTGGACCCCCCAACTTTGGATTGGTTTGGTGGCCAGTAAATCTTTGCCTATGGGAGTCACTGCCGCCGGTTCAGTAAGCCAGGCAAGTGGCATTCAAGAAGGAGATGGCGGAGGATGAAGCCAGGTACCAGGCGGCCTATGAAGCCGTGATGCCGCCTGGAAAAAGGAGGCGGTGGAGTTTGGGGGCGAGCATGTCGTCGTGCGGAGGAGGTGTAATAACGGGTACTTCGCGAGGAAGGTAAAAGGTGCTAGGCGCCTCATTGCTGCATGGAGGTGGGCCAATAAGCTCCAGCGAGCCACCGACGAGGAACTTCGGTGGGCGCCCAATGAAATGGCATGATCGTTCATGCTCGTCTGCCAGCAAGAGGCAGATCGGTACGTCAAGCGCTACGAGGCGGAGGAGGCGGAGTACTGCCTCCGCGCTGGGAAGAGGCCATGCACCAGGGAGCTGCTGGCGAGGGGCTGCCGGAATACTGCCCCGATGAGGGATTATTAGTTATAGTATTGTTCGTTTTCAATTTTATGCGTTGTACCTAGTAGTTAAGTATCATCATGTATATGTGATGATATTATATATATTCTATGATGAAATAATGAAGAATTAATATATATATATATATTATGAATTCCATTTTCTATCTGTTTTTGTATACTAATTTGCATCTAGCTGTTGTCATCCATATATACAGAATGGAAAGCATATATACACACATTGAAACAGAACATATAAGAATGAAAAACAGAGTACACACATTGAAACAGAGCAAATATTATGATGGCCGTGAATACATAGCGATCCAAGTCGAAACATGTCAATAAAATAAAACGCGTCCATGAGACCATGACCAGCAGCCCTTGCCTACGGTAGGTCTTGGCTCTACCTGAACTTGTGCATGCGTTTGTCCAAGCGGTCGACACGCTCGCGGTACATCTGGAGCGCGATCTCGACCTCCAAGTTGGCCATTACATCGGAGATCACCAGCTCGAGGATGCGACAACCATGTTCCTCTACTGCGCCAAGGAGGGGGTTGACCCTAGCGACCAGCGTGTTGGCATCGAGCGGGCCGCGGACAAGATGAACGACATGACCCATGCGAACGGCACGACGGGCGTCTATTGCAAGTACGACATGGCCAGTCTCTGGTGCAAGTACGGCGCAGAGGGCCTCTACCCACTCCTGGCAAGGAATGGGGGTACTGACTGGATGTGTACCCAGCTGCGACGCCCTGTCGACAGTAGGCAAGCGCCGATGGATCCACT
The DNA here is from genome assembly GCF_002162155.2 of Triticum dicoccoides. Lineage (NCBI taxonomy): Eukaryota > Viridiplantae > Streptophyta > Magnoliopsida > Poales > Poaceae > Triticum > Triticum dicoccoides. The sequence continues at coordinate 198,579,466 of NC_041383.1, forward strand.
CTTGTTGTGCGATGGGCCACGCCTCTCACTCTACGGTGCTCCAACAGTCTCGTCATGCGGCGAGCCACAGCCTATTGGCGCGGATGCGCCTAGCTTGCTCTACGGTAGGCCATCGATCATGTTGTGCGGTGAGCTGCAGCCTCTCGGCGCTGACATGCCAATCTTGATACGCGGCGCTGAGCGCCACGCACCAATTGTCTACTCAACCCTGGAGACGATGCGCATCATGGTGACATCCATCACATTGTTGGGGAGCGCCTTGGCCTTGACGGGCCATGGCACCTTCTCGTTTTCCTTGTCGAGGAGGTTGATGGTAGAGGCGGCGCTTTGGTGGGTTGGCATGCTTGGAAAAGGTGGATGTGCTACAGGTTGCGCTTGTCGCCTCCGTGCGTTGCGCGCCGCCTAGGTTTATGCACAATATCACTGGGTGGCGGGAAACCGGTGAGGAAATGGCGGGAAATGGTGGCGTGTTCATAAAACTCCATCAATTAATGGAAACTTAGCATAGAAGGAACAACAAGCTAGCATAAGAAGTAGATGATGATCAGATGATCGTTTATCCTAGTTAGTTATGCATGTAATAGTTTACTTTGGTGTGTGAAAATGTCATGTGTGTACTACCCACCTATGTAATTGAATGTTTGCCACGTATTACACACATCTTGTTTATTTGAAACATTTCTCTTCTCTTGGCTCAACACAAACAGTTTATTGGAATGAACTGTATGCCCTCCATTGAACACACCTTAATCTGGCTGAACCGTTTCTGTTGCGCAGCCTAATCAAAAACAATTCATCCGAGTGAACCGTATGTTGTATATCGCACACACCTAGATCTGGCTGACCTTTTTTTGTTGTTGCCTAATCACAAACAGTTCATCCGAGTGAACCGTATGCCGTATATCGCACACACCTTTATCTGGCTACCCATTTCTATTCTTCTGCCTCATCGCAAATAGTTCATTGAACTGAACCGTATGCCCTGCATTGCGCACGCATCTAAAATCTGAACCGTGTTTGATGCAACCGTCATTGCAAATGTTTTGCACCTTTTTTGACGGTTTTTTACATCACCATTTGCGATTATTGCATCGCACACGGTTTCATCATAGGGTCTCTGATCGTAGTGTCGTTAGCAGTATCCTACAGTAGTGGCACATTAGCCAACCCCAACAACTCGAGCTTCCGCGTTTGAAGTCGAAATATCTGGTGGCCAGAATTCTAGCCCTAGGAAATTCCCTTCATATCCCCGGTCCATAATGACTACCGATGAACAATGGAGGGATGCTTTAGTAACTAGACCACATTACCTACCGTGTCGAGCATGGTTCAATTCCCTCGGTCGCGGCTACCCAAGGTCACCCATCAACTCCATTGCCAAGTACTAATATTACTACACCAGGATGAGCACAGAATTGAGCCCTGTTTGTTCGTGCCTAGTACTGGTGTTACTATATCAGGCAATGCACTGTACGGAAGGATTATCCTTTTACTTTGCATATATACCTTGTTTGAAGTGTAACTAAGCAAAATGTTTGGCCAAATACTTTCTTAAGAAATATTGACATCTACAAGAGTAAAGATGTATGGCTTGAAAATTTATTTCATGATGCAGGTTATGATATTGTTTCGAATCCTGGATTTTAAACTGCAGAAATCCAAAACTGACCTGAAATTCATGAAACTGAGCATGGTCACGTGATATGGCACAAATAGGCTATCGTATTTTTTGTTCAATTTGAGATAAGGTGCTTATGAAAAGTTGCACAAATGAAGAGCCAGGGTATTTTAGAACAAAGACATGTCACGTTAATGCGAACGGTTTCACTATTCAAACCATGGGCATTAGACCTACGTGCCGCCACGAGTCCTGCTTCTCATCAGCAGGTGCCATCTGAGCAAGCATGTGAGTCAACGAGAGGCGTGCGAGCAGACCACTACGCCGGCTAACCGGGAGGCGTGCGAGCAGAATGCGGCGCCAGCTGACTGGGAGGCGTGCGAGGAGGCCGCGGGTAGGCTCACCGGGAGACGAGCCCTTTGACCAGGCTTCGCCGCTGACCTTCCTCCCAACTACCCCCACTTTTAATGGTGCTAGTGCCGCAGCTTAAATCATCCCCGCACTCCCCGGTTTCGCTACAATCTTCTTTCTTTGTCTCAGATTCTCCTGTCGTCTACCTCCAACCAGCCTGACCTCATCGTATGCCATGCCGCATCACGATGGTCTGCCCTTAGTCTTCCAGTTTCCTGAGGAAGACACCCAGCCGGAGTCTCAAGAACATACGACACTTTGGGACGAGCTTGAACTAGCCTTGCGGGAGGACGTCGCGCCTGTCCCCGCTCCTGTTCCAGCTCCCGTCGCCCCGACTGCGCCATCACCCATCCCCGTGGCATTGATGGCCTGGGAGCCGCACATTGTTGCCGAGGTTGAAGCCACAGGATTCCACAAGGTCCCCACTAACTTCCACGCGTCCGTGCACCTGCCAGCGCATGCGCCTACGCATGCACTGATGTGCGCACCCGTGCACACGAATGTCTTTGTCGCACCGTTGCTAGAGCCTGTCCCCGAGCCGGTGCTAGTGCCCCCCTCAGCGGCATGGATCACTGCTGTCGATCGCTTCCTTGCACCAACAGTAGTCGCCTCCTCCCGCTAGTTGACTGGCTCCTGGAGACCGAAGTCCAGAACATTCTGGCCTTCCTTGAAGCTAGGGCCAACGTCCAGGAGTATGCCAACAATGGCGCAAGATGCCACCGTCATTGCCGATCAGTGGCCCGATGACACACAGAGCACATCAGAGGAGTCGCTTCCCGCCGCAAGACGCCTCCGCCACCGCCGCATGATCTCAATATGCCATGAAAAACGTTCGGATTAATATGCTTAAAATCTGAACATTTGGGATTTATGATTTGCATTTATTTTAGTTCGATTGTTGTAAGTAAAGTCGCAATCTGACTGAATGAAACCTATGGTTTGATCGATTGAATGTTCTGCTAGAGCCATATCAAATTTAATATAAAGGTCATCAAGCGACATGTATTCCTCTCGCAAACATTTCATATTAAATACCACGTCAATTCCAGATATTTTTATAGGGAAGTCTGTTCCAAATACTTTTAGGGCGCGAGCAGTCCCCTTGCTCGAGCACTAGGCGATACATCTATTTATCCATGCATTTAATTGGTATTAGTAGATACTAGTAGCCTAACTTGTCCATCACGGTCACTTTTGTTCTTAAACTTGTTACATATAATACTAGTACTAGTATTACGTGACACTGGTGCCATAACTTGTGAACACATCCAGATTCGGTCAACGGCCACACCACCCGTGCTTCTTCGTGTTTGCCCGTGCATCTAAAGGTACAAGGGGAGGAGAGAGAGAGCAGACATGGAACCCAGCAGTAAGTGAAGTGGAATAGTACATGCTCACGAGCCGATCCTACTAATGTACTAAAGTTAATATAAAAACATGTGGTCCATTAAGTAGGCTGTGGTAATATAAAAGCATTATATCAACAAAGGGGAGTACAACAAACGTTGCTACTATTTTGCCTATTGACGTGCGACTTGAAGCCCCTGGTTGCATGTTTGATCCCCATCCTTTTTCATTTTTAATTTATACTAGTAAGGTACATGTGCATTGCACGCATGAGATTTGGCAACAAAATTATGAATAAATACCACACCATAGCATGTAAGCTTTGATTCATATATGCATGATGTAGATGTTCGTTTAATTCTTATAGTTCATCTCATTTGAAATCAATTGGTTTTATAAAAAAGTTAATCTATTTTAAGATTCATGGAATTGTGCATTGTAGAGCATAAAGTAAAAATAAATAATGGCAATTCATTTAGAAAAAAGAAAATTGGGCAATTATGATATAGAAGATTCTAGAACAAAGGAGAAGTGTTTGTGTTTTGAGGTTTGTGCATTATGCTTAAGTTCAACCATGTAGTCTTCTAGTAGATTGTAAATGTGGCAGAATATCCAACGGCCAGTGGTGCTCGGATTTGCCATCTCTGCACCATTGGATTGACTTCATCCAACAACCATCTTTCAAAGTTATTGGCACACTATATAGGGGTGTAGATATGGGTCCAAATTTCCTCCATGACAGTTGGGCCTCCCGGTGTGTAGTTTGTAGCACTTTAACTTCTGGGTTGAAATTAGTTCCATTACAGGTGGACTCCGGGTGTGTAGTTTGTAGCTTATTTGTAATAATTAAGAAAACACCTGAGTTTTTTTTTTGCAAAAATACCATGGTGCGACATGGAAGGTTAGAAAGGGCATGCGAGAGAGCGGTGACCGATCCAGAAGGAAAACAATTGGGGGAGGGGTGGGGGTTGCAATGGTGTTTGGAGTAGTTGTGCGGCGAATTCTACAAAAAATGTAATCTAAACCCAATGGAATAAATGCCTTCGCAAATTAATCAAAGGTTGGAGTCCTCCTCGCAATGTAAATAGCTCCGGCTCTGCGAGGGGTGTGGAAAAGGCGGCATGAGAAAGTGAGGTCAATCGAGACATAGATAGAGAGAAAAAGTGAGTGTGCCCCGACATCCGTTGAAAAGATATATATGTTGTGGATAGATATTGTCCGACTGAGCTTTTGGGAAGGGTGAGGGCTGTAAGAGAGAGCTTGAGAGAAGATCCAGTCACAGATAGGTACACATATTGTTTGTGCGTGGGAGGAAGCAAGGTCAATCGATACATAGAGAGAGAGAGAGAGAGAGAGAGAGAAAGAGAGAGATTAAGCGAGTTTGGGTCGTCATGCGATCGAAAGAGTGAGACAGGTTGGAGAGAGTGACCTAGATAGACAATGTGTGTGAGAGAGTATACACTATGAATATGTCGAATTAGGGCCAAAGATGGAGATATATCGTTTGTGTGTGAGAAAGAGCGAGGTCAATCGATACAT
>NC_041383.1:198584759-198603996 GCF_002162155.2 Triticum dicoccoides
TGAGCGAGCATGGCCACCATGAGGTTGAATGAGTGGAACGGCTTGGAGAAACTGATCTAGATAGACAATCTGCATGAGAGAGTATAGAGTGTGTTGATCAAGGCCCGAACAGGGAGATATATCGTTTGTGTGTGAGAGACAAAGCGAGGTTAATCGAGACTTAGATAGATAGATAGATAGATAGATAGATAGATAGATAGAGAGAGAGAGAGAGATTAAGCGAGTGTGGGCCGTTGTGCAGAAGAAAGAGTGAGATGGTCTCTTGAGAGTGACCTAGATAGACAATGTGCGTGCATGCGCATGAGAGGGTGGGTTCTAGATAGGCAATGCATGAGAGAGAGAGAGACAAAGAGAGATCGGCATGGAGTGCAATGGTGGGTGTATGAGAGTTAGAGATCAAAACATGGAGAGAAAGAATGAACGTGCGGAAGCTAATAGCTTTGTAAGGTGGTTAGGGGAGGAAGATTGATCAATAGAGGAAGTATGTAGCGTGTGTGTGCCGGGGGGGGGACCTAACAACAACATTTGAATGTAGATAGTACTAGACTTAATATTGAAGTTTTAATTTAGTGTACGTTGGAAGATTTGAATTGAGGACCATGAATATGGCTTCCGTATTTATTTTGAATTCATGCCATACTAAGTTTGGAAAGGTTGATATTGACTCGATTGTTGTGGTATTTTGTATATGTGTGGTCATATGCTTGAATCCATCCAAAGTTTTCTCATTACCATGGTGTTCATCTTATACATATATGATTTTGTATTAGAAAAGTAGCATGGATACCGTGAAATGCGAAATCCATGTTAGAATTGAGATCGCTATGTGACACTCTAATTCAAATAACTCCTCATTAATTAATTCCTAGTATCTCGTTTTGAAGGACTAGTTATTTGCAAGGAAAACACGGGCATGGTAATAAATAGTACAAGATTCGTTTGCCAATGAAAGAAGATTTTTTGCATTCTCAAATGTTGGCGCACCACACAAACCAGGGTCATGTCGAGGTGGTCGCACTACAAAAAAAAGACACATCCGTGACATTTTGGGCCGAACGAAATTTTTTCTATCATACTTATGATACTTCTATGACGATAATTGTGACAAAACCTGGTATCATCATAGATGTGGTGGGCTCCTACTTCTATGACAAAAAATCATGACAGAAAATGTGTTTTCGTCCTGGGCGGGCCGGAGACGCAGCTGCATGACATTCTTTGGGCCGTCCATTACTGAAAAAACCGTGGTAGAAGTGAGGGCGAGGAAAATTTCGAGGAGTTCCCGGTTATGGTGGGTGGTCAGGGTCCGAGCGATGCGCATTTCTCTTGTACACGTACACACGTGTGTGTGAGGCGTTGGGCTCTAACTGAATCCGAGCGAGGCGTTGCGCTCTAATTGAACCCGAGCGATTGCACTAGTTATGTTACTGAACCCGAGTGATTCCTTCGCTACTGCTGCAAACTGAAGCCGATCGAACCCTGCTGCCTCCTTCCCTTGATGAACAGTGAGCATTGTCGGGGGGGGGGGTTGGATGAACAGTTCCCGATAGGGGTGGATGAACAAGACCCCTTGGTGTTGCCTCTGGATGAACATGACTCCGATCGAGCCGGTTGGGGCTGGATGAACAGGACCCCGTGGCGGGCTGGATGAACAGGACGACCCCGTGGAGGGCTGGTTGAACAGTAGCCCATGGAGGGGTGGTTGAGCAGGACCCCGTGGAGAGGGTTGGTTGAACAGTAGCCGGTGGAGTAGCGCGCGGTGGAGGCTGGATGAATAGGATCCTGTGGATGAACAGTCGCAGGTGGAGGCTGGAGGAGGTCGATGGTGGATGAACAGTAGCCCGTGGAGGCTAGAGGAGGTCGACGGTGGAGATGAACAGTATCCCATGGAGTCTTGTTTTGCGGTACGTCACACCCCTCCCGATGAACAAGACCCCCGTTTTGACCGTAGCGCTCCAACACAAGTCCGTTTCCTCCGTTTTGCAGTACGCCACACCCCTCCCGATCAATAGGACTCCGTTTTGACCGTAGGAGGTCCAACAGAAGTATGTTTCCTCCGTTTTGTTGTACGCCAGACCCCTCCCGATGAACAAGATCCTATTTCGACCATGGCCGGTCGAACACAAGGCCGTTTCCTCTGTTCTGCGGTACGCCAGGCCTCGTTTCCATCGGCTGTTCCGTCCAAGCCCTCCCGATGAACACAACGACGCATTTTGTTCTGACCCAGCCGGCTGGCTCCCCATGAACATGACGACAACGTAGTTTCTCCGTTCCGACCCAGCCATGTACATGAGCCCTGGCCGTACGTATGCGCGAGTAGGCGTTCGAAACCCCGTCCGTATGTACGTACGTGGCCGTATTTACTTTCTTGCACCCTGGCCGCTGTACGTACGTGTACATGCTACGTGCGCGCCTCTACTACGACACGTGCGCGCCTCTACATCGACCAGTATGTACGTACACGTTCGCAGCCAGAATGACAATGCTACGTACTCTTCGACCAGGTGGGCCCCGACTGTCAGGCACTTCCTTGCATGCGAATATGTAGCTGGTGGGTCCCAGCAGTCAGGGGGCGAATTGTTTTTTTGAGACACACTTCCTTGCGTGCGAAGATGTAGCTGGTGGGTCCCAGCAGTCAGGGGGGAAACATTTTTTTCATGAAATACGGTTGCCCGCCCGGTGGGTCCCTATTGTGAGGTGGAGGAATCATTATTTTCCGCGTAATAAGGAGGCACTTCCTTGCTGCGGCCATGGACCCAGCTGTCAGCCTCTCCATATACAGTACTCTTCCGATGGAAGTCGGTCGTTGACCACATTAACCACGCCGTGCCAAGAACACCAAGGCGGTGGACGACGGCGAGGCCTAGGAAGGGGACGACGCGGAGCCGGGGAAGACGCGGCAGTGGATGCCCTCCCCGGCATCACAGCCGGCCACGGGAGGCAGGAGCACGCGGCACGACCGGCACTGGTTTGGGCGGCTGGAGCAAGACCAGAGGTTGAAGAAGCACTACGACCATTGGATGAACATCGTACGGTAACTGGAGCTAGAATCGTTCATATTGACTAAGCTGACAAAGCCCTCCATCCCCATCAACTTGGTAGGCCCACAAGTCAGCCACCCACTACATTGGGTTCTAGCTAGCAGGGGGAGTATTCATTTTCTGTGCGTAATAAGGAGGCACTTCCTTGCGTGCGAAGATAACTAGTGGGTCCGACCTGTCAGCGGGGGGCACGTTCACAAAATACAGAGGCCCTTCCGGTGGGTCCCAGATGTCAGGTGGAGGAATCATTATTTTGCGCGTAATAAGGAAGCATTTCCTTGTGTGCGGTCGTGGACCCAGCTGTCAGCCTCTCCACGTACAGTCCATCTTCGATGGATGTCGTTTGTTGACCATGTTGACCAGGCCGCGCCGAGATCACCATGGCGGTGGACGACGACGAGGCCTTGGAAGGGAACGACACCGAGCCGGGGAAGACTCGACAATGGTTGCCCACGCGGTGGGGAGTATGAAGGTTTACTGGTCCGGCTGCCGTCGCTGGAAAATAACAGGAGGTGTGTGTGAGTAGAGGAATGGCATGGCCAGCAATGGAGTAGGGTGGGGCGGTGCGGCTTGTGCGGTAGCATAGCTGGCCACGGGAGGCGGGAGCAGGCAGTCCCATCCGCGCTGGTTTGGGCGGCTGGAGCAAGAAGATCAGATATTGAGGAAGCACCACGGCCGTTGGATTAACATCCAATTGTCACTGCTGCTAGAATCGTTTGTGGACTAAGTTGACAAAGCCTTTCGTACACGTCAACCTAGTAGACCCACAAGTCAGCCTCCAAATCTGTCCCAAACAACATACAACCCGAAATTTCTAGCCAGATTCAAATTAATTTTAAAACTAAATATACCTTAATTTAAATTCAATGAAATTTTACTCGCACAAAAACAATGATAATTAAAATATCAAAATCTGAAAGAAAAAAGTATTTTGGAACTAATTGCCTATTTGCTGTATTTTTTCATTTTACAACCCATTTATTATTACTTATATCCCATTTATTATTACTTATAGCCCATTTTCGGGGCAAAATGCATCCCTCCTCGTCTTGAAAGATTTCCGGCCCAACAGGGCGTAGAAAAGCATGTAGGCCTACGTTGGTTATTCTGTAAAAAACAAAATAGCTGGCTAGCTATTTTCAGAAAGGAAAAAAACAAACAGGGCTGGTCATGTGCTAAACATATGAAATAAAAGCCTGGGCTAGACGGGCCACAGCTCCCGCACAACCCAGTTGATACCCTTCTCCGCCCCGAAAAAACAAAATTACTGCGTGCGCTGCTGGGTCCCTACTGTCATCCTCACCATGTACAGTCATCTCCTTATTCCTCTCGGTTATTGACCATGTTGACAACACCGGAGGGCAGCGCTGTGGCGAGCGAACCAAGGCAGAGGATGATGGTGAGGCCTCAGACGGGAACGAACAGGAGCCGGGGAAGATGCGTAGAGTTTTAGGGTGCAATGTGGCCATGATGCGTGCGTGGTAGCACAACCAGCCCTAGGAGGCGGGAGCAGGCGGTCCCGCCGGCGCTGGTTTGGCTTTGGCGGCTCGAGGAAGAAGAGACTGAAGAAACACGACATACGTTGAATGTCAATCCAACGGTCAAGGTTGGCACAATCGTTTGTTAACTAAGCCGACACCAAGTAGCATACTTTTTTATATATAGGAAAAAAAGAAAAACTCTGCCTGTTCGCCTGATAACATTCCCGAAACTCCGACCGTTCGATCTTGTGTCGCAACTAAAACTGCGAGCAAAATGCGTTCGTCTGCTGTCCTCCTCCTAGGGAACGTTCGCCACATAACTGACTAGCACCCTTAGTTTTCAACCGAGAGGTCTTGGGTTCGAGTCCCAGGAACTCTCAATTTTGTCCTCCTTCCTTCCTCGCAAAAAAAAGAAAGAAAATCAAAGACTTGAGAAGGCGTACAGAACGAGCTAGTGTACCAGTAAACAGACGTTGCTGAGTTTTAGAAAAAAGAGAGACGTGCTCCTGTAGCTAGTTCGAATCCAAACCTAGACTATGACTATATATGGTGCTATGCTACTCTGCAAGTAGTGAAACTGACATATCCAACGTTCGCTTCTCCTCTTCTCTACTTACTATTCCTAGCATAAGAAGCTCTAGCCGCAGCAACCATGTCCGTTGGCTGCTCGTCCACGTGCTCTTCAGCAGGCAACAACCAGATATGCGCCAAGTCGCCACCCGTACTATCGCTTGTGGGTCTCATCACACCCCAGTCGGCACACGCACCGCAGCCAGTTGCTCATCGCAACCCGCTGCCGTTGGTGTGGTGCCACTGCTGCAAATCACGCAGAGTCATCCGTCGCGTCTAAACCACAATCCTCAACCCTGGCCGAGTCTTCTACAAATGCCCGAATCATGGGGTAATAATATGTTTAAGTGTTGTTCTGCTGCTTTCAGTTGCTGATTTTTTTAATAGTTTGGTTGATGATCTTCCAATTTGATTCGTGCAGAAAAGGGAAGATTTGTGTGATTTGTATTTCTGGGAAGTTGCTGATGTGGGGGAATGCAACTACACTGATTATTTGGTCAGCCGAGGAATCCCAATACCAGCAGGTTGGGGTGTTGGACAAGTAACTGAAGGAACGGCTGAAGAGGAAGATGCAGAGCAGAAGGTTAAAGAAGTAGTTCCTCTGATCATGGCCAAGCAACAGCTGCTGAACGGCCTTGACAGCAATGAGGAGATGAAAGAGCTTGTGAAGATAATGGGCAAAATCGATGTGCTCTGTAGGATGATTGTCTCTTTATTTGCAGTGTATGTAGCACTCGTGATGTATTCAGTGGCTATCACATGAGCACTTTGCTGAAACTAGTATTGAATGATACCTATGTAGCAGGCAGGGCATAGTGTTGTGAACATATAATGATTTCTATTAACAGAAATCATTAGGGGTATCCCCTTTTGCTCATAAATGAATAAATAGCAGAGGCCCTTTTGGTAATAAATAAATAAATTTGTAGAGGCCCTATCAGGTCAGCTTTGTTCTCATCCAAAGACGTCGAGCAAATTGCAGTCCAATAGCAAAATATGTCATCAAATTCAAGTTTCACAGCCAAATATGAGTACAACTAAACAATAGTGTCATCATGTTTTAGTCGTCATACAATCACCAAACACAAATCAGCATACATAACAAGTGACGTTCTCACAGCAAAATACTAAACAACACGTTCATCAAGTTCCAGTTGTCATAGCAAACACAATTTCACATAGTAGATTAAAAAACGTCTTCTGACAGGAAAATATGACAAAAGCAATCTAATCATCATCCGCAGGAGCAGCGTCAACATCTTCGCCATGTGTATCAGTCTGAATCGTAATTCCCCATGGTGTCATCTAATTCTTCATCCTCAACATCCTCGAACGTTGGCTTCTTCTTGATCAACTCTTGTATGTCCACAACACGATAGGAAACCTTTTCGCCGGCGTCATTGACGTGATGGTTCTCAAAGATATTAGGAACATCTATGTTATCTTGTACATCAGGAGCTGTGTAAGCATCATCTTGTTGTGTAACATCATTAAATGAATTCCTCTGCTCAAACCTTTGCAATACTCTCCAGTCATCGCTACGTGCAAATGTGTCTTCCAAGAAAAATATATGTGTTGCTTAATTTGCCAAAATAAAAGGCTCGTTGGTCTGGTACGCCGCCTTGACATTGATGGATTTGAAATAATCATCAGATCTGGGTTTTGCGATCCTGGAAAACAGGTTATACCAATGGCAGCACAATAGAACCACACACCGATGATCCTCGAAACTAGAGATATACTGCAACTGAACAATGTCTGTTATGTTAGCATACATTCAGTTGTCTCTTTGTCATACGTATCCGTGCTCATGATGGCGCTGTTTTGTGTCTTCCTGCCTTTGTTTCGTGCAAGGGTGTTGTAGTGCACATCTCCAACAACTCAAGATTCATAATGTCTTACCCGAGTATCAAGACCCATTGCTAGTGAGTAAAGGGCATCATCAACTGCCTGACTATCCTCCCGCATCTTTTAACCTATGGTTAGAAACAAGCTGATCATCTTATGTACTCAATATATCAAAAAACTGAGAGTGCAATTCAAAAGCTTACATGGCTCTTGAACCATTTCGCAAATCCTGCCATAACCGGTTTGTCAATGTTTCTTGGATTTTGCGATAGTAACTCATTTTTGTAGATGCTGCACAACATAGTGATCGCGTCAAACATCTAAATATATAAGAATGTGCTACAAGTTTAGTAGATTACGATGTATAATCTACAATACTTAGCACTTACTTGATATAAGGTAGTATCTCAAGACAGTTATTCAACACATACTAAACCATTTTGTCCAAATCTTTAGGTTTGTCCTCTTGTCGACTCTTCCCTATAACTCGAACAGAATAATCGAAAACATTGAGCCAGTGATTGTCTTCACCCACCTCTTTGCTAGGCTGATCAGCCGTTTCAATGTATTTTAAGCAGAATGTCAACTCTTCTATAGCAATGTTGGCCTCTGCAATGGAACCCTCGGGTCTAGCTCTGTTCCTAACATAGCCCTTGAAAGTGCCTAGCCGCCTTTCAATAGGGTACATCCAGCCATGCTGTACTGGACCTCTAAGTAGTGCCTCATCAGGTAGATGAACAGCCAAACGCACCATCACATCAAAGAAGCCTGGAGGATATATCTTCTGAAGGTCGCATAGGATAGTTGGTATCTTGTCTCTAAGACACTCCAAAGCAGCTATCCTGATATTTCTACTGTAGAGTTCCCTGAAGAACTGTCCCAACTCTGCAACTGCTCTGTATAAGTCAAGGCGGCCCAATCCTCTAAGGATAACAGGTAAAACCCTTTGAATTAGGACGTGGCAGTCATGAGTTTTCAACCCTTGTACCTTGTTTCCATCTGCACTGACTCTTCTTTCAGGGTTGGAAGCAAATCCATGTGGGAATCTCACATGTGACATGACCTCACAAAATTCTTTTCTTTTTACCTTGTCCAAGATGTACACAACAGGTGCCATATCCCATGGTTTACCTTCATCTTGCACCTGCAAATCCTGTCTCATACCCAGGTGTGTCAAATCAATCTTAGATTTTAAGGTATCTTTCGTCTTGCCATCAATATTAAGAAGTGTGCCGATAATGATGTCACATATATTTTTCTCAATGTGCATCACATCAAGATTATGCCGCAGATCCAAATCCTTCCAATACTCCAAGTCCCACAAAGTGGACTTGTGGGTAAACAATAATCTCTCTTCTGCCCTGCCACGCTTCCTTTTCCCGCTACCATTACCAGGATGGTTTCCTGGTGTAATATGCTCGACCTTCTCTAATTCCACTTGCAAATCATCGGCGGTGAGCCTCTTTGGCACATCACGGTTTTCATGCTTTGCATTGAACACATGTCTTCGGTATTTTCTAGGATGCAGCTTGTCCTTGGCAAGGAAACAACAGTGTCCAATGTAACAGATCTTGCCAAGTATTGCGTATGACAGTGGATTCCTATCACAACGAACACATGCATTGTAACCATGCATCGTTCTCCCTGACATAGTGCCCAAAGCCTGATAATCATGGATGCACCAAATTATAACAGCACACAGAAAGAAATCAGCTGGTGGGCTGCTATATAGGTCTCGAGAGAGAACACCCCTCCATAGCTATTGAAGTTCTTCCACATGAGGCTCATTGAATAAATCAAAATCCTTTCCAGGACTTTTTGGACCTGGGATGAGCAAGGCCATCATATAGTTTGATTCTTTGGTGCAGACATTTGGAGGCATGTTGTAAGGGATAACAAGCACTAGCCACATGCTATATGTGGAGCTCTGGTGGACAAACGGGTTAAATCGATCCGAAGCTAAGCCAAGTCTAATGTTTCTTGGGTCAGCAGCAAACATTTTGTGTTTATGATTGAAGCTTTTCCACTCACTACCATGAGATGGATGGCTCATTACATTCTGATCTCTGTACTCCTGGTTCCTAGAATGCCATAGTACATCCTCTCTTGTTTCAGCATCATGAAACAACCTCTGCAATCTTGGTATAATTGGAAAATGTCTCAGAACATTATGAGGAATCCTCTTCACAGCATCGCCATCTTTCCATCTTGATGATTTGCATTTCGGGCATTCACTTAAGTTGGCATAATCCTTCCGGAACAGAACACAATTATTCTTACAAACATGGATCATATCATATCCAATTCCAACTGTACGAAGGAAATTCTTCATTTTACTGTAGGTGTGTGCCAGCTCAGACGCATGTGGGAAAGATTTGCGTAAAGCAGCCAACATCACATCGAATGATTTGTTGGTCATCCGCTCAGATGTCTTCACCAGAAGAAAGGTGACCATAGCTGAGAATACCGATAGCTTATTTCCTGGGGTGACAACCACGTTGCAGTGTTCCAACATGCGGGCCCACCGTTTTTATTCTGCATGTGAAAGTTCACGAAATGCACGAGCATTTCGTAGCATTGTTTCAATGTTGGTCAAACTCACTGGCTCCGCCACCACCACCTCCTCCCCCTCTCCCACCTGAGCATCAGGCAGATCAAGATGGTGATTTGCTGTTTCCATGTAGTCAATAACATTGACGTTCACAGCTTCACCATTATGAACCCACCTAGTATATGTGACCGACATCCCATACAAGCGTAGATGATTTTGCACAGTTGACTGGGGTCTTGTAACTGAATTCATACAACTGCTACATGGGCAGAGCACATCTAATTTTGGACCTGTCGGATTTCGGGTTCCGGCAGACCCTTGAGGTTCGAACACTGGGGTGCGCGCAGAGATTCAACACTCTACCGGCTTGCTCCTCGCTGAATCGCTAGGACTTAAACTACCAAGCTGATCAGCACAAGAGACACAAGATTTATACTGGTTCAGGACACCATTGTGGTGTAATACCCTACTCCAGTGTGTGGTGTGGTGGATTGCCTCTTGGGCTTGATGATGAACAATACAAGGCAGAACAGCCTCACAAGGGTCTGTTCTTGGCTGGTGCGACAAACTGCTGGGAGGAGTTCAATCGCTCTATCTACTGGTTTCTTGGTGAGGATCCCGATTACTAGGTCAGGTCCAGCTGCCTCTACCCTGGGGGTGGCTAGTCCTATATATAGGCAAAGGCCCTGGGCCTCTTCCCAAATATTGAGCGGGAAGGGCGCCAACAATTGGCCATTTTGAAGGGGAACAACGGGTACACTTATCCTGACTAAAGTTGGTCCTCGCCTGTCAAAGGCTCTGGTGGTGACGCCGGCTTGGGCTCCACAATGACTTCCTTCCGGCCGTTGGGCTGGTCTTGGTCTTGTTGCACCGAAATGGACGCCTTTGCTTGATGCTCTCGCCCGCGCTTGCCCCCTTTGCACCAAAGAGGAAAGGAGGACACTGCGCGGGCTAGCGCCCGACTGGCGCCCTTGGTCGTCATGGCTTGCGTCATGGGCACCTCGCGAGGTACCCCGCCTTGGACTCTCCGCCTCCTCATGAGTCAGCCTGACGAGGCCGTGCCTGAGGAAGCTCCTTGTCGTCCCCCCCGCAAGGCTTGGCCCCTCGCGAGGGTCTTGAGCTTGTGTTGACGAAGATGGGCTGCGCTGGGCCTCCTTTGAGCCACGCCGCAGGCCGCAGGCAGGCAAGTCTGGGGACCCCCATTCCCAGAATGCCGACAGTAGCCCCCGGGCCCACGATGCGCCTGAACTTGACCGAGCAGAGAGGCGAAAGGGCAAGTGCAAAGCGTCGCGGGCCCTAACAGCCTGCGGCCTTGGGCGCCGAGTGGCGGTCGATTGGTCGGGGCGGCTCCGCTTCCCCACAACGCCTTGGTAACCGCACGGATTTGACAAGTCCCTGCATGCAAAGCGGGTCATGATTACCTGCGATCGCGGAGGTCGACGGTTGGCCTTCGCCGGCTATAAGTACGGAACGACATGCGCCCTTCCAGCCTATCCCCTCTTGCTTCTCCTTCTTCTTCATGGCTCCACCAAGGAAGTTTTCGGCCACAGAGAAAGGAAAGGCCCGCCAGGTCGAGTCTTCCTCTCCCCCGCCCAAGCGCGGTCAAGGTCGCCCTCGCAAGCATCCTGTGGCCTCCACGGCGGTCCCCCGCGGTCGCGGAGGTGGCTCTCTACGCGGCGATGAGCGGCTGGCCATGGTCGGCGGGCGTGCTCCGGCCGTGCGACCCCCGAGGCCGCGCCTCCATACTGCAGAGGTGCTGCCGGAGTTCATTGTGTGGGCGGTGGAGCCGACCGGTGCCCGGCTTTAGCTCCCTCGCGTCCTCCTGGGTGAGCTCCCAGCTGGCGCCTTGGGTGGCCTCTGGCTCCAGGCGGATGGCTGTTGCAGCCGGGCCTCGTGGGCTTCGCTGGAGGTCTCCGCTGGAGGGAACCTGGCCCTGACCCGCGGCTGGCAAAGGTTTGCTCACGCGCGTGGTCTCCGCCGCCGGTGCTCTCTGCACTTCAAGTTCGACGACGACGCCATCCTCTACGTGAGGGTGTTTGGGGAAGATGGTCGCCGTGCGGGGTGCTGCCCTGAAGACGACGACCGCGGCCGGGGACTCAGCCCCGGCGAGGAAGGAGAGGGCAGCGCGCGGGCGGTTGGCGACGCCCGTGACTCCTCAAGCTTCTCCAGCTCTTCTTCGGGTAGCGACCCTTCTAGCAGCGGCCACGGCTAGCCTCCACGCCGCCGCGCCTGCTTGGAGGGTGGCAGCGGGTCTGCTTGCCGTCGCGCCCCGGTGAAGCGCGAGAGGGAGTCCGCCTGAGCTCCGGAGGCAGCTCGAGTCTTCCAAGAGGGCTGGCGCGGGACGTTCTTCGCCTGCTTTTGTTCTTTCCTTTCTTTTCTCCTGCGCAAAAAAGACAGCAATGTGTGGCCCCGTGGGGGCACGTTTGGGTTAACGTCGTCAATTATCGTACTGTTTTTGTTATCCCAACGTTGTTCCTTTCTGTTCTGTGCCCATTCGCAAGTAATCCCTAGCTTCAGCCGCGAGGGCGACCGACCCAGGCCCTGTATTCGCGTCGGGGTGGCCGTGAGGCATGGTCTGGAGGGGTGCTCCAGTAGTGGACCCGGGCCGTGAAAACTTGAGCGATAGGGGCAGGAACACTCGCGAGGGCTCCTGGGGCTTCCGCCTCACGAGCCCCCGTGCAAGAGAAATCGATGCAGGAGAGTGAAAAAAGTCGAAGAACCACAGGTCAAAAGGCGGCGACAATTTCGATAAAGACTCCAAATGGGAATGAACTAGCCAACTACGGAAAGCAAATGAAAAAGCCACGTCCGGCACCTAGTCTAGTCTTCGACGTCTTCTCACCAGCGCAGAGCTAAGTGCTGCCACTGGGCGTGGGAGGGAGCCCCAGGGCCTGAGGCCGGCACCCCTGAGACTCCGGGGCGTGTACAACCCCAACTCATTATTACGTGAGAGTGTCACGGGCGGCGAGCTTCACAGGCGTTGGCCTTCTTCACAGGCTTCGGGCCTTTCTTCGGGGAAGCGAGCTTCACGGGCGTTGGCCCTCTTCATAGGCTCCGGGCCCTTTCCAAAACGTGATAGCTTCACAGGCATTCGCCTTCTTCACAGGCTCTGGGCCTTTTCCAAAGTGCGACAGCTTCACAGGCATTCGCCTTCTTCACAGGCTCCGGGCCTTTTCCCAAAAGATGGGCTTCACAGGCATTTGCCTTCTTCACAGGCTCTGGGCCTTTTCCAAAAAGATGAGCTTCACAGGCATTTGCCTTCTTCACAGGCTCTGGGCCATTTCCAAAAAGATGAGCTTCACAGGCATTTGCCTTCTTCACAGGCTCTGGGCCTTTTCAGGGGTAAAACCTCCGGAGGTCCTGGATGTTCCACGCGTTCTGTACAGGTACTCCCTCCTGAGTCTCCAAGTGCACGGAGCTGGGCCTGGAAACATGAACAACCTTGAACGGGCCCTCCCACATAGGCGAGAGCTTATGCAGTCCCTCCCTGGAGAGGACCCGCCGGAGCACGAGGTCCCCTACCTCGAGAGTTCTGGGGCGGATGTTGCGGCAGTGGTATCGCCGGAGTGCCTGCTGGTACCTTGCCGCTCGCAGCGCAGCTTCTCGACGACGCTCCTCCCCCAGCACGAGGTCCGTCCCCCGCATGGCGTCCTGCAGCATCTCATCAAACGCCAGGACCCGCACGGATCGACGCCTGACCTCGTGAGGGAGGACCGCTTCGGCTCCGTAGACCAGGAAGAAGGGGTCTCCCCAGTCGGCTTGGTCGCGGTTGTGCGCATGGACCACAGCACGGACTGAAGCTCATCATACCAGCCTCTGCCGCAGGCTTCCAATTTCTTCTTGAATGTCCTAGTCTTGAGGCCCCTCAGGACTTCTGCGTTGGCCCGCTCGGCCTGGCCATTGCTTCGGGGGTGCGCCACCGAAGCGTAGCATATCTGCGTTCCAAGGTTAGCACAATATGTTTTGAAAAGGTTACTGGTGAACTGCGAACCATTGTCAGTGATGATGCGGTTCGGCACTCCGAACCGGCTCACAACGCCCTTGATGAACTTGACCGCAGAACCAGCAGGGATGGTGCGGACGGCCTCGACTTCGGCCCAATTGGTGAACTTGTCCACGGCGACGTAGAGGTAGCAATAGCCCCCTGGCGCCCGAAGAAAAGGGCCCAAGATATCCAGCGCCCAGAACACGAATGGCCATGTGAGGGGTATGGTTTGCAGACCTCCTGCTGGCTGATGGATCTGCTTGGCATGGAATTGGCAGGCCTCGCAAGCCTTCACAAGTTTGACAGCGTCATTGAGCGCAGTGGGCCAATAGAAACCGCTGTGGAACGCCTTGCGGATGAGGGTCCGTGACGACGAATGATGCCCACAGTCTCCACCGTGTATGACTACCAGCAGTTCCTTCCCTTGTTCCCTGGTGATGCAACACAGGGACACATAGTTCGGTCGTTTCCGGTAGAGCTCTCCATCCATGATGCAGTACGCTGTGGCTTGCCGCGCCACACGCTCTGCCTCCTCCTCCTCTCCGGCAAGGTCCCTTGCGTTAAGTAGCTCCTAAGCTCTATGATCCAGCACCCCTCCTGAGGCTCCATCGTCAGGAGCAGGCGTGCTCCTGAGGCCGGGCCACAGGCTGGGGCTCCCGAGGCAGGTGGCTGAGGAAGCTCCACCCGAGGTTGTGCCGTGCTCGACAATGGTGGCAGGGCTGAAGGCTTGAAGAGCCATTCCTCAAAGGCGCCCGGCTCCTGGGGCAACCGCCTGGAGGCTCATTTGGCGATGTCGTCGGCCTCTTGATTAGTGTCGCGGGGCACATCCTGTAGCTCCAACCCCCAGAACTGCTTCTCCATCCTGCGGACCTCCGCAAGGTAGGCCTCCATGTGCTCATCTCTTGGCTCGTATACCTTGTTGGAGAAATTGACAAGGAGCTGCGAATCGCCCTTGATAGTAAGACGCTTCACTCCCAGGGTAGCGGCGGCCTTCAGGCCTGCTACAATCCGTCGTACTCTGCTATATTGTTGGAGACCTTCTCACCGTGCTGGAAACAGAGCTGCACGGTGTAGTAGAGCTTGTCCTGAGTGGGAGATATGAGCACCGCCCCAGCCCCAGCGCCCTGCCTGGAGAACACTCTGTCGAAGTAGATGACCCAGCCTTCTGGCGCTTCGCTTCCTGGGGAAAGGGATCGATCCTCGACGGCCCTGCGGCCCGGTGCCTCTGTCCATTCGGCCACGAAATCTGCTAGTGCGACCCCCTTGATGACTCTGGTCGTGCTGAATTCGAGCTGGAATGCTTGCAGTTCAATGTTCCACTCGGCGACCCTTCCGGCTGAGTTAGGGCTCCTGAGCACCCTTTCCAAGGGGTATGCCGAGACAACCTTGATCGGATGACCCTGGAAGTAGTGCCGTAGCTTGCGTGAAGCCACCAACAACGCGAGGAGGAGCTTCTGCGGCATGGGGTACCGTGCCCTCGCATCCCATAACACCGTGCTGACGAAGTACACCGGGTGCTCGACGAGGCTTGGGGCGTCGGTGCTGGTGGCGTCCTCGGGAGGCCGTGGTGCCTCCCGAGGTGGTGGAGCCTCCAGAAGCTGGTTGCCTGGAGGAAGGGCCTCTCCCGCCCCTGGTGCGCTCTGCTGCGACGGCTGATCTTCCTCAGTCATGGTGGTGACTTTCGCGAGTCCCTTTTGATCCAGCTTTGCCTTGGCACGGGTGGCTGCCGTGGTCTTGGCCCGACGCTCCTCTCTAACTGCCACCAGGGCTGCGCTAGCGGAGTAGGGAGTGGCGGCAAGGTAGAGTACCAAGGGCTCTTAAGGGCGCGGGGCCACCATCACTGGAGGGCTGGTTAGGTATCTCTTGAGATCTTGGAACGCCTTGTCGGCCTCTTCAGTCCATTCAAAGGGCCCCTTTTTCTTCATCAGCTGGAAGAAAGGCAGCGCCCGCTCCCCTAATCGGGAGATGAAGCGCCCCAGTGCCGTCACGCGCCCCGTGAGCTTCTGCATTTCCCTGAGGGTCTTTGGTGGGCTCATATCCTCAACTGCCTTGACCTTTTCTGGGTTGGCCTCGATGCCTTGGTGGGACACGAGGAAACCCAAGAGCTTGCCCGAGGGGACTCCAAACACATACTTCTCCGGGTTGAGTCGCAGGCTCACTGCGTTGAGGCTCGCGAAGGTTTCCTCCAGGTCTTGTATCAGGGTCTTGGCCTCGCGAGACTTCACTACGATGTCGTCGACGTAAGCCTCCACATTCTTCCTGAGCTACGGGCCCAAAGTGATGTGCATGAGCCGCTGAAAGGTTGCCCCTGCGTCGCGTAGTCCGAATGGCATGCATGTATAGTAGTACACCACACACGGGGTTAGGAAGGCCGTCTTCTCCACATCTTCCACTGCCATCTTGATCTGGTGATACCCGGAGAAGGCATCCAAGAAGCATAACAGGTCACACTCAGCGGTGGAGTCGACGATCTGGTCGATGCGAGGGAGCGGGAACGGATCTTGCGGGCATGCTTTGTTGAGGTTGGTGAAGTCGACACACATGCGTTCCTTTCCTCCCTTCTTTGGCACAACCACGAGGTTGGCCAACCAATCCGGGTATCGGACCTCGCGAATAACCCCCACGGCTTCTAGCTTGCGGGTCTCTTGGACGATGAAGGCCTGCTTTTCAGTGGACTGCCTCCTCGTCTTCTGCTTCACGGGACGCACATTGGGACACACGTTGAGGTGGTGCTTGATTACGCCCCATGGGATCCCTGCCAGCTGATCGGGCTCCCAGGCGAACACCTTCTTGTTTGCATGCAGGAACTTGACCAGGGCTTCCTCCTATTCAGGCTCGAGGTTGGCGCCTATGGTGAAAGTGGCGTTAGTGGACCCATCCTCGTCGATAGGTACCTGCTTGGTTTCCGCCTTGTCTTGGGTGAACAACTGCTTCTTCTTGGTCGGCGCAGCCCCCTTGGGCTTGGGGGTTTCTGCGTCGGCGGGCCGCGCTGCCGCCGCCGTCTTGAGGGCGAGCTTGAGTACTTGTAGCGCACCTTCGGTGTCCCCGGGCACGGTGAGGACGCCGTTGCTCCCGGGCATCTTCATGAGGTTGTACCCCGGGTGAGTCGCGGCCATGAATTTTGCCAATGCTGGATAGCCGAGGATGGCATTGTAGGGGAGGCCGATGGGGGCGATGTCGAAATCGACCAGCTCCATGCGGAAATTGTCGTAGGTGCCAAAAGTTACCGGAAGTCGGATATGTCCCAGGGAACTGGACGACCCGCCTCCGATGCCCAAGAAAGGCCGTCTGGGTCGCAGCCGCTCCCGGGGTATGCAGAGGAGGTTGAAGGCCTCCACCGAGAGCACGTTGCGGCCCGCGCCACCGTTGATGAGGGTCCTGGTGACGGCCATCTGGCAGATGGTGGGCGTGCAGAGCATGGGGAGCGTGCCCGAGCAGGCCGAGTTGGTGGGGTGGTCTTCGGAGTCGAAAGTCAGCCCGGCCGACGGCTCCATCCGGCCCGAGGGAGCCCCCTGCCTCGTGGCGGCGGCGCCGACCCGGCGGACGAATGGCTTGACGTGGCGGCTGGAGGGTGGCACCTGCGAGCCACCCAGGAGGGCCGCGACGACCGAGGGAGCCGACGCGACGGAGTGGGTGAGGAAGAAGCTCCGCGGCTCCCCCCTAGAGGTCACCGGGGGATGCCGGGACGATGCTTGCTGCACGTTCCCCGCCGGGCCGATGGCGGTGTTGACGGCAGGTGACGGGGGACGACGAGGGCGCCCGCCGACGGGAGCCGTCTGGGCGACATGGGAAGCGAGGCCGGCTCGGCGCCCGGCGCGAGCCCGACGAGCGTCAGACATGGATGCGATGGTCGGGGAAGAACAAGACGACGGAAGGCAAATTCCAGCGCGCCCCTACCTGGCGCGCCAAATGTCGGATTTCGGGTTTCGGCAGACCCTTGAGGTTCGAACACTGGGGTGCGCGCGGAGATTCAACCCTCTACCGGCTTGCTCCCCGCTGAATCGCTAGGACTTAAACTACCAAGCTAATCAGCACAAGAGACACAAGATTTATACTGGTTCAGGCCACCATTGTGGTGTAATACCCTACTCCACTGTGTGGTGTGGTGGATTGCCTCTTGGGCTTGATGATGAACAATACAAGGCAGAACAGCCTCGCGAGGGTCTGTTCTTGGCTGGTGCGACGAACTGCTGGGAGGAGTTCAATCGCTCTATCTACTGGTTTCTTGGTGAGGATCCCGAGTGCTAGGTCAGGTCCAGCTGCCTCTACCCTGGGGGTGGCTAGTCCTATATATAGGCAAATGCCCTGGGCCTCTTCCCAAATATTGAGCGGGAAGGGCACCAACAATTGGCCATTTTGAAGGGGAACAACGGGTACACTTATCCTGACTAAAGTTGGTCCTCGCTTGTCAAAGGCTCTGGTGGTGACGCCGGCTTGGGCTCCACAATGACTTCCTTCCGGCCGTTGGGCTGGTCTTGGTCTTGTTGCACCAAAATGGACGCCTTTGCTTAATGCTCTCGCCCGCGCTTGCCCCCTTTGCACCAAAGAGGAAAGGAGGACACTGCGCGGGCTGGCGCCCGACTGGCGCCCTTGGTCGTCATGGCTTGCGTCATGGGCACCTTGCAAGGTACCCCGCCTTGGACTCTCCGCCTCCTCATGAGTTAGCCTGATGAGGACGTGCCTGAGGAAGCTCCTTGTCGTCCCCCCTGTGAGGCTTGGACCCTCGCGAGGGTCTTGAGCTTGTGTTTACGAAGATGGGCTGCACTGGGCCTCCTTTGAGCCACGCCGCAGGCCGCTGGCAGGCAAGTCTGGGGACCCCCGTTCCCAGAACGCCGGCAGGACCACCGTACTTAGCTCTGATAAAGTTCATGAAGTTTTCAACCCCCTCGACATATGCAGCGGAGAATCTTCGAGCAGAAGTTATCCAAGTCCTGTCCATCTTTTAGACATACAAATTAGTTCTTCTACTAGATATTACAGGAAAAACATATATGCTTTTTTATGAAGTCCAGAAAAAATACCTAGGTCGATGTCTAAAGCTATGGCAAGATATTTGGACGAGCAGATCTAAGTAACGAAATATATGTAAAGCTTATTTAGCAAACAGATTTGAGTGCTAAATTATGGCAGGCTGTTTCAGTAGTCAATGAGGCCGAGCACACAGCCATCAAACTATCGAAGGCCATCGCAGCAACAAAGATCGAGTATAAAACGATGTAGAGCTATTTCACCTAACAGATTGGCTACTAGACCATGGCAATCTACGTCACAATAAATATATGGCAGGATATTTTAGCAACTAATCAACCTTGGCATGCCATCTCAGCTAAGCAGATTGAGTGCAGAACAGGGCAAGGAAGCTTCTTAAGCATAGCATATTGACTGTAAACTACTTCGGCAAACAGTGAGATGAACAACGTCTATTATCTAACATTCAGCGATACACCGACATGCATGGGGCCTCAGTCTAGAATGCGCGTACCGTGGGAGAAGCTGACTGCCGTACGTCTCCACACGAACATCGCCAGCGGTGGCGGCGCTGACCGCCGTGCGCCTCCACAAGAACAACGCTAGCGGTGGCGGTGCCGGTAGAGGATGGCAGTCTACGAGAGCATACTATGGGAGCAAGAGGATCGCCGTGCGTCCCCTCGATGAACCACGGTGCCGGCATATCGGCGCGGCGGGGAGGGCGGCTTTGGCGGAGCGAATGGAGTGGAGGGGGACGTGGGGGATGGGGGTTTGGGGAATATTATTGGCTAGT
>NC_041383.1:198604169-198606841 GCF_002162155.2 Triticum dicoccoides
TGGGCGGGGAAGTTTGGCGCATGGTCTGTTTCTCCAAGTGCATTCCCACGTGTCAGTGAACAGGCAAGCCAAAGCGTGTTCCATTTGCGTGAGCCGTGTGCAGGACCGAACGTGTGTGGGGTGCAATGCGAGCGCGACAGGGGTGCTGTCAGTGTACCGCCTTTTTTCCTTTTAAACTAGGTGCTTTGCCCCCTCAAAAAAAACTGGGTGCTTCATGCGATCCATCGATACTACTACTAGTAATCCGGTAATCCCGACTAAAACGGCACGGCCGGGTCATTTCCTGCGCAATATGCTGGGAGGTTGGCTTAGTTGGGTTTTTTAGGACGAGTATTGGTACACCTATGTAACCCTAGTTACGTAATTAACGTAATGTGAAACATGTGAGCTATTTATTGTAGATTGTGGGAGGGAGGGTCCCACCACTATGAAAATTAGGAGGTTCCCGTAGATGTAGAAAGATGTGAAATGCGTGAATGTGTAGTGGACGTACTAGGAGTGCCTAAGATAAATTGTGTATGTATAGACCCTATGTGTTTGTTTACTTCGCATGTTAGCTTTGTCTCGGTTCAATAAAAAGCAGAGTTGGTGATGATCGTGTGCCTGTCATCCTGCAATATAGGCCGACCGATCTATATCTAATGGATAGGAAGGAAACTATGACAATTTACCCGCGCTGCTCTCCACATTTGTAGATAAGGCCTTCCCTCATTCATCCTTTTCTCCCACAAGATCTTGATGTTCCATGCAATGCACGGGCATCTTGCTAGTACTCCCACAATATACTATATTATTGTGAAAGTTCATATACACCGGTCGAGATTAATGCAAACACGGCAGATTTTCATTACATTTAGAACTTTTATAGGACAGAAAAATAAAAGAAACCCGAGCCTAAACCTATTCTATGGCAGCGACCGACGTCCTCCATCTGCGATCTCTATGTACGGGGGCGGGGTTCAAGACCCATGAAGTGAAGGTGCGGTCTCCGGCGACGAAGAGTAGAACACGGGATACGGACCGGCCAGTTGGCACACCATGCCTTGCCGCCTCCCATGCCCTACGCATCCTCGGAGGAGTCCCCGACCTCGGTGGTGCCAGATGTTGGACGGCGGCAAGTAGGACGCATGGCTCACGGTGCTCCCGTCGTCGGCCGCCAGCATGGCCACCGCTTGTGTGGTCGCATCCACGTCCGGCTACGCCGCTATTGCGTCACAAGAGGCGACTTGAGCAAGGCTGGCGACCTCAAGCTTCATCCCCGAAGACAAGCTCTCCCGCAGAGCATTCGCGCTTGTAGTCATGGCGGATGTGGTGCCAGGTAGGAGGACGATGCACTATGGTGTGGAGGTTAGCTGGGCGTTGCCTCTTTAAGTAGCACATTTCAGTGAGGCCAAGCGTCCGAGTGCGTCATTAAGTCACCGGAGTTGGTTCCTTGGGCACCGAGCCTCTTAATGACGGCATACAGATAGACGACATGAATGCGGGTAGCTGGCGCCAGCTGGGAACACACCGTGCGATGGTGCGAGGGACGAGGGTTTTTGGTGTGCCAGGGTAGTCAGCTGCGGTCGTGGCAACGTTGGAGATGCCCTTTGCTCACATGTGATCCCCGCATGTCATTGAAAAAGCAAGATGACCCGGCATGGTCTCAGGTCCTGGGGATGCAGTTGGCCGTGCTACACCACTCCACGGACGTGTCGCGGCGCCCCGTGCATCCTTGACGAGCCGGGTGTTGGGGTGTGTTTGGATTGTGGCCAAAGTGCACCTTACCAAAATTTTGGTCATGACCCAAAGATTGGTCTTTGTTTGGATGGTTGCCATTTTTCGGCATGCCAATGAACTCTAGGCAACTCTACTTCATTTTTCTTGCCAATGTCGGCCAAATCATGGGCAACCAAAACCTCAACCAAAATTTTGGCTAGCCGATGCTTTGATGGGGCAACCTTGGGCACAAACAAAACATACTGCTGGTTGTGCCACAGCGCTATCGCCACCCTCGGCACACTGAAACCGACCGTGTCCAGCGACAATGAGCGTGTCGCTCATCGCGGTCGCCGTGTCCAGAGGCGGTGCTGGATTTGTGCCATGTTGCTGGCCCCCATGACCCACATGAACGGTTGCCGGTTGCGAGGAGGTCATGGGCCAGCTCCTCCATTGGACTAGTCGGCACTACGCCGTCCCAACAGGTGTGCCCCACATGTCGGTTTCCTTGTTTTCCCGGCCATATTCGAGCATCAGTGCTCCGTGTTGCGCATTAGGCCTTTCACTCTGTAGGCCAAGCGAGACAACTTATTGTTTATTTGAGCCGTAAAAGTATAATCATGTGGCGTTTGCTTATTTCTCATTCCTCTCCAACCCTCTTCTCCATCGATCATGCCGCCCTCCGGTCGAGTCCATCCTCCCACATGCCTCATTTGAACATTCCTCCGAGTATCATTCGCATGTGGGCCTAGACCATGCTTGTATTTCCAATGTTGTAATTTGTCCGACATGCATACAAACAAACGGTTCGTTTAAAGTTTCACTTTGCCTCCACTACGTGTCGCTTCGTGTCTTAGTTTTGTCATCCCATTCGGTTCATGCCCCAACACATGTTGATGAGATCGATTGATATTGAGAGGTCAATTGCGTGTCGTGCAAGGAGATAAATGTTTGGTCTGTTTTTATGATAGAAA
>NC_041383.1:198607011-198689164 GCF_002162155.2 Triticum dicoccoides
GGGGGGTCTGTGGGGATCAGAGGGAGTATATCACTACTAGGGAAAACCCTAGTAGTAGCGCGGGTTTAATGCCCACTAGTAGCGCGGGACACTGTGCTACTAGTAAGGTGCTACAGCTATTACTTAGCAGTAGCGTGTGCGGCTACTGCTAAGACATATAGCCGCAGCGTGTGTTCACTCACGTGCTGTTGCTAATCTAGCTAGTAGCAGCGTGTTTTCTATCCCTCGCTACTAGTATTCTTTTCTTCATTTTTTTATTTTTAGTGTATTTATACGCCGGTATACAAATTTTGGTACAATACCACACAGTGTGTCAAATGAAGGTGGATTAGGTTCAAGTGGAGGCAACATGTGGTGCATGTCAAAAGTATACTACTAATCCAAACTTGATCTAGTTTGGACTACTAGTACTTTTGATGTGCACCACATGTTGCCTCCACTTGAATCTAATCCGCTAGCACAAGCTATTTAATCATCATCATAGTCATTACCACCAATAGTAGCTATTTAATCATCATAGTCATAGTGTAGCACATCATCATCTTCAAACTCATTCTAGCTAGCTAATCACCACCAACACTAGCTATGGTAGCTATCTAATCACCACCAACACTAGCTAATTATAATCATCATAGTCATTACCACAAACACTAGCTATTTAATCATCATAGTCATAGTGTAGCACATCATCATCTTCAAACTCATTTCTAGCTAATCACTCCTGCTGCTCTCCCTCAGGTAAAATAGCATAAAACATGTGTAGCACTTGTAGGACCTTGAAATATGTCCCGAGGGGGGTGATTAGACTACTTGACCAATTAAAAACTTAACCTTTTCCCAATTTTAGAGTTTGGCAGATTTTAGCTACTTTAGGACAAGTCAAGCAATCATCACACTATTCAAGCAAGCATGCAAAGAGTATATAGGCAGCGGAAATTAAATCATGCAACTTGCAAGAAAGTAAAGGGAAGGGTTTGGAGGATTCAAAGGAAATTGGAGACACAGATGTTTTTGGCGTGGTTCCAATAAGTGGTGCTATCGTACATCCATGTTGATGGAGACTTCAACCCACGAAGGGTAACGATTGCGCGAGTCCACGGAGGGCTCCACCCACGAAGGGTCCACGAAGAAGCAACCTTGTCTATCCCACCATGGCCATCGCCTACGAAGGACTTGCCTCACTAGCGGTAGATCTTCATGAAGTAGGCGATCTCCTTACCCTTACAAACTCCTTGGTTCAAACCCAAGTGACACCTAGCCAATCTAGGAGACACCACTCTCCAAGAAGTAACAAATGGTGCGTTGATGATGAACTCCTTGCTCTTGTGCTTCAAATGATAGTCTCCCCAACACTCAACTCTCTCTCATGGGTTTTGGATCTGGTGGAAAGAAGATTTGAGTGGAAAGCAACTTGGGGAAGGCTAGAGATCAAGATTCATATGGTAGGAATGGAATATCTTGGCCTCAACACATGAGTAGGTGGTTCTCTCTCAGAAATGGTAAGTTGTAAGTGTAGGTTTGTTCTGATGGCTCTCTCCACGAATGAAGAGGTGGTGGAGGGGTATATATAGCCTCCACACAAAATCTAACCGTTACACACAATTTACCAAACTCGGTGGGACCGATTCAACAGACTCGGTCGGACCGATTTAGTAAACCTAGTGACCGTTAGTGATTTTCGGTGGGACTGACATGCATCTCGGTGAGACCGATTCAGTTAGGGTTAGGGCATAATGTAATCTCGGTAAGACCGATTACACAAACTCGGTGACACCGATTTGGTAATAAACTTTCCAGAGAGTTGGTCAGGTAAACTCGGTGGGACCGATTTGCTCTTTTCGGTGAGACCGAAATGTTACAAAAGGGAAACAAAGAGTTTACATTGCAATCTCAGTGGGACCGATCGCTCACTTCGGTTAGACCGAAACGTTATGAAGGGAAACAGAGAGATTGCAACCCCATCTCGGTGAGACCGAGATCCCTATCGGTAAGACCGATTTGCTTAGGGTTTGTGGCAGTGGCTATGACTTTTGGAATCGGTGGCGCCGGATAGGAAGAATCGGTGTGACCAATTTTGGCTTTGGGTTTAGGTCATTTGTGGATGTGAGTAGGTAGCCGAGGGTTTTGGAGCATATCACTAAGCACATGAAGCAAGAGGCTCATTAGGCAACACCTCATCCCTCCTTGATAGTATTGGCTTTTCTTATAGACTCAATGTGATCTTGGATTACTAAAATATAAAATGAAGAGTCTTGAGGTTTTGAGCTTGAGCCAGTCCTTTGTCCTTAGTATTTTGAGGGATCCACTTTCATCATCCATGCCATGCCATTCATTGAGCTTTCCTGAAATAATAGTCTTGGAATAGCATTAGCTCAATGAGCTATATGTTGTTATGAATTACCAAAACCACCTAGGGATAGTTGCACTTTCAGTCTCCCCCTTTTTGGTAATTGATGACAACATATAGATCAAAGTTTCGACAAATGATAATAAAATTTAACAACATCGTCGCTTTGAGAAGTATGTGATAAGCAAGAGCTCCCCCTAAATTTGTGCATGGTTTAAGATTTTCTTTAGACTGCAAATGCACAATGAATTAGGCTCATGGGTTACTCTTCCATGTCACATACATCATGGTGGAGCCCTCAAAATAATAAACATTGAATACATGCACTCATCACCAAGCAAAGTGAATGATCACATAAGATAGATATGATAATATCATCAAACATGCATAAGTGTAGCTTATGATCAAACACATGATCATCAATGTCTCACAAGCATAGTATCTCAAACAATCAAAAGCAAACAAATTTAACCACCAAATAAAGCAAGAGAGAACAAAAGCAACACTCTCTCTCTCGAAGCATATGATCTATACATTTTTCTCCCCCTTTGGCAACAAGTTACCAAAAAGCTCATAGAAAATGCATAGTGCTAGATCGACTCTAGGGCTTGATCTTCAGGTGGTGGTGTCCGGATAACTCCTTGGACGAAGGCTTCAGTTGAAGTAGAGGGTGCTGGAGTGGATGCTGGAGCTGGTTGCACTGGAGCTGAAGGGGCTGTAGCTGGTGCTGAAGATGTTTCTCTAGTGTCTATCACAGGCACTACAACTGAACTCTGGGCTCAGCACTCTGGCAAACACATTTGTTGTAGTCTTGCCCTGCCTCTCCTTCATATCATCCTGCAGCTGCTCTACAACTGACTGAATCTCAGTTACTTTGACATCAAGGTCATGGAATTTGAGTTCCATGATTCTGTCCAGGCTCTCCTGATTCTGAGTGAGGGTGGCCAGTCCCTTCTCAATCCTCAGTGTAGATGCTATCAAGTAACCAAGCTGCTCCTGCTTGTTCTTCAAGAAATATTCAGATGCCTCCTCTTGAGTTGGCATCTTGGCAGCCTTCTCCGTCTTTGACTTCTCCTTCTTCTCCTGAGCTTGAACTGATGATGGGTCATTCTCATTCATGACAACCTCATTGTCCTCAAAGTCTGGATAAAGTGGAAAATGTTCCTTATCCAACTGATATTTCCCTGTGCCCATCTTTGAGTTGATCAATTCCTGAATCTGAGGTGCATATCCATAGCTCCTCTTCTGATCTGCTGTAGTCCTCTTAATGGTTTCAATCATAAGGCTCATGGCTTTGAACTTTTGTGGCACATCAAACACATGCAACATGTTGATGGCATGCCCTCTGATCATGTTATGGTCACCAGACTTAGGCAACAGGGTGTGCCTCAGAATCGAATTGATTGTGGGTAGCCCTGACAGCAGAAAGTGGACTGATCCAAACTTGTGAGTCTCAACTGCCTTGTCTGGGATCTCCTTGTACATGTGAGCCATGAAATTGTGATCCATCTTTTTCTTTGCATAGATATCCAAGTCATCCTCATTTTCCTTTGGGGCATTTATCAGACTTGCCCATTCTTCAACAGTGGATTGGTACCTTGTACCTTCAGACATCCAAACAATTCTTCCATCTGGATAAGAATGTGCTGTGGAGTAGAATTGCATGATAAGCTCATCATTCTAGTGGGTGAACTTTTGTCTAACAAAATCAGAAACTCCACAAGCAACAAAGCTGTCTTGCACTCCAGGATAGTGCTCTTCATTGTCCTTGATGTAGGTCCAGTTGACCCACCTCATGTCACAAACTATGGGCTTCTTATCCAACAGAATTATCTCATAGAAGTCCTGTTGTTCCTTTGTATGGAACCTGTAGTCAACAATAGTTCTTCTCCTTGAAGCATATGGATCTTCCATCCTCCATAGCCTCAACCCTGAATCCTTCCTGACCCTCATGTCCTCAGCCACAGGATGGGCATCATTGTGGTCTGGTATCTTGGGCTTGAGCTTCCTTAGGACCTGACCTTCTTCATCTTCTTCTTCAGCAACATTTGGCACTGGGGCCTTGTTCTTCTCAGCAGTTGGAATACTCCTAGTATTCCTCTTTGGTACCTGCTTGGCCTTGGAGGCAGCTTTGGGTGCTTCCTTGGGCTTAGATGTTGCAGCCCCTGATCTTATAGCATCACCCATAAGCTTGGGTGCCTTAGGTGCTGGTGCAGCAACCTCTTCCTCTTCTTCAGAGTCTCTTCTCATTGAGGGCTTTCCAAGAACCTGGGCAGTTGTGGTTCTTGCTCTCTTCTTTTTCTTGTCCTGAGGACCTTCATCCTCTGATTCTATGGTGAACTTCATAGTCTCTCCGGTGGGGACTTTCTTGGGTTTGGAAGAAGTGACTTTCTTTTCAGGTGCCTCTTTGGGCTCAGTCTGTTTTGGCACTTGAGTGGATCATCTAACTTTGGGCATTGGTGTACTCTTGGCAGGAACTTTCTTTTTCAGTCCAGGCTTTGTGCTATGTGCAGAGCCATATTCCTTCTTGAGCACTAGTTTCTTGGAAGTAGCCTCATCTTCTTCAGCTTTGTAGTCCTCATCCTCTGAGTGTGATGTTCTCTTCCTCCTTTGCCTGGTAGCAGCCTTTGGCAGGTTGCTAGGAGTGCTTCTGCTCCCTTCATCTGTAGAGCTTGAGGGACTAGTGCCCTTGCTCATGTCAATCTACTCTTCAGACCTGTTCTGGCTGTCACTCTGGTCTGACATGCTGCAAAAAGCTGATTGCTGACCCTCTGAAGAGTTATAGATGAGATAGAGTGGATGAGCATCACAAAATGCAGAGATTTTTGCAAAAGAATGATTCAAAAATTCAGTTTTAGTTTTCCACAAAAAGCATTTCGGATCAACCGATTTTCAAACTCGGTGATACCGAAGCAGTTTTGGAACCTAAAATGATGATCTCGGTTGGACCAAGTCATAGTTTGGTGGCACCGAGACTGCTAGGGTTTCATAGAATCCTAAAATCGGTCGCACTGATTAGTAATTCTCGGTCAGACCGAGAGTGTCGTGGGAACGAACACCTATGGGGCAAAGGGCCCCTTTTCGGTCCAGCGGGGGGCGGAGATCGCACGAAGAGCATATCGAGGCGAGGCACACGAGCGGTTTACCCAGCTTCGGAGCTCTCCGGAGAGATAAAACTCCTACAGCTGCTTGTCGGGCAGTATTGTGTTCTTGCTCGGGAGCGCTGAGAGCTACAGTACGCTCGAAACCGAGCGTGAGTGTTTTCTGGTTTTGAACCCCCCCTACGTTGCGCACGGGCCTCCTTTTATATGTTAAAGGGGTCACCGACAGGTGGCAACGCATGCAAGGGTAAAAATGTAAAAGAACTGCAGTAGGTACACCTACTCGTACAGTGCATCCTACCTAACCCTGACGGCAGGGGACAAAAGCATTGAATGCCCGTCTGCGTCGCCCAAACAGTGCAGAAAAGTGACCGTTAGGGGCGCCACCGCTCGCCACGATAGCCATCTCGTCATCTCCGCTTGCCACCTCGCACCGCTGGCTGCACAGCCTCTCGCCACGCGCGCCTGGAAGTATCATAGGGCGACACGTTGGTGGATGCGCTGGATCGCGGGTACAGAGTAGTAGCCTGCCGCGGCAAGCGTCTTGCCGCGATCGTTGTCTTGTCGCGTCCGGAAGCTTGTTGCTTGCCGGCCTTGCCGGGACGCGAGGCGCGTCGTGGCAAGTTCCTTGAAATGTCTTGGTTGGCCTTCCCGGCAAGCTCCTCTTGCCGGGGTCTTGGCCTCCCCGGCAAGCTCCTCTTGCCGGGGCCTTGTCTTAAACACTTTGTTCTTGAATGGTTCGAAAGGAACCATGGAGGACCTTGGAGGTCGCCCGGCAAGCCATGCCGCGGGGCGCTGCGACTGCCCGTGCACAAGTTCGGGATACTAAGGTACCCCTACTCTAGTACACCGACAGGAGCCCCCGGGCCTGGGCCATACACAGTGCCGAGCGCTATTGGGCCAGGCCCAAAACAGGGCATGGGCACGCGCGGCCTGGCATGTCGTATCTTACTCCGTATCCACCGCGCCCTCCCTTAACGGCACGCGTCGAATGCGGCGTCGTGGGAGAGATCGTGGGTGGTTCTTTATTCGGAAAAAGCGTAACGTTCGCCTCTTCCCTATTTATAAGCAGGGGAAACAGGGGCAGTTGCCCCATCTCGCCAGTTGCTTCCCCAATCTCAGAAATCTCCGCCGCTCCCCTCCTCTTCCAAAGCCGAAAGAAAGCAGCGCTCCGCCCCCCATCGCCGCCGTCGCCGCCAACACCGTCGATCTCCTCCACCACCCCCGCCATGGCTCCGAAAGCCGGGAAGGGCGTGAAGTCGGCTGAGGCGCTGCGAAAAGAGCGGGCAACCTTCCCCTCCGAGCTCGACGCGACGGAGCTGAGGGAGTGGTACTACCTCTTCTGGTCGACGGAGACGCGAGCGCATCCGCGCACGAAGGTACTCTCCGCCGCCGCTTCGAAACGGGCTCCGAACGGATACCCCTTCTTCGTACTGTTCTTCTACTGCGGGCTCTGCCCGCCCTTCTCGGAGTTCTTCTGTGATATCATGAACACCTATGGGTTTCACCTCCTTGACTTCACCCCCAACGCCGTTCTGACCATGGCAGTTTTCACACATCTCTGTGAAAACTTTGTCGGAGTCCACCCAAATGTAGCCCTTTTCCGCCACTACTTCATGCCCCGGGTCGAGAGAGGAGAGCCTCTATCCGGCGGGATCGCTTGGATCTCGAGAGCCGGCAAGAAGGAGGCGTATCTGGAGGGGGAGCTCCGCAGCAAATGGGAGGAGTGGAGAGCCGATTGGTGCTGGATTGTCGAGGAGAACCCGCAGCCGTTCACCGCCCAGCGCCAAGCTCCAGTAGTGCGCGGCGGCGATTGGAGCAGCTTGGCCGCGGAAGACGACAAGCTGAAGATCGCCACCACCCGGATCTTGCGCCTCAGGCTTGCCGGGCTGACTGTTGGCGCTATAGGCTCAGACTTTCTTCGCCGCCGCATTGCCCCCCTGCAAGAGAGGAAGAGACCCGCCTGGGAATTTGTGGGTCCGGCGGACATCATGAGGCTGCGCCCGGGCCTCAACTTCAATTTGACCATCCTGGAATTGGATGCGATGCTCAAGGAGTTGTTCAAGCACGATTCCCAACATCCAGAGTGGTTCAGGTTGCCGGCAGGGGTCGTCCCGCTATGCAACAACTCTTCGCTCGACCGCATCCGCGCGATGATGCCGCTGTGCGACTCACATGGCCTTGTCCCAACTTGGCAAGAGCCTGCAGACGATGTCGTGCAGCAGTTCTTCAACGGCTTGGTGGAGGTGGCGGTCCACGCCGACGAACAGAAGATCCTCACCCACAACACCACTGAGGAGGAGATGCAACGCATCGCCACCAGGGCGGAAGAGGCGGCGGCAGCCGCCGCCGCGGGCGAGTTCGGGTTCACCATGGAGGAGGCAGAGGCAGCAAAGGCGGCAAGCCTTGCCGAGCGAGAGTGGCTTGACGGCGAGGAAAGGCTTGCCGCGCCTGACGCCGAGTCGAGCGAGCCCGCCGAGGGTGCGAGCGGTCCGCCGTCTCCAGGTAGCTTGCCGCAGGCGGAGCCCCCAGCGCCACCGAGAAGGCGTCTCCGCAGGGCCGAGGATGTAGCAGGGTAGCAAACGGGTCAGCAGCCGTCGCACCGTGCGACACGCTCCGCTGCGACAAGCAATGTTGCCGCGGGAGCGCCTCGCACCGCTGCGGCAACTGGAGCGGGGTCTTCCCGGACCACCGCCGCTGCCCCCGCCAAGCGGCCAAGGGATCCAACTCCCCGCCTCGTCGCGCCGAAGGTGGGCCGGACTTCGACCTCTCCGCGCTCAGCTCCGACGAGGAGGATGAAGAGTGAGAATCCTTGTTGTACTTGTAGTTCTTCAATTCTTGTTGTTTTTGTCTTGTATCTGATCTGCTTTACTCTGAACCTTGTTCCTTTTCAGGACCCTGGCCTAGAGAGCAGCGAAGATAGCCAAGGTTCCGGTGGTTATCATCGAGGACGAGCCCACCGCGATGGCAGGGGGTGCGCCCGAGACCACCTTGCCGGACCCGGCAAGTACTCCCCGAAGCAGCCCCCAGCGCAGCCCCCAACGTAAGTATAAAGTTTACTTCCCGCTGTTGGGCGCGCAAGGGTGTTCTTTCCTTTGATGACATCTGACTGTTGCTTTGTTTGTGTAGGAGCAGAACAGCTTCACCAGGAGGGCTCGGAAACCGCCTCCGACGTGCCATCTGCTTCAACTACACCGCCAAGGGAGGATTCCCCAGCAAGGGAGCGTTCTCCGGCAAGGGAGAAATCTCCGGCAAGGGGCAGAACCTGCGACCCCCCGGTGGTGGAGCCCATGACCGTGGATCCCAGTACAGGTAACCCTCTTGCCTGAAACTTCCCTTGGGTTCTTCTTCTTCTGATTTTCTTTTTGGATATTTGCTTGACTTTTCTCCCTCTTCCGGTCTTCAGATCCTCCTTCCATGGAGCCGATGGAGACCGAGGCCACCGGCGAGGAGAATGTGCGTGGCAACACTGACGACGCCGCCGCCACTGAAGAAGAGGCCGGCGCTGATGATCCTGCCGGTGAAGAGGCCGCCAAAGCTGCTGGCGCAAGAGCTGGCGAGGGGTCCGGCGATCGTACTGACGACCCTGAGGCCACAGGAGCGCAAGGCGCTACGCCGACCGCCGATCCCTCCGCCGCTGACGCAGCGCCAGGCTCCGAAGAGCCCCAGCCCGGTGCCTACTTGAAGGCCGGCGATGGTGTTTTCATCAAGCTCCCCTGGGCCTCAAGCTCCAGGGTGCCGGTTGAAGGAGAGACCTTTGATGGAGAAGTGCTCGCCTCCACTGGGCTGACACTGGTTGACGCGCCAAGTAGCAGCAGCGGCGAGTCTGAGGAGGAGCAGCTGCTCTGGAAGCTGGTGTCGCTCTACTGCGCCCGACAAGCCAAGGTGGAGTCCCGGGAAGCGCTTGTCGCACAGGCGGGAGCGGACATCGAGAAGCGCGCAGAGGAGCTCCGGGAACGCAATCAGGAAGCTCTCCGGTCCCTGGCAGAGGAGCGGAAGCAACTTACCGAGGAGCGGAAGGCCTTCCTCCTCGAGAAGGCTGAAGCCGAAGAGCAACAGCGGCTTGCCACCGAGGACCTGTTTGCGCGGGAGGGTGAGCTGACGCAGCGGAAGGTCAACCTCGATAGCTACGAGGAGGAGCTTGCCGCGTGCGAGCAAACATTTGGCGGGGCCCTCAAGGAAGCAAAGGATGCTGCCGCAGCTGCCGAGGCCGCCAAGAAGGAGCTGGAGACGAAGGTGGCGCGGCTGGAGGCCGATCTCAAGGCGAGCGGCGAAGAGCTTGCCGTGCTCAAGCGTGAGCGCGATAAGGACGCCCTCGCCCATGGTGAGCTGCAGGGTCAACTCGTCGAGAATGGGAAGGAGCTGAGCGCCGCCAAGGACTGTAACGCTGATCTGGAGTTGAAGCTGGGCACCCTGACCGAGACGCTGGACAGCGCCAAGGAGCGGGAGGTGGCCCTGAAGGAGGAGATCAAGGGCAACGAAGCGCTGCTGACGAGGGCCGCCGAAACCCATAACACCTTTAGGGAGATGGTGGAGCTCTGGACAAAGGGCCTCGTGAACATCGCTGCCGTCATCGACGAGGAGCTGGTGCAGCTGGGGGTGGAGGATCTCGGGTACTCCTCCGACGAGAACCTCCAGCCCAGCGCCAAGCTCACTTTATTCTTCAAGGGCGTGGCGACGGCCCTCCAGCAACTCCGGGAAAAGATCCCAAAGCAGCTGGCCGACGAGTCGCGCACGATATGCGCCAGAGTTCTGGAGAAGGTGTTGGTGAAGGTGGCCTTCCGCAACCCAGGCCTCAACCTCACCAACGTCCTCTGGAAGCTGCCGGCAGATACTGATCTGGAAGCGCTCAAGGCCCTTGTCGCACCCATTGTGGACAAGGTGAATGAGGTCAAGAGGGTTGGTGGTGGCCGCGTAGATTAGACCGCCCGTTTCTTCCTTTCCTTGCCGCTGCTAGTCATGTTACGATAACAACCCGTTAGAGCTGCGGCAAGCTAACTTGTAATATAACTTTATCTTGGGTATCGACTACTATGTTATTTCCTTTACTTGATTTCTTCCCTTGTATGTTTTTGCCCTACGCTTTTAGGGAACTTGCCGGAGCAGGCACCTTTGCCGCGAGCGCTGAGTGCGGGACGTCAGCAGCCTGCTGGCGGTGCCGCTACCGACAAGAAACCTTGTCGCAACTAGTCGCAGCACACTTAAATTGTTGAGCGGACTCGAAACAAAGCAAGGGCGCAACTAGCTACGAGTTGGTTCCTCCGCGCACAGGTTTTCCATACAAAGCATGGTCGTTCAAGGAAGATAACTTAAAATTTTAAAACTGATTGCTCAAACTTTGGCAACTTAGCTTTTATGTCGTTTGCTTCCTGGTAAGGCTAGACTTTCTTGGACGCCGTCTGGTCCACACCACTATCTTCTCCTTCCCCCCGGCAAACTTGTGCCCGAGGGAACCTTTCCCTTTCTTTGAGAAAAAGAAAGAAGAGAAAATAAAGATATGGAGCCTTACGGCTCGTTATTGCTTACCGGGGGTAGGTGCTGCACAAAGTGTCAGAAAATACATGCAAAAAATAGAAAGCATGAAATTGACAAGATGTGCGGAGCAAATGAGTTTTATTTATGCACGGGATCAGCGCACGGCTTTGTACAAAGGATTACATGCAACAGCGGCAAGACTTGTACAAAAGGTGGTTGCCGGAACTGGTTCCGGCAACCGCGCCTTACGGGTAAAACTTACGAAGATACTCAATGTTCCAGGAGTTGCTCACCGGAAAGCCATCTTCGGTCTCAAGGCGGACAGTGCCAGGCCTAGTGACTCGTTTCACCCGGTAAGGGCCTTCCCACTTCGGCGCCAACTTGTTAGAATTCTTGGCGGACTGAACGCGCCGAAGAACAAGGTCGCCTTCCTCGAGACTTCTGGCATTAACTTTGCGTCTATGGTAGCGGCGCAAAGCTTGCTGGTATCGAGCAGCTGTACAGCAGCCTGAAGACGGTCATCCTCAAGGAGCAGCGCGTCATCTTGTCGCAGCTGCTCTTGCTCAAGCTCATCATAAGCGAGCACTCGAGGCGACCCGTATACGAGTTCCGTGGGGAGAACTGCCTCTGCTTCATAGACTAGAGCGAAAGGTGTCTGGCCAGTGGCTCGATTTGGCGTCGTCCTGATCGACCAAAGAACCACCGGCAGCTCCTCGATCCAGTTCTTTCCGCACTTGTGCAGCCTGTCGAAAGTCCTGGTCTTGAGCCCACGCAGCACTTCAGCATTTGCCCTCTCCGCTTGACCGTTGCTTCTCAGGTGAGCAACAGAAGCGAAGCAGACCTTGGCGCCAAGATCTTGGACGTACTGCATGAAGGTGCAGCTCGTGAATTGTGTGCCGTTGTCGGTGATGATCCTGTTAGGGACCCCGAAACGGCAAACAATCGACCTGAAGAACTTGACTGCTGACTGTGACGTCACCTTCCTCACTGCTTCCACTTCCGGCCACTTTGTGAACTTGTCGACGGCAACGTACAAGTACTCAAAGCCCCCGACAGCTCGGGGAAAGGGGCCGAGGATGTCGAGCCTCCAGACCAAAAATGGCCAGGACAAAGGGATCGTCTGGAGAGCTTGAGCCGGCTGGTGTATCTGCTTGGAATGGAACTGGCACGCTTCACACTTGGTTACTTGTGCAGTTGCATCCTGGAGGGCTGTCGGCCAAAAAAACCTTGCTGGAACGCCTTGCCGGCAAGTGCTCTTGCGCCAATGTGGTGACCACATATGCCTCCATGTATCTCCGCCAACAGCTCTTGCCCGTCTTCCCGAGGAATACACTTCAATTTCACACCGTTGAGTCTTCTTTTGTACAGTGTGTCATCGACAAACTGGTACATACTTGACTGCCGGGCTACTTTTTCCGCTTCTTCTTGCTCTTCGGGAAGCTCTCCTGTCTGAAGGAAACGGACAATCTGCTGTGCCCATGCTGGAGCCCGCGGCTCGACGACAAGGACTAAAGGCACATATGCTGCTGCGGGAACATCAGCTTCTACGGCAAGAACTTGTGGCTCAGCCGGAGCTTGATGTTCCCCGGCAAGCTTGCGGGAGCAAAACTTGTCGGGAGCGTCTGCTTCAACGGAAGAAACCATAGGGCTTGCCGGAGCAGACTGCTCCTCAACACTCTTAGTGTTGATTTTGGGGACCTTCTTGGCGGTGGCTTCGGGAAGCTCTGCCGGAAAGTAGTCACCAGAAATCAACTTCCTCTTCTTGTTCTGTCCAGTTGACGGCGTCACAGTCGGTTGAGTCAGTTTGAGCACAAAGATCCCTGGTTCCACAGGTAACTTTAGTGCAGCGCACTTTGACAGGCCGTCAGCAATGTCGTTCTGAGCTCTCGGAACATGTTCCATCTGTAGGTCGTCAAAGTGCTCTTCTAACTTTCTCACTTCGTCAACATAGGCTTCCATCAACGGACTCTGGTAATCTTAGTTCACTTGGTGGACGACAAGCTGCGAGTCACCCCTGAAAATAAGCTTCTTGATCCCAAGGTCTACCGTGATCCTGAGGCCGGCAAGCAAACCTTCATACTCTGCAGTATTGTTTGTTGCTTGCTCCTTGGGAAAGTGCATCTGGACTATGTACTTGAGGTGCTCTCCGGTGGGTGCGACAAGTAGCACGCCCGCACCGGCGCCTTGCAGCGAAAAGGCACCATCAAAGTACATGAGCCACTCTTTGCTTGCTTCCTTGACGGGGATGCTTGTCTCTGGAATTTCTTCATCAGGTGTTGGCGTCCACTCTGCTATAAATTCTGCCAATGCCCGGCTCTGGATAGTTGAGGTGCTCTCAAACTTGAGGCTAAAGCTTGACAGTTCCAGAGCCCACTCGACAATCCTGCCTGTTGCTTCTGGATTCTGCAGTATCCTCTTCAGCGGAAAGCGAGTGACAACTGTGATCTCATGTGCTTGGGAGTAATGGCGCAGCTTTCTCGAGGCCATGAGAAGGCCGAAAAGCAATTTCTGCACACCAGAGTACCTCGATCTAGCCCCCTGCAGAAGGGAACTGACAAAGTAAACTGGGCGCTGCACCATTTTCTTCTGCACCTCCTCATGTGCCTGCGCAGATCCACCCTTGTCGGGACCAGAGCTTGTCGGCGAAGCCCCCTGCTTGTCGCTGGATGCATCCGCCGTGGTTGCTGGCTCATCATCCGCCTCCCTCTCCGCTACTAACGTAGCACTAACCACTTGATTGGTTGCCGCTATATACAGCAGCAACTTCTCTTGTGGCTTAGGTGCGACAAGTATTGGAGTGGAGGACAGGTATCTCTTCAAGTCCTGCAGCGCAGCCTCCGCTTCCGGAGTCCATTTCATTGGACCTGCCTTTTTCAATATTTTGAAAAATGGCAGGGTGCGTTCAGCAGACTTAGAGATAAACCTGCTGAGAGCAGCCACTTAACCCGCAAGCCTTCATACATCCTTGACGCGCTTTGGTGCTTCAATCTGCTCAATGGCTTTGATCTTGTCGGGATTGGCTTCTATTCCCCGCTGAGACACGAAGAACCCGAGAAGTTTGCCGGAGGGGACTCCAAACACACACTTCTCGGGGTTAAGTTTGAGGTTGATCTTGCGCAGATTTGTGAAGGTTTCATCTAAATCTTGAATCAGGGTTGCCTTGTCCTTGCTCTTGACCACTATGTCATCCATGTTGGCTTCTACATTCCTATGTATCTGTGGCTCAAAAGCGTCATGGACAACCCTTGCAAATGTCGAACCAGCATTCTTTAATCCGAAAGGCATCCGTACAAAACAGTATGTGCCACATGGAGTGATGAATGCGGTCTTCTCCTCATCCTCTTCTGCCATGAAGATTTGATGATATCCTGAGTATGCATCAAGAAATGAAAGCAAGTCACATCCAGCCGTGGAGTCAACAATCTGGTCAATGCGCGGCAAGGGAAATGGGTCTTTGGGACAAGCTTTATTAACATCAGTAAAGTCAATACAAAGCCTCCATTTCCCATTTGCCTTGCGCACGACTACAGGATTGGCCAACCACGTAGGATGGAGCACTCCTCTGACAAGGCCTGCTGCTTCCAATTTATTGATCTCTTCTGCAATGAATTCTTGGCGCTCCACTGCTTGTTTCCTGACTTTCTGCTTGACGGGCCACGCGTGAGGACAGACGGCAAGATGGTGCTCAATTACTTTCCTGGGAACATCGGGGATGTCAGACGGTTGCCACGCAAACACGTCGACATTCGCCTGCATGAAAGCAACGAGTGCGCTTTCCTATTTAGGGCCGAGCGTGGCACTGATGGTGAAGGTACCACCAGTGCCGTCCTCCTTGGAGAACACCTTCTTGGTCTCTGGTGAAGCTGTCTTCGTCTTCTTACACTTGCCGGTGGAGCTCGATGGTGCGTCCTCGACGGTAGCGCAGCACTCCGAAGAGGTACACTTGCCGGAGTGGGCATCAGAGCTCTTGTCGGACTTGGTCTTCTTCTTCCCCCCGAGAGCTTCAGCGGCAAGTGTCTTGCGATCTGCTGCGGCTGCTGCTTCCCGGTAAATCTTGTCGGTGCAGATAAGGGCATCCTTCTTGTCGCCAGGGACAGAGATGACGCTTATCGGACCCGGCATCTTCAGTACGTTGTATGCATAGTGAGAGGCTTCCATGAACTTGGCGAGTGCTGGACGGCCGAGTATCCCATTGTAAGGCAACGGGAAATCAGCAACGTCAAAAGTGACCCTCTCAGTCCTGAAGTTCAGCTCGCTACCAAATGTTACCGGCAACATGATCTTCCCTTTCGGCTTGCTCCTTCCCGGGTTGATTCCTTGGAATGTGCCGATCTCTTCGACCTCGCCGTCAGGGATCTGGAGTTTCTGGAGTACCGCGGAGGAGATCAGGTTCAAGACGGCCCCGCCATCAACTAGCATCTTAGTGACCTTGAGGTTGCGGATGGTTGGTGAGACCAACATCGGTAAGCACCCGACCGCAGTTATGCGATCAGGGTGGTCCTCAATATCAAAGACGATAGGCGTGCTGGACCACTTCAGAGGCTTGCGTGACTCGACGGGTGGTTCTGCCGCATTGACTTCCCGCACCCACTGTTTGAGCTGGCGGTGTGAAGTATGCAGAGAAGCACCGCCGTTAACGCATAAGACCTCCGTGGCTTTCTGGAACTCCTGCTCGTCGGCCTCATCATCATCCATATCATCATCTTCATCTTCATCTTCATCCTTGTCGCGGCCGCGAGGAGGCCTGTCTCCTTGCCGCTGCTTGGCCTTGCCGCGGCGCCCTCCCCGGCCGGGACGCTTCTTGCCGGATCCTCCAGTACCTTCTTGGGCCTTCTCCTTGTCGCGTCGCTCGTACTCAGCTTTCTGCTGTTCAACAAGCTGCTCAACCTTCTTGCAGCTCTGGAGATCATGGCCCTTGGTGCGGTGGATCTTGCAATACTGCTTGCCGGAGCCGTCCTGCTTGTCGGCGGCCGCCACAGCTTCAGCTTCCTTGGCGCCACCTCCGTTGCCGGACTGCTCAACGACTAGCACATCTTTGCCTTTCTTCTTCCTATTGTTCTGCCACCGGTTTTTCCTTGCCGGGGCGGCATCTTCACTGTCAGATCCTCCTGCTCCTGCATTCTCTCCGGGGAGTTTCCTTCCTTCTTCATCACGCGCACACCTGTCGGCCAGGGCATATAGCTCACTGACGTCCCTGATCTTGCACATCGCCATCTCCTCCCGCATCCTGCGGTTTTGCACGTTCTGATGGAACGCGCTGATGACCGCGGCAGGGTGGACATCTGGGATGTTGCGCTGTACTTGGCTGAATCTCTGAATTTACTTGCGCAGGGGCTCTCCTTCCTTCTGGGCGAGCAGATGAAGATCGCTCTCTTGGACATGAGGCTTGTGGCCGCCTGTAAAGGCGCCGACAAACTGATGGCACAGATCTGCCCAGGAGGATATGGAGTTGTCCGGCAAGTGCATGAGCCAGGACCTGACATTGGGCTTGAGCACCAGTGGGAAGTAGTTGGCGAGGATCTTGTCGTCGCACCCCCCGGCAGCCTGCACCGCGATGGTGTAGATGCTGAGGAACTCCGACGGATGCAACTTGCCGTCGTACTTCTCTGGTACATCTGGCTTGAAGTTCTTCGTACTGGGCCACTGGACTTGCCGCAGCTCACGAGTAAACGCAGGGCAACCTACCATGTATGGTAAGTCACCTGGTTCCCCTGCCGCATGCATGTCGACAGCGGGTCTAGCGCGCTGGTCTGATTGACGCCGCGCTTCTCTTCGACGCTCGATGCGAGTACGAGCGTCCTCTTGCTGTCGTTCGTGGAGAACTTGGCGCTGATCGCGACGAGCTCGAGGATCAGATGACACAGTGGAGTCGTCGTCAAGGTTGACCCGGCGAGTCGGCGATCTTGGCCTTCGGGGCGGAGAGTGCACGGTGGTTGCACCCCCACCGGTCTTGTCGCCATTGGCTCGCGCCTGGCAATCTTGCCGCGGCTGCGATGCATTCGGCTGCCGTGGAGTGTCGCCGTTGGCGAAGCCGATGAGGCTCTGAATAGTGGCCCTCCAATCATCGATCATGTTTGCC
This sequence comes from Triticum dicoccoides, assembly GCF_002162155.2. Classification (NCBI taxonomy): domain Eukaryota; kingdom Viridiplantae; phylum Streptophyta; class Magnoliopsida; order Poales; family Poaceae; genus Triticum; species Triticum dicoccoides. The sequence goes on from NC_041383.1 coordinate 198,624,014, forward strand.
GTTGGAGGGTAATCCAGGAGTAGTTGAGCTCGGGCCAACGCTTCTTCTGGAGTCTTCGGTGGCCGGGGCGAACGGTGCGAGGAGCGAGATATGCTCGGACTCCCAACTGGGTTGGAAGGAGCAGTACCCCGTCCTGACGACCGTATCTCGCTCACGCCAGCATGTTGGCGTGCATGCTGGTCTTGAGCGCCCCGAGATCCACCAGCTTGGCCTTGTTCCAATGCGCGTATGGTACTGCGAGCACCATGACGCTGTCGGTCCCGCGCCTCCTGAGATGGGCGTGGTGCGTGTACGGATGCCGAGGTTTGTGGGGCCTTGTCCTTGGACCTGGCAGCACCGAGAGCTCCCTCGTCGACGCCCGTTCCTCCGCCGGCGTCCACCCCACCACCTGTCTGCTCCAGTGGTGGTGGGATTGACGTGGACGGAGCAGCCACCTCCGAAGCCTTCTTCTTCGGTGGCATGTCAATGAAGATGACGAAGATCTGGCTTGCGTGAACGCTGGATCAGGTTCACACAACCTCGACGCCCCCTACCTGGCGCACCAAAGATGTCGTGGGAACGAACACCTATGGGGCAAAGGGCCCCTTTTCGGTCCGGCGGGGGGCGGAGATCGCACGAAGAGCAGATCGAGGCGAGGAACACGAGCGGTTTACCCAGCTTCGGAGCTCTCCGGAGAGATAAAACTCCTACTGCTGCTTGTCGGGCTGTATTGTGTTCTTGCTCGGGAGCGCTGAGAGCTACAGTACGCTCGAAACCGAGCGTGAGTGTTTTCTGGTTTCGAACCCCCCCTACGTTGCGCACGGGCCTTCTTTTATATGTTAAAGGGGTCACCGACAGGTGGCAACGCATGCAAGGGTAAAATGTAAAAGAACTGCAGTAGGTACACCTACTCGTACAGTGCATCCTACCTAACCCTGACGACAGGGGACAAAAGCATTGAATGCCCATCTGCGTCGCCCAAACAGTGCAGAAAAGTGACCGTTAGGGGCGCCACCGCTCGCCACGATGGCCATCTCGTCATCTCCGCTTGCCACCTCGCACCGCTGGTTGCACAGCCTCTCGCCACGCACGCCTGGAAGGATCACAGGGAGACACGTTGGTGGATGCGCTGGATCGCGGGTACAGAGTGGTAGCCTGCCGCTGCAAGCGTCTTGCCGCGGTCGTTGTCTTGTCGCGTCCGGAAGCTTGTTGCTTGTCGGGCCTTGCCGGGATGCGAGGCGCCTCGCGGCAAGTTCCTTGAAATGTCTTGGTTGGCCTTCCCGGCAAGCTCCTCTTGCCGGGGTCTTGGCCTTCCCGGCAAGCTCCTCTTGCCGGGGCCTTGTCTTAAACACTTTGTTCTTGAATGGTTCGAAAGGAACCACGGAGGACCTTGGCGGTCGCCCGGCAAGCCTTGCCGCGGGGCGCTGCGACTGCCCGTGCACAAGTTTGGGATACTAAGGCACCCCTACTCTAGTACACCGACAAAGAATCACTAGTGCAATGCCATAAGCCAAATCAGTGAGACCGAGTTTTTCAACTCGGTGGGTCCGAGATGGTTTCAGCGGAAACCTAACCCTAAAAATTTGAATCTAATCTAATCTACAGACTACTTTGGCTGGATAGAAGTGTTTCAATCGTGGCAAGATTCAATGAGAACACAATGTGCTAGGAATCAAACGAGGATAGCACAAAGATCGAGTCCATACCCTAGCTTGGCGGTAGACTCGCTACGGCGGCAACGGCGGGGGCGAAATCCGTTGACGGTGGCAGAGACCAGCGATAGGAGGCTGCGGGCAACGAGGAGACGATCCGGAGACCTTCGATGGCAGAGTGAGCTATTGCGCGGGCGAAGGGTTTCGGAGAAATTTCCAAAATTTTGCCCGTGACTATATATAGCCCGACCCTGTCGGTGTGACCGAGTGGAACAACTCGGTGGTACCGAGATGCATAACTGTGTACAGTTACAGCAAATCGGTGTGACCGAAAAGTTCAAATCAGTTGCACCGAGATTGAAAACTCAGATCAACTTAATGACCTCGGTAGGACCGAAATGGAGGAATCGGTCAGACCGAGAGTAACAAAGAGGTTTTGGAAGTTTAAGTCTATGACGAATCGGGGACTCCGAGGGCTCCTCACACAGAGTGGTTCGAATCTGACTATATCAAATTTTGTGATGTAGCATGAATAGAATTTGAGATGAGGAAAGCATAGATAGATAAAGAAGGTTCTTAGGCATTCTTGTCCATCCACTTGGCAAAAAGAAAAGAACCCAAACAATCAAAACAACAAGTGGATGTCCTTGAATGAGTAAAATATGCACCAAGATGCTCACACAATAAGATAGCAAATGAAATATGTGGCAAAGCATGCACAACCAATTCGAGCATCTATCAAACAATTGGCGATGACTAGGTCATCTATATATGAGTATATTGACTTAGGAGTCAAATGAAAGACACTTGATCATAGGTCATACTCATCGTTTAAGCTCAAGTGGGGTTACCACTTTTACATAATGCATTGATTTGTTCACACCATTAGAGTTGCTTTGACTCAATTCTTAGAGTTAAGCTCCCCCTAGATGTGGGATCCCCTCTTAGAGGGATGAACTAACCTTGGGTTTTGTCGATGATGACTTCATGTAGGTGTTGAAGATGTGGATGCTCTATGTTGATGTAGATCATTTGGAGCAATCCTTTGGAGTGAGTTGCAGTTTCAACTTACCTACATGGGTTAGTCCCACAAGGAACAAACAAGAATATCCATAGACATAGAGTGATGCACACATAAGATGATGTCCTTGAAATCATTAGGTTACCTTGTCCCTTGCCTTACCAACATGAGGGTTTGTGACTCCTTGAACTAGTGCAAGATGTGGAAGTTGATTGCACTTGTTCTTGCCATAATGATATGAGTGAGGAATGTTGGCGGAGTCACCCTCAAGAACTCTCTAGTTCTTCTTCTTCGGGATCCACATCATCTTGATGGGAATCCTTGGAGTTGTAGTTGTACTTGATGAAGTAGAACTTGACGTAGTCTTGGGAACCCACTTGAACGAGGCTTTAGGTGCTTCTTCAAATGCATCAATCTCTTCTTGAAGCTTGTCCTTGCCTTTGTTCTTTTGTTCTTGTGGTGGAAGATCATCTTGAGCTTGTGTTCCCTTGAAGGAAGTAGGATCATACTTCTCTTGTTGAGGAACAAACTTCGTCTTGGGGTATTGATCTTCTTGCCACTCAACTCCATTGGCATTGAACTTTCGTTCAAAACCAACACCTTGATTCTTCCGGTGTCTTCCTTGCTTGCGTACAATTTCCTCGAATTGCTTACTCCCGACAAGGCTCTTGTAAACACCTTTCTCTATAATTCCCTTCAATAAGCTATTTTCATGCTCAAGTTTAACTTGGCTAAGAGAATCATTAGTGGAATCAAGAGAACTACTAGAAGCAACAATATTGGATTTGACATTATTATTGTTACTACTAGAGGAAGTATCTTTCTTGTACTTGTTACTAGACTTGACTTGAGGCATGTAAGTAGATAAGAGTAAACGCTTGGCAATGTAAGAAGAACTTTTCTTACGGAGATCATCATTGATTGCCTTTAAGAACTCATGCTCTTGCTCAAGATTGAGCTTTTCAGAGCGTAACTTCTCATGAGCCCTTAAAAGTTCTCGATGATCTTCGAAGATAGTTTCATAAGCCAACTTAAGAGTGTTTACTTCTTTAGTTAGAAGCTCAATCTTCTCCTTATCATTGTCATTCGTTTTATCTTGATTAGCATGATTAATTGAAGTTTCATCATAGTATTCATCACTAGAGTTGTCAACAAGTAAATCATCATCCACAAGCAAGTCATCTTCATCACTATTGAAATCAACATACTCAGAATGTGTTACCTTTGGACCTTTGGCCATGAAGCATCTTCCAATTCCTTCATTTGGTGAATCAAATATGTCGTAGGAGTTGGTTGACACAAGTGATAGACTGGCAACACCTTCATCTTGAGTGATAGCTTCTCTCGGAGTGATTGTCGGAGTCAGATCCGGATACCCATTCACCAATGTGAGCTTGATGTCTTTGTTTTGTGTAGCTTCTTGATGACTTGTCCTTCCTTTCCGAATCCTTGCTTCTCCGTGAGGGTCTTCGTTCATAACGATCATCTCTACTCCTCCTCACTCTTGGTGGTGATTCTTCTCTTTTGCTTCTTCTTCTTGGAGAATCTTCTCTTCTTTTGTAGGGTGCCGTACACTCATTGGAATAGTGTCCGGGTCTCCCACAATTGTAGCAATTGCGCTCTCGACTAGAAGATCTTTTGTCATGGTAAGACCTTGACTTGGAGCTTCTTTCTTTGCTTCTACTCTTGTAGAATTTGTTGAAGTTCTTCACCATTAAGCTCAATTCTTCATTGAAGGTTTGTTTCTCACTTGATGATGTGGGGGCTTCACTTGAGTCTTTGTAAGCACCACTTGACTTGTTGTGAAGTTCCTCCTTATCCTTGAGTGACATCTCATGAGCAACAATTCTTCCAATGACTTCTGTTGGCTTGAGATCTTTGTAGTTTGGCATCATTTGGATCAATGTGCACACGGTATCATACTTTCCATCCAATGCTCTTAGGATCTTCTTGATGATGAATTTGTCGGTCATCTCTTCACTCCCTAAGCCGGCAATCTCAGTTGTGATAAGAGCAAGCCTAGAGTACATTTCAGCGACACCTTCACCATCCTTCATTTTGAACTTGTCAAGCTGACTTTGGAGCACATCCAACTTGGATTCCTTGACGGATTCGGTACCTTCATGCATATCAATCAAAGTATCCCAAATTTCCTTTGCATTCTCAAGACGGCTGATTTTGTTGAATTCTTCGGGGTACAATCCGTTGAAGATGATATCACAAGCTTGAGCGTTGTATTGCAGCATCTTCAATTCTTCCGCATTAGCTACACGGTTCGGTTCTCTCCCATCAAAGAATTCACCTTGCAAGCCAATACAAATAATTGCCCAAACGGCGGGGTTATGTCCAAGAATATACATTTTCATCTTATGCTTCCAACTAGCAAAATTAGTACCATCAAAGTAAGGACCTCTACAGTGATAATTTCCCTCACTAGACGCCATACTCTCCTAGGTTGTGAAACCAAGGCTATGACCACCAAAAGCTATGGAAATCAAAGCAAATGGAGACCAAAGCTCTGATACCACTTATAGGACCTTGAAGTATGTCTAGAGGGGGGTGTTTAGACTACTTGACCAATTAAAAACTTAGCCTTTTCCCAATTTTAGAGTTTGGCAGATTTTAGCTACTTTAGGACAAGTCAAGCAATCATCACACTATTCAAGCAAGCATGCAAAGATTATATAGGCAGCAGAAATTAAAGCATGCAACTTGCAAGAAAGTAAAGGGAAGGGTTTGGAGGATTCAAATGCAATTGGATACACGGATGTTTTTGGCGTGGTTCCGATAGGTGGTGCTATCGTACATCCACGTTGATGGAGACTTCAACCCACGAAGGGTAATGGTTGTGCGAGTCCACGGAGGGCTCCACCCACGAAGGGTCCACGAAGAAGCAACCTTGTCTATCCCACCATGGTCGTCGCCCACGAAGGACTTGCCTCACTAGCGGTAGATCTTCACGAAGGCGATCTCCTTGCCCTTACAAACTCCTTGGTTCAACTCCACAATCTTGTCGGAGGCTCCCAAGTGACACCTAGCCAATCTAAGAGACACCACTCTCCAAGAAGTAACAAATGGTGCGTTGATGATGAACTCCTTGCTCTTGTGCTTCAAATTATAGTCTCCCCAACACTGAACTCTCTCTCATGGGTTTTGGATCTGGTGGAAAGAAGATTTGAGTGGAAAGCAACTTGGTGAAGGCTAGAGATCAAGATTCATATGGTTGGAATGGAATATCTTGGCCTCAACACATGAGTAGGTGGTTCTCTCTCAGAAATGGTAAGTTGGAAGTGTACATTTGTTCTGATGGCTCTCTCCACGGATGAAGAGGAGGTGGAGGGGTATATATAGCCTCCACACAAAATCTAACTGTTACACACAATTTACCAAACTCGGTGGGACCGATTCAACAGACTCGGTCGGACCGATTTAGTAAACCTAGTGACCGTTAGTGATTTTCGGTGGGACTGACATGCATCTCGGTGAGACCGATTCGGTTAGGGTTAGGGCATAACATAATCTTGGTAAGACCGATTACACAAACTCGGTGAGACCGATTTGGTAATAAGCTTTCCAGAGAGTTGGTCAGGTAAACTCGGTGGGACCGATTTGCTCTTTTCGGTGAGACCGAAATGTTACAAAAGGGAAACAGAGAGTTTAAATTGCAATCTCGGTGGGACCAATCGCTCACTTCGGTTAGACCAAAATGTTACAAAGGGAAACAGAGAGATTGCAACCCCATCTTGGTGAGACCGAGATCCCTATCGGTAAGACCGATTTGCTTAGGGTTTGTGGCAGTGGCTATGACTTTTGGAATCGGTGGTGCCGGATAGGAAGAATCGGTGTGACCAATTTTGGCTTTGGGTTTAGGTCATTTGTGGATGTGACTAGGTAGCTGAGGGTTTTGGAGCATATCACTAAGCACATGAAGCAAGAGGCTCGTTAAGCAACACCTCATCCCTCCTTGATAGTATTGGCTTTTCCTATAGACTCAATGTGATCTTGGATCACTAGAATATAAAATGAAGAGTCTTGAGCTTTTGAGCTTGAGCCAATCCTTTGTCCTTAGTATTTTGAGGGATCCACTTTCATCATCCATGCCATGCCATTCATTGAGCTTTCCTGAAATAATAGTCTTGGAATAGCATTAGCTCAATGAGCTATATGTTGTTATGAATTACCAAAACCACCTAGGGATAGTTGCACTTTCAGCACTCCTACTTCATCATGCTCGAGCATGCAGATGAACCTGTCTCCTAATCGTGGGCTGCACTTCTGATTGCTGTCCCCTAGTACTTCTCTGTGATTGTTCCCAATTTTGCTCCAGTCTTTCACTATTAAGCATTCCTCGCTATTAGAAATCCTGAATGCACTAAAGTACATTGTAGGATGTCTTGGCCGTAAGCTAACCATTCTCATGCGACCTTTATTCTCGATCCAATGAGGCACAACATTCATCGGGAGTCCCTGTTGAAGAACATCATATAGTAATATACTTAGCAATGAAGTTATAATGTAAGCAAAAGATGCACTGAGGACAAATAGTAAAAATCTTACCATCTTTCCTAAGTAGATGTGACCGTAGTTCAGTATGAACACTATTGGCCGCACGTTTTGAGTACTAAGATTTTAAAGTCCAGACAAATAATTTGTCTTGACAGTATGAAGATCCTCAAGCCATGAATCATAATGACTTATCTCCTCGCAGTTTCGTTCAGCCCCGGGACAGTAGTAGGTCCTATCTACTAAGCGCTAGACATGTTTGCTTGAATGGAAATAAGCTATCAATAGAAATTAGTTGTCAACTATTTTTGAATAAACAATATCAAAGACATAAATATGGTTGAGAAACTCACATAATGGTATAACTGGAGGCATCTGCACATCGACCCAGATGTCGATATTACCTTCAATATCATCTTCTAGACGAATATCAAACGTGATAACCATATCAGGCTCAAATGCATAAGTCTTGCATAGTGCTTGCCAAGTTTTGCATTCAAAATAAGTGTAGGTGTCTGCGTTGTATAATTTTGTGTGGAAAGTATAACCATGCTCGGTCTTCTAGTAAACTCTCTTTACCTCCATAGTAGTTTTCATAGGGCTGAAACCTATCTTATCCAAGACAAAAACTCTTGCATGGAAGGGGATACGCTAGTAGAATAGTAAAAAAAATTAAATTATAAGTTGAAGTAAATGAAGCAAATGTCATCCTTAATTATGAAAAAAGACTTGTCGTTGTGACTTACTGTATCCACTTCAAAGTTCTCATCGAGCTTGATGCTGAAGCGCCTATCATCATCTAGGAAGATACTGTCACACAGGTCGCGCTCGTCTTTGCAGTATTTGCAAATACCGAAATCCTTTTTGTCGTCAAACATTTCCTATGTTCATAGTTGAAACATTAATTGAAAATCGATCGAAGACAACTACCAGGATACTCAACACACAAATCCGGGGCACTCGATATTTCCTACATATTCTGGCACAAGTCATGCCAAAATTCACGGAAAAATCCGCATGACCTTTGCTAAAATAGGACATATCGAGCGCCTGAAATTTGCCAGAACGGAAATGAATCAACACTCCGGCAAAACATAGGCCACTCGGAGGTGTAACCTTCAAACATAACCGGCCACTTGGGCAAGCACATATCCTATTTGAGCAACACAAGATATACATTTCAGAATATCTTATAGGACACATATTGACATGAGCATTCAATAAGCAAAACCAAATCATAAAATAAATAAGTATTCAAATTAGAATGCAAATAAGAAAAAGTAAATCATCTCTTGCGTCCGTACATCGTCGAATATTATCACTAATACATCCCAAATAGTATCATACATATAACATCACCAATACAACTAAAACCCTAGCAAACGACCGGTATCGGCGCAGGCGGTGGACACCCAAAGATAAGGAACCATCACAGGATCATAGCTCCAGTGAGATCCCTGGAGAACCTGCCAGGTATTGGAGAACATGTGCTCCAGCGCAACCAAGTAGCGACGGACGTGCGCGTCCTCCTCGCTGACATGGTGATGTACCACCTCCGCGGGGTCGTCAAGCCTCTCGACCGTCACTGGCCCATGCGACCGCCACCAAAGAAGGTTCGGGTCAACGACAGGCTGACTCCTCACCAAGCTGTGCCCCCCGGTAGGTAGCGCCTCCCTGTACCAGCCTGGTGGAGCCCAGTCTCGGACATGGCCCATCTGGTCAAGCAAGTGTCCTCCACCGAGTTGACGACAAGGATGCGGGATAGGAATCGTCGACGTCGATGCGGGAAAAATTGCTTTAACTAAAAAATAACAACAAATGTGACATGTTCAACTAGTTTTATTAATTCAACTAGTTCTTACTAAAAGTAAACTTACTATAAATAAAAATAAACTAGTACCTAATTAGTACCTATTTCTTACTAACTAATTAGTACCTAGGAACTACTGCCCTAATTACCATCTAATTTGATGAACCTAGGGGTGGAAAGTGGTAGCGGATAATCAGAAATTTGATGCAATAGATGAACCCTAACTAATTTGATGCAATTAAAATTTGAAGAACCCTAGGCAGAGGTAGGGGAGGGGGAGGAGCAGGCGTGCTCAGCTCGGGTGGCTGCAGCGAGGGAGGGGCAGGCAGCGTTAAGGTCGGGGTCGGGGCTCGGGCGCGCGGCGAAGCGGCATCGAGGTCGGGGTCGCGGGCGGTGTCGAGGTCGGGGTCGGGGGCAGCGTCGAATCCGGGGTCGGGGCGGCGTCGAGAGTGTGCGGAGAGCAATAGGAGAGCACGCGACGGCCGACGGGCGACGGCGGCGGTGACAATGGAGGAGTTGGGATTTGGGGGAAGTGGCCATGGGGAAGAACGAACGTGCGGTTAAGTCAAAAGTAGTAGTAGCACTTTCCGGGAAGTGCGCTACTGCTAAGTTAGCTATAGCGCGTTCCTGGATACGCGCTACTGCTACTCCTTTCTCTTTTTTCCCCCTTTCATTTATTTTTCTTTACATTTTTTTCCTTTCTCCTTTTCTATTTCTTTCATTTTCATTTACTTTTCTTTCTTATTTCCATTTAATTTTAGTTCCATTATCAGTAGCGCCTTTCTGCACAAATGCGCTGCTACAAAGCATGTAGTGGTAGCACTATTCACCGTAGATCGCTACTACTATGTGTAGCCTATCGGTTAAGCAGTGGGAATTTTAGTAGTAGCACATTTATCTTCAGGCGCGCTACTGCTACAATTGTATCTGTAGCGCGGTTTACGCCAACGCGCTACTGCTACTTAGCACTAGCGTGGTTTTTTCACACGCACTACTGCTAAAGTTCTATGTATAAGGTTTTCCATAGTAGTGTATTGTATGTTCATAAGCGAAACGAACCTATCTTTCAATCTATCTTCGGACCCCGAGATGAAATCGAGAGAGAACGAGTGGGGGCATGTGTGATACCTAAGGCGGTGATCATAGCATCCGCAAATCATATATAAAGGGTATTCAATGTTTGTTTCGTTTTTAAACATACAATATACTCCCTTCGATCCTTTCTAGTTTACATATAAGTTTTATGTGTAGTCAAATTATCTCTACTTTGATCAAACTTACAGAAGAAAGTATCAACATTCAACAACGCCCAATCAATATTGTTAGATTCGTACATACTCCTAGATTTGTACTCGAGATGGTTTCCAATTTGTTTTCAACCATGTGAATGTGCTTGTTCTCGCGCATGCTCTTCCTATTAGGATTTCGCCACGTATAGCCAGTCCAATAGTAACTTTTTTAAGCTCCATGTCCAATAGTACTAGTGGAGTACTGACAACATCTATACTAGAGTATGCAATGCTCATAGTAGTACTCCCTCCATCCATTTATATAGGGCCTATGTGGAGGAGAGAGATGTGAAAAAGTAAGGGGAGTCAGCTCTCATGCAAGAGCCTAGCTATATACGCATTCCTAGTTAAAATACAATAAATATGAAGAAAGAGATAGAGAGGAGATGGGAAAAGGTACAAATACAATAGCCAACATTATAATTTTTTGCGGGAAATAGCCAAACTTATAGCCCACACTACTATATGAGTGCATATAATAGATGATGGCTATAGTGACATGGCAGTTCCTTATAGCCATCGACTGGCTATATTATTAACCATGCTCTAATGCATTTTTCAAAACCGCATTTGACTATTGACAAGATTAATAGTACATGAGATGTATCATGTGAAAATTATATCATTGGAAGCTCCTTTCACATACGAATTTGACCGTATGCTTTGTGTAAGTTGCATGTAATATATTATTACTCTAACATTTGGTAAAAGTTAGCCTTGAAAAATGCATTAGGCCCTATATAGTAAATGGAAGGAGGGAGTAGTAGTGGAAGTGGATCCTCTGACATAGGTATCCCTGCCTTACCCTCCCTTTCGGTTACTTACTGGTGGACCCCATGCTTACTAGGCCCTCATGTCAGTTACTCAATGGGTTCGGCCATGTCAGGGAATCTTCATCCGTAGTATACTCCCTCTATTTTTATTTACTCCGCATAGAACGGAGGAAGTGGTAGTATAAATGACACAGGCAGGGGAGGGGGAGGGACGTCGATTTGCTCTCAATTGCGGTCCCACAAGCGACCGAAAACGCAAGACGAAGCGCGTTCCATTCGGTGAGCGACGTGGAGGGTCCGGCATGCCGGGGTGCAATGCGAACGCGACAAGAGCGATGTACAGTCAAAACCGATTGACCGGTCGTCACCAAAACCACTATTCACACCAAAACCTTTGCTGCTCGGCCTACGCCAGCCACTGCCCCAAAACCACACCTAATCTCCAGCCCATTCCCCCACCTTTCGATCTCCTAGCCCGCATCAAGCGTCCCCTTGTTCGCCAGAAAGCCATGGTGTGCTGCAAGATCACGTACTACAAGATGCTGACACCGGAGTGCCGCGCATAAATCGCAGCGGTGGTCGGTGCCACAGACCTCTGTTCCCAAGCTCGCTTTGCGGCAGGCCAATCCTCGAGTTGTCTGGAGCCAAGCTATGAGGAGAAGGAAGCCGATCCAATGTTCATGGCGAAGGTCGCGGCGCAGAAGGCCCACGATGGGTATGAGACGATGGACGTCGACTTCGTGCTGTCGTCCGAGTCCCCATTGTGCAGGCAGACCAGCGGTTCAACCTGGCGATACTAAAGGAGGACCGGGAGGCAGAGGCTCAACTCGAAGCGGAGCGTGCGCATGCTGCTGCCATCAAGGCTCTCCTGCAGGCGGAACCGGGTGTCGTGGATGTGAACCAAGCACGCGAATGCCAATACCATCGAGGTCCTCCTGCAGGCGGATCCGGGCGTCCTAGACTTGAACCAGGCAGCAGAGGCTCAACTCGACGCGGAGCGTGCGGATGCCGAGGCCCTCCTGCAGGAGGAACCGGACGTCCTGGACTTGAACCGAGCGGCAGAGGCTTGACTCGACGCGGAGCACGCAGATGCCGCTGCCATCGAGGCCCTCCTGCAGGCGGAACCGAACGTCCTCGACTTGAACCGGGCGGTGCTCTTGTCCGTGCACAGCGCCCGCATGCTCCGCATGAACAAGTAGCTGGAGGCCGAGGACAACCACAGTGCGGAGACACACGTCGACAGCTACGGCTAGTTCGCGCCGGCAGCCAAAGACGACGAGGTCATCTTGTTCTGCGAGCAGTGATAGTTTTTCTTTATGTTGTTGATTTTATGGATCTTTTGCTGTGTAAAAACATATATTGTTATGCAAGTCGCCTGACTTTCATCATTTGGGTCAGTCTACCATTTCAGGCGGTTGGATCAATATCCTATGTCTCCTAACCCTTCTTCCTCACCTCTTCTTCTTCCCCAATAGACCACCGCACGGGCCGCACGGATCCTCCCCAACATGTGGTTGGATAAAAATACTCTATGAACGAAAATTATGTGTTAGTGGTAGGATGGCTGAGTTTGGTTTGTTCACATGTGACAGCACGTGTCAGTGAGGGTGCATTCCCATGGTTGGGTTTGCAGTGTGCAAGAGCGATTGTGTGAGGGTGCAGTGCGACCGCGGTGTGCAGGAGCGACCGTGTGAGGGTGTGGTGTGACCGTGCCAGCCGTGCGCAAGTGTACCTCCTTTTCTTTTTTAAAACTTTAGGCAAGCTTGGCAAAAATTTGTGGCAAAGTATGGCAATGCAAGGCCTAGACCCAAACAGGATAAGTACGTACATACTAGGAGTACTAGTGTTAAAAAAGAAAGGCGGGGTTTTCCCTCGCGGGATTAATCAATACAAATCTTCGTTTGAGGTGTCAATTAATGCGTATTTTTTTCTCCAAAGCCCAAAGAGCTAACCATCTCACTCCTCATCGCTTGATTAATGCAGCACCATGCAAACCAACCTTCTCACTTCCACATACATGCAAGGTATATTAATGTCCTTAGTTGCTAGTACGAGGCAAACCCCATCAATTTTCCCTCGATTAGTGTTAGTGGCCTTTTGCAAATTGTAATTTTGATATTACTGGCCTTGTGTACAAAAAATGGAGGTAGTAACTATATTTGACTTCCTTCCCCATTGCGGTGACGTCGACGATATCTCAAACGTTGTGGTTTGGCGTCGTCTGTCCAGCTTAGTGCGGTGAGGTGGTTGCTCGAAGAAGACGATGGAGAAGCGGAATCAACGAAGAGTGAAATGATGGTTGCTTCGTTCTTGCTTTGTGATTTAACGCCTCACTGCTTTGTGATTTGTGATAGAAGGGACAGGGAAGTAGACTCTGTGCTCTATACTGTACATGCGTCCAAGCACGGGATAAAGAGGAGAGACGTTGCATTTTTCTATTCCTTCAATCGATCAATCAGGGAGCTTCAGTTCCATCTTTTTGGCTTTGGTAGAACCATCCACAATGGTTGCCATGATGCCAAAAGCTATTTTCACATTTGGCTACACACCGTGGATGCCCTTAACCATACCACTTGGTTTTGCTCCTGTGTGCTATCTATACAAATCTCAATTATATTGATCTAAAAAATTATAGAATCAAGATTAGTAAAAAAGGAGGTGATTTTGCCGCGCGGATGGTGGGGGAGGTTTCTTATTTTTAGAGGATGTTGTCCTGGCGGTTTGCTAACATGCGGTCCCATGTGTCAGTGCTTTACCAAGACGATTCGCGTCCCACATGAGGCAGAACAACGACAGAAGCAACATGTGGTTAACTTGAAGAAGATGAGGGAGAAGCGGATTCAGCAACGAGTGAAAATGATGGTTGCTTCGTCCCTCCAACTTCTTTTTTTAGCATTATTACTTCGTCCCTCCAACTTAACTGCGGGAAAGGTGCAGCTTTGTGATTTGACGCCTCATTGCTCATTACTATGGCGGTGCCATGACTGGGGTGCTTCACCCTGGCTGCTCTGCACTCTATTTCGGTATGGCACGTGGACCTGGTAGCTTGATGTCCCACATGTTGGCGAAAGGGACTAGAAGATTTATGAAAGCGAGCACTCCACTCTTACGAAGGAGGAGTACACGACACGGCGGCCAGTGAACTGTCACTTGTACTATATAGTACTATAGTTTTGCTGTTTCGCACAGTCCATCGATACAAACCCGATTAAACAGGAAAGGGCAGGATTTTTCCCGCGCGGTAGATGATACTGGCCATACATTTCAAAGGCAATTTTAATGTATGCAAACTGAATAATTAAGTAACAATATGATATCTAGTAAAACTAAAAACACATATGATTTATTGTGTTAGAGTGTAGTGGTAGTGCTGTATTGCATAATTGTTAGATGTAACATGCGAGAATGTGTAGAGATATAGTTTTGGAGGGCCTACAGAGAGAAAAGCGTAATATAGTCGCCGAACTTTAGAATAAGCTGATTACGGTCACTATATACATTTTGTGGTGATTATACGGTCACTTGCTCACGGTTTAGTATCGCATTGCACTCTGTTGACCGGCCAAATAGTCTATGTGGCACCATGTTGACTAGTTAAATTGACCACATTCCTTGTGGGTCCCACCTGTTAGTTTGCATAGGGAAAAGGTCAGATAAACACAAATTTATGTAGGCGCGACAAGACTCCAACCCGTGCGCGGGAATCACCTGGGTGTGTATGTGTCTGTCAAGGCCTGATGTGTGCGCATGCAGGTGTAAGTTGAGCACTTGAGCGTGAGAGTGTGTGTTGGTTGTGTGTGTACTGGTGTGTGTATGCATGTGTGCGTGTGTGTGTGTGAGTGTTGCGTGCGTGTGTGGTTGTGTGTGTATGTGTGAGTGTTGCATGCGTGTGTGGCTGCATGTGTTTATGTGAGTGTTGCGTGCATGCAGTTTGTGTGCATGCGTGCGTGTGTGTATAATCACCACACCAGCTCCTCTGTGTTAAAACAGACGGCTCAGCATACCAATACAAGGCCACCTTGTCCGTTGTGCCTGCGGTCATGACTCCGAACTACCATCCAATATTTTTTTGTCGTGTGTTTTCATTCTTACTAGCAAGATGCCCATGTGTTGCATGTAACATCAAGATGCATTTGTATGACTAGTTTATCTTGTGAGAGAAAAGGATGAATGAGGGAAGGCCTTATTTGCAAATGTGGAGAGGTGTGTGGTTACCTTTTTGCAAAATTGCCATAGTTTCCTTCCTATCTGTCAGATATAAATCGGACGGCCTATATTGCAAGATGGCAAGCACACCATCATCACCAACTCTGTTTTTAATAAGAGTGTATTTTATAAGACTGTAGATGTAGAGTAGATACAAACCGACAGGTGGGCCCAATGGTAGTGAGATAATGTGATCCAACACTAGAGGTGCCACATGGAGCGTTTAACTGGTCAACTAGTTGTGTCTTGAACAAATACAGAGCTGTACAGTTAACTTGTGACTGTATAATAACCACAAAACATAAATGGTGACCGTAATGAGTGGATTCTGAAGTCCAATGTACGTATCGTGCTTTTGCTTCAAATACAATGATCGTCACTGTACATATCACAAGAGGAAGATGAAACATGCGTGAATGTGCTGGGGGCTTACTTTTAGAGGACCTCGAGATAGTTTGTGTGCGTACGTGAAAGGGGCGTAGAGGGGGGGGGGTATGTGATGGAGAGAGATGCTCTTTGTTTCTATTTATTATGACTAACTTTATATATAGTATAAAAATATACAAATTCACAGTGCGGAATAAATATCATTGTGGGCACCATGCAATGCAAATTAGCATTCATACTCCTCCATATAACTTTGTAATGTTGTATAGATGTAGAAATTCTAAAATAATTTTTTGGCCACACTTTATTCAAAAGGAATGTTGTATGCGAAATAAACGCGAAGAGAGGGATTTTTAGATCAATGGGGTACGTGATGTAACATGTGTGAATGTGTAGTTGATGCATTTGGCAGGGCCTAGAGAGGTATGTGTGTGTATTATGTATTCGAGAGAGGCATGGGTAGATGGGCCGGTGGGGGGGCGTGGGAGAGATAGCACGAGAAATGAGAGTGGTCTAGAGAGAGAGACGAATATGAATTCACGGCGAGAGATTCCCTTGAGTGTGTATATGCAAGGGGGAGGGGATAGAGGCACCAGGAGATTTTTTTTGTGTGATGTCTTTGGTGGTATGTGTGGGTGTGAGAAGACAACGAGACGTGGGGGCAGAGGATGTGTCACCGCGTGAGGTCCGGTGGGTCGAGGTGAGGCCCTTCGTTCGGTTCCGTCCTGCGCCACATTGGTCGACCCGTGACGCATTTAGGGAGACCCATGGATGACTAGTCGTACAAGACAAAGATAGCAGAATTGTGAAGGACTCTGTGTCCACTGACAAAGCCAGCAAGGATTTGTAACCCTAGGTTCTCAGACTAAGGTAACTCCTTCTCTCTGATATTACTCTTCATCCAACCTAACTTAAGGGGCATCCTACAGAATGCTCTGCTAGAATCATACTCGTCGATTAGGAAGAGAGGTGTGAGACAATGCATGAGAGACATGCCTAAATATAATGTGCGTACATGAGACACGTAGGCAGGTCTATGTATATAGAAAGGGTCGATGGGGATTGTGCGTGTGTATGCTTGTGAGAGGAAGAGTGCTTGTGCTAAAGGTTAGTGAAAACAGTCGTAAATGGTTACGAGAGGGAGGGAGGGTTATATCGAGAGCATGTCTGCGAGAAAGACACCTTGGGAGAGAATGTGTGAGCATGTGCGAGAGACCACCGATGGAGAGTAAAACTACACGAAAAAGACTGATGTACACATTGATTAAAGATATAAATTGTATCCAAATATTAGGATGGGATCATGATATTTGCAATTCACGTAAGGAACGGTCATTGATCCATCAGACATCTAGATTCTATCGAATTTGAGCATGTCTATGTTATTACTCGACAAAATTGATCCACATAGTTAGTATTTTAAACTCCGCACAATGCATCCTCTAAGCAATCAAATATAAACGTGAGTATAGTTCATGTTGTGTGTGTAAAGCACATTATACATACGAAAGTTACACAATGAACATTATAAATAGCTACCTATGAAATAGCATACATTTGAACTCAACTTAAGATGGTTTAAAAAATCGAATTCAACATGAAGTCTATTCAATTATTTGAATTTGATTTCATGGCATTTGTAAATCATACCTAAATTATGGGGGCACCAATCTTTGCTATGATTTTGTACATAATAGCATATGTAGTCATGTACAAAATAGATTCAAATTTAGCTCCTCCATTCCAAAATAATCATAGTTATAGGATTTTCAAGTGTCAAAATTTCAAAAAGAAGCGGATAATTTAATGAGGTTTTCAAACATACAAGGTCAAATTTAACATTGTCTATTTAGGTCAATCATCAAAGTTCAAGAGTAATCTAAACGTGAATGCTTGTGTTTCAAAATGTCGAATGAAGTGCCAAAAGAGCCTCTACTCGCCCAAAACCGCGTGAGACCAATGTTTGGTAGTACAAGGAAATTACTTTTCTAATAACTCCGACCCGTGAAACCTACCGGCCCGACGTCCAAAGGTCTACGCCGGGGTAGGTTTGTAGCTTCATCTAGATGCCACGCAACCGCCTCCGAAAAACATTCATACACAATGGCCGCCTAAGCACACATGCGCGTGGCCGAAATCGCTCCCGCCCACTATTTGGGACACCTGGGATTACCATCCTACCCCCGACCCGTAGTAGGTCCAAAATTTAAGAGGGGGGCAAAGTTTGTACTTTCCCCAAATTTCAAACAAGCGCGTCCCATCTTATGTTCAAAAAAGCCAAAAGCAAGCGCATCCTAGACCGAAACATGGTTCTCCCTTAGCTCCCCCCTCCCCCCACCCATCTGATTCCCCATTCATACTCCATGGGCGCAAAAACTACCTCTTCACAAGCCGCGAAACCCCCGCGTCCTCCGTCCGCCACCCCATCCCACCCATCAACCGCCTCCCTCCATCAAGCCGGAGCCGATACCCCGACGTCGTCGTCCACCACAACCTCAACCCCAATGCCCTCCACAGCTAGTAGTTGAAGCCGAGGCCGAGCTGCCGTACCCGAGCCAGTTCAACCACACCGTCCTATGCCTCACCGCTGCCGCTCCAAACTTCGCCACCGTCCACCGCACCAGAGTTGTTCCTGCTACGCCGTCCTTCGCCGCCTCGGATCTGCTTCCACTCCGCCGATATATGGCCACGGCAACACAGTCAACAATTTGGCCATGGGTTTGTCCAAGGATCCACCGTCCTCCAAAACATCAATTCCCTCGGGAGAAAAAAGAAGATCACCGTGACATATGGAGGAGCCACACTGGAAACCGATAAGGGTACTCCTCTTCCCTTATTTGTGCAAATCTTACATGTCTGCTTGCACGGTATTCATCCCACAGAAGACACTAGTTGACCGCTTATTCTTGATACTAGATGTTCCTAGTAACTCGCGATGCACAAGGTTTATCCTCATATACTATTTCACCTTAGCTAGAGGTCCATCGCCCCCCTGGATTTCAATTCCTGGTCAGTTGATTCCCAATTAATGGAAGCATTCCCTGGCGTAACAGGCGCTAGTACGCCTATTACGCTGGGGAAGCAGCATCTGCATTTCCTGTGCTCATATATTACAAAATCATACGGAGTAGAATCTAATTTTGTTTGCCATGCAATATGGTAGAGCTATCATATGTCTCCTGTCATTTATTTTTCAGCCACCTGCTATCTGCTACTTTTATACTGCACTAGTTCTGCACACACTTCACCCATACTCTCACTATTGTGTTTTTATGCAAGGGTATTTCAGACTCTGCTGCCTTGGAAGAAGGAGAAAAGAAAAGAGAGAAGTCATTCCAGCGTGGTACGCGGCTAGGCCAGACACGTTTCAGCTGTAGAAAGGGTGAAGTGTCAGCAGATGGAGACGGTAAACGTGGCTCTGGAGTTGATGACCTCGCTCACCATGAACCACCATCCCAGGTGCTTGCTTTAACTTTGTGGTGGCATATGTGGTTGCATGTTGCATATGGTGTCTAGCTTGTATTCGAAAGGCCGAAGTCGGTCTTTATCAAGATAAGGAAAGATATTTTTTACATGAGCCACCATCCCGGGAGCACCAGAAGACAAATAGCTAGTTAGGGCACTGGACGAGCCAGTGACAAGCCCAGCACAGACAAGCATCACCTAGAAGCCAACTAAAAAGCCATGATGGTGGTGAGCAGCCCACCTCCCACCAGGCTCTCAGGTCCTAGATGATCATGCTCACCACTCCAGCCGGATGTCTAGCTTGTATTGCTTCCAATTTGGTTAAATTGCATCTGCTTAGCTTACACATTATACCTTTGAATATGTGCCTTTATGTTTTTGGTACATACTAGTACATCTGTTTATTAACCATGTTCTTACATCAAACTAATGTTCTTGTGTATCCCTCATCAATCACTTATGATGAGGTAGTCAGGCAAATGGACTACTCCTCATTTAAAGAATGCAGCATCGACCTCCTGACATGATTCTCAAGAAAAAACAAGGCTAGATGAAGATAGTGAACGTAGCTCTGTAGTTGATTACCGCATTTCTGAAGGAAATATGCCCTAGAGGCAATAATAAAGTTATTATTTATTTCCTTATTTCATGATGAATGTTTATTATTCATGCTAGAATTGTATTAACCGGAAACATAATACATGTGTGAATACATAGACAAACATAGTGTCACTAGTATGCCTCTACTTGACTAGCTCGTGAATCAAAGATGGTTAAGTTTCCTAGCCATAGACATGAGTTGTCATTTGATTAATGGGATCACATCATTAGGAGAATGATGTGATTGACATGACTCATCCCGTTAGCCCAGCACTTGATCATTTAGTATACTGCTATTGCTTTCTTCATGACTTATACATGTTCCTGTAACTATGAGAATTATGCAACTCCCGTTTATTGGAGGAACGCTTTGGGTACTACCAAACGTCACAACGTAACTGGGTGATTATAAAGGAGTACTTCAGGTGTCTCCGAAGGTACATGTTGAGTTGGCGTATTTCGAGATTAGGTTTTGTCACTCCGATTGTCGGAGAGGTATCTCTGGGCCCTCTCGGTAATGCACATCACTATAAGCCTTGCAAGCAATGTAGCTAATGAATTAGTTACGGAATGATGTATTACGTAACGAGTAAAGAGACTTGCCGGTAACGAGATTGAACTAGGTATTGGATACCGACGATCGAATCTCGGGCAAGTAACATACCGATGACAAAGGGAACAACGTATGTTGTTATGCGGTTTGACTGATAAAGATCTTCGTAGAATATGTAGGAACCAATATGGGCATCCAGGTCCCGCTATTGGTTATTGACCGAGAATGGTTCTAGGTCATGTCTACATAGTTCTCGAACCCGTAGGGTCCGCACGCTTAACGTTTCGATGACAGTTTTATTATGAGTTTATAAGTTTTGATGTACCTAAGTTTGTTCGGAGTCCCGGATGTGATCACAGACATGACGAGGAGTCTCGAAATGGTCGAGACATAAAGATTGATATATTGGAAGCCTATGTTTGGACATCGGAATAGTTCCGGGTGAAATCAGCATTTTACCGGAGTACCGGGAGGTTACCGGAACCCCCCGGGGGGTTATTGGGCCTACATGGGCCTCGAGGGAGAAGAGAGAAGGAGGCAGGAGGGGGCCGCGCGCCCCTCCCCTTCCTAGTCCGAATAGGACAAGGGAAGGGGGGCGGCGCCCCCCCTTTCCTTCCCCTCTTCCTCCTCTTTCCCCCCTTCTCCTACTCCTACTTGGAAAGAGGGAGTCCTACTCCCGGTGGGAGTAGGACTCCCCCCTTGGAGCGCCCTCCTTGGCCGGCGGCCTCCTCCCCCTGGCTCCTTTATATACGGGGGCGGGGGGGCACCCCATAGACACACAAGTTGATCTACGGATCATTCCTTAGCCGTGTGCGGTGCCCCCCTCCACCATATTCCACCTCAATCATATCGTCGCGGAGTTTAGGCGAAGCCCTACGCCGGTAGAGCATCATCATCGTCACCACGCCATCGAGCTGACGGAACTCATCCCTGACACTTTGCTGGATCGGAGTCCGGGGATCGTCATCGAGCTGAACGTGTGCTGAACTCGGAGGTGCCGTACGTTCGGTACTTGGATCGGTCGGACCGTGAAGACGTACGACTACATCAACCGCGTTGTGCTAACGCTTCCGCTTATGGTCTACGAGGGTACGTGGACAACACTCTCCCCTCTTGTTGCTATGCCATCACCATGATCTTGCGTGTGCGTAGGAATTTTTTTGAAATTACTACGTTCCCCAACAGTGGCATCCGAGCCCAGGTTTTATGCGTTGATGTTATATGCACGAGTAGAACACAAGTGAGTTGTGGGCGATACAAGTCATACTGCTTACCAGCATGTCATACTTTGGTTCAGCGGTATTGTTGGATGAAGCAGCCCGGACCGACATTACGCGTACGCTTACGCAAGACTGGTTTTACCGCCGTGCTTTGCACACAGGTGACTAGCGGGTGTCTGTTTCTCCAACTTTAGTTGAACCGAGTGTGGCTACGCCCGGTCCTTGCGAAGGTTAAAACAGCACCAACTTGACGAACTATCGTTGTGGTTTTGATGCGTAGGTAAGAACGGTTCTTGCTCAGCCCGTAGCAGCCACGTAAAACTTGCAACAACAAAGTAGAGGACGTCTAACTTGTTTTTGCAGGGCATGTTGTGATGTGATATGGTCAAGACGTGATGAGATATAAGTTGTTGTATGAGATGATCATGTTTGGTTGAAGTTATCGGCAACTGGTAGAAGCCCTATGGTTGTCTCTTTGTTGCATAAGATGCAAGTGCCAAATAATTGCTCTACTTTATCGCTATGCGATAGCAATAGTTGCAAGAGCAATAGTTGGCGAGACGACCATGTGACGACACATTGATATAGATCAAGTTGATGAAGATCATGGTGTCGTGCCGGTGACGATAGAGATCATGACAGTACTTTGGAGATGGAGATCAAAGGCGCAAGATGATCATGGCCATATCATGTTACATATTTTGATTGCATATGATGTTTATCTGTTATACATCTTATTCTGTTTTGTTTGACGGTAGCATTTTAAGATGATCTCTCACTAATTATCAAGAAGTGTTCCCCCTGAGTATGCACCGTTGCGAAAGTTCTTCATGCTGAGACACCACGTGATGATCGGGTGTGATAGGCTCTACGTTCAAATACAACGAGTGCAAAACAGTTGCACATGCGGAATACTCAGGTTAAACTTGACGAGCCTAGCATATACAGATATGGCCTCGGAACATGGAGACCGAAAGGTCGAGCGTGAATCATATAGTAGATATGATCAACATAGTGATGTTCACCATTGAAACTACTCCATCTCACGTGATGATCGGACATGGTTTAGTTGATTTGGATCACGTGATCACTTAGATGACTAGAGAGATGTCTGTCTAAGTGGGAGTTCTTAAGTAATATGATTAATTGAACTTTAATTTATCATGAACTTAGTCCTGGTAGTATTTTGCAAATTATGTTGTAGATCAATAGCTTGCACTGTTGCTTTCATATGTTTATTTTGATATGTTCCTAGAGAAAATTGTGTTGAAAGATGTTATTAGCAATGATGCGGATTGGATCCGTGATCTGAGGTTTATCCTCATTGCTACACAGAAGAATTATGTCCTTAATGCACCGCTAGGTGACAGACCTATTGCAGGAGCATATGCAGACGTTATGAACGTTTGGCTAGCTCAATATGATGACTACTTGATAGTTTAGTGCACCATGCTTAACGGCTTAGAATCGGGACTTCAAAGACGTTTTGAACATCATGGACCAAATGAGATGTTCTAGGAGTTGAAGTTAATATTTCAAGCAAATACCCGAGTTGAGAGATATGAAGTCTCCAACAAGTTCTATGGCTAAAAGATGGAGGAGAATCGCTCAACTAGTGAGCATGTGCTCAGATTGTCTGGGTACTTCAATCGCTTGAATCAAGTGGGAGTTAATCTTCCAGATAAGGTAGTGATTGACAGAATTCTCTAGTCACCATCACTAAGTTACTAGAACTTCGTGATGAACTATAGTATGCAAGGGATGACGAAAACGATTCCCGAGCTCTTCGCGATGTTGAAATCAACGAAGGTAGAAATCAAGAAAGAGCATCAAGTGTTGATGATTGAAAAGATCACTAGTTTCAAGAAAAGGGCAAAGGGAAAGAAAGGGAACTTCAAGTAGAATGACAAGCAAGTTGTCACTCCCACAAAGAAGCCCAAAGCTGAACCAAAGCCTGAAACTGAGTGCTTACACTGCAAAGGAAATGGTCACTGGAAACGGAAATGCCCTGAATATTTGGTGGATAAGAAGGATGGCAAAGTGAACAAGGGTATATTTGATATACAGGTTATTGATGTGTGCTTTACTAGTGTTTATAGTAGCCCCTGAGTATTTGATACTTGTTCGGTTGCTAAGATTAGTAACTCGAAACAGGAGTTACAGAATAAACAAAGACTAGTTGAAGGGGAAGTGACGATGAGTGTTGGAAGTAGTTCCAAGATTGATATGATCATCATCGCACACTCCCTATACTTTCGGTATTAGTGTTAAACCTAAATAAATGTTATTTGGCATTTGCGTTGAGCATGAATATGATTTGATCATGTTTATTGCAATACGGTTATTCATTTAAAGTCAGAGAATAATTGCTGTTCTGTTTACATGAATAAAACCTTCAATGGTCATACACCCAATGAAAATAGTTTATTGGATCTCGATCGTAGTGATACACATATTCATAATGTTGAAACCACATGATGCAGAGTTGATAACGATAGTGCAACTTGTTTGTGGCACTACCGTTTAGGTCATATCGGTGTAAAGCGCATGAAGAAACTCCATACTGATGGGCTTTTGGAATCACTTGATTATGAATCACTTGGTACTTGCGAACCGTGCCTTATGGGCAAGATGACTAAAACGCCATTCTCCAGAACTATGGAGAGAGCAACAGATTTGTTGGAAATCATACATACAGATGTATGTGGTCCAATGAATGTTGAGGCTCGTGGCGGATATTGTTATTTTCTCACCTTCACAGATGATTTAAGCAGATATGGGTATATCTACTTGATGAAACATAAGTCTGAAATAGTTGAAAGGTTCAAAGAATTTCAGAGTGAAGTGGAAAAATCATCGTAACAAGAAAATAAAGTTTCTGCGATCTGATCGCGGAGACGAATATTTGAGTTACGAGTTTGGTCTTCAATTAAAACAATGTGAAATAGTTTCACAGCTAACGCCACCTGGAACACCACAACGTTATGGTGTGTCCGAACATCGTAACCGCACTTTATTGGATATGGTGTGATCTATAATGTCTCTTATTGATTCACCGTTGTTGTTTTGGGGTTATGCATTAGAGACAGCTGCATTCACGTTTAATAGGGCACCATCTAAATCCGTTGAGACGACACCATATGAACTGTGGTTTAGCAAGAAACCCAAGTTGTCGTTTCTTAAAGTTTGGGGCTGCAATGCTTATGTGAAAAAGTTTCATCCTGATAAGCTCGAACCCAAATCGGAGAAGTGCGTCTTCATAGAATACCCAAAGGAAATTGTTGGGTACACCTTCTATCACAGATCCGAAGGCAAGATATTCGTTGCTAAAAATGGATCCTTTCTAGAGAAGGAGTTTCTCTCGAAAGAAGTGAGTGGGAGAAAAGTAGAACTTGATGAGGTAACTGTACCTTCTCCCGAATTGGAAAATTGTTCATCACTGAAATCAGTTCCAGTGATTTCTACACCAATTAGTGAGGAAGCTAATGATGATGATCATGAAACTTCAGATCAAGTTACTACAGAACCTCGTAGGTCTTCCAGAGTACGGTCCGCACCAGAGTGGTACGGTAATCCTGTTCTGGAAGTCATGTTACTAGACCATGATGAACCTACGAAATATGAGGAAGCAATGATGAGCCCAGATTCCGCAAAATGGCTTAAGGCCATGAAATCTGAGATGGGATCCATGTATGAGAACAAAGTGTGGACTTTGGGGGAGTTGCCCGATGATCGGCAAGCCATATTGTATAAATGGATCTTCAAGAGGAAGACTGACATTGATAGTAGTGTTACTATCTACAGAGCTCGACTTGTCGCAAAAAGGTTTTTGACAAGTTCAAGGTGTTGACTACAATGAGATTTTCTCAGCTGTAGCGATGCTTTAAGTTTGTCCGAATCATGTTAGCAATTGCCACAATTTATGAAATCTGGCAAATGGATGTCAAAACTGCATTCCTTAATGGTTTTCTCAAAGAAGAGTTGTATATGATGCAACCAGAAGGTTTTGTCAATCCTAAAGGTACTAACAAAATATGCATGCTCCAGCGATCCATCTATGGACTGGTGCAAGCATCTCGGAGTTGGAATATACGCTTTGATGAGTTGATCAAAGCATATAGTTTTGTACAGACTTACGGTGAAGCCCGTATTTACAAGAAAGTGAGTGGGAGCACTACAACATTTCTGATAAGTATATGTGAATGACATATTGTTAATCGGAAATAATGTAGAATTATTCTGCAAAGCATGAAAGGATACTTGAATAAGAGTTTTTCAAAGAAAGACATCGGTGAAGCTACTTACACATTGAGCATCAAGATCTATATAGATAGATCAAGACGCTTGATAAGATTTTTCAATGAATACATACCTTGATAATTTTTTGAAATAGTTCAAAATGGAACAGTCAAAGAAGGAGTTCTTGCCTGTGTTGCAAGGTGTGAAATTGAGTAAGACTCAAGACCCGACCATGGTAGAAAATAGAAAGAGAATGAAAAATCATTCCCTATGCCTCAGTCATAGGTTCTATAAAGTATGATATGCTGTGAACCAGACATATTGTATACCTTGCTCTGAGTTTGGCAAAGGAATACAATTTTGATCTAATAGTAGATCACTGGACAGCGGTCAAGAATATCCTTAGTAAGGACTAAGGAGATGTTTCTCGATTATGGAGGTGATAAAAGAGTTCGTTGTAAAAGTTACATCGGTGCAAACTTTTACACTGATCCAGATGACTCTAAGTCTCAATCTGGATACATATTGAAAGTGGGAGCAATTAGCTAGAGTAGCTCCGTGCAGAGCATTGTGGACATAGAATATTTGCAAAATACATACGGCTCTGAATGTGACAGACCCGTTGAGTAAGCTTCTCTCACGAGCAAAACATGATAACACCTTAGTACTCTTTGGGTGTTAATCACATAGCGATGTGAACTAAATTTTTGACTCTAGTAAACCCTTTGGGTGTTGGTCACATGACGATGTGAACTATGGGTGTTAATCATATACAGATATGATTATTGGTGTTAAATCACATGGCGATGTGAACTAGATTATTGACTCTAGTGCAAGTGGGAGACTGAAGGAAATATGCCCTAGAGGCAATAATAAAGTTATTATTTATTTCCTTATTTCATGATGAATGTTTATTATTCATGCTAGAATTGTATTAACCGGAAACATAATACATGTGTGAATACATAGACAGACATAGTGTCACTAGTATGCCTCTACTTGACTAGCTCATGAATCAAAGATGGTTAAGTTTCCTAGCCATAGACATGAGTTGTCATTTGATTAACGGGATCACATCATTAGGAGAATAATGTGATTGACATGACCCATCCCGTTAGCCCAGCACTTGATCATTTAGTATACTACTATTGCTTTCTTCATGACTTATACATGTTCCTGTAACTATGAGAATTATGCAACTCCCGTTTACCGGAGGAACACTTTGGGTACTACCAAACGTCACAATGTAACTGGGTGATTATAAAGGAGTACTACAGGTGTCTCCGAAGGTACATGTTGAGTTGGCGTATTTCGAGATTAGGAGTTGTCACTCCGATTGTCGGAGAGGTATCTCTGGGCCCTCTCGGTAATGCACATCACTATAAGCCTTGCAAGCAATGTAGCTAATGAATTAGTTACGGAACGATGTATTACGTAATGAGTAAAGAGACTTGCCGGTAACGAGATTGAACTAGGTATTGGATACCGACGATCGAATCTCGGGCAAGTAACATACCGATGACAAAGGGAACAACGTATGTTGTTATGCGGTTTGACCGATAAAGATCTTCGTAGAATATGTAGGAACCAATATGGGCATCCAGGTCCCGCTATTGGTTATTGACCAAGAATGGTTCTAGGTCATGTCTACATAGTTCTCGAACCCGTAGGGTCCGCACGCTTAACGTTTCGATGACAGTTTTATTATGAGTTTATAAGTTTTGATGTACCGAAGTTGGTTCGGAGTCCCGGATGTGATCACGGACATGACAAGGAGTCTCTAAATGGTCGAGACATAAATATTGATATATTGGAAGCCTATGTTTGGACATCGAAATAGTTCTGGGTGAAATCGGCATTTTACCGGAGTACCGGGAGGTTACCGGAACCCCCCGGGGGCTTATTGGGCCTACATGGGCCTCGAGGGAGAAGAGGAAGGAGGCAGGAGGGGGCCGCTTGCCCCTCCCCTTCCTAGTCCGAATAGGACAAGGGAAGGGGGGCGGCGCCCCCCCTTTCCTTCCCCTCTACCTCCTCTTTCCCCCCTTCTCCTACTCCTACTTGGAAAGAGGGAGTCCTACTCCCGGTGGGAGTAGGACTCCCCCCTTGGTGCGCCCTCCTTGGCCGGCGGCCTCCTCCCCCTGGCTCCTTTATATACGGGGGCGAGGGGGCACCCCATAGACACACAAGTTGATCTACGGATCGTTCCTTAGCCGTGTGCGGTGCCCCCCTCCACCATATTCCACCTCAGTCATATCGTCGCGGAGTTTAGGCGAAGCCCTGCGCCGGTAGAGCCTCATCATCGTCACCACGCCGTCGTGCTGACGGAACTCATCCCC
Source organism: Triticum dicoccoides (assembly GCF_002162155.2). NCBI lineage: Eukaryota > Viridiplantae > Streptophyta > Magnoliopsida > Poales > Poaceae > Triticum > Triticum dicoccoides. The sequence goes on from NC_041383.1 coordinate 198,652,047, forward strand.
AACACTTTGCTGGATCGGAGTCCGGGGATCGTCATCGAGTTGAACGTGTGCTGAACTCGGAGGTGCCGTACGTTCGGTACTTGGATCGGTCGGATCGTGAAGACGTACGACTACATCAACCGCGTTGTGCTAACGCTTCCGCTTACGGTCTACGAGGGTACGTGGACAAAACTCTCCCCTCTCGTTGCTATGCCATCACCATGATCTTGCGTGTGTGTAGGAATTTTTTTGAAATTACTACGTTCCCCAACAATTTCCCCTACACTAGCATTGCAGGTGCTTGCTCTAACTTGACAGCATGATATGTGGTTGCATGTTGCATATGGTGTCTAGATTGTAATTCTTCCAATCTGGTTAAACTGCATGTGCTATTCTGCTTAGCGTATACATTATACCTGTTAATGTGACATGCCTTCCTGTATTTAGTACATAGTACATCTGTCTATTAAGCATGTCCTTGCATAAAACTATTGTTTTTTTTGTATCCCGCATCAATCAATATGACGAGACACCTTTAGTATATGCAGTGTGATATTAGTTGCATCTTTCATATGATTTATAGCATGCGCTACTTCTAATTTATTGAAATGCCATTTATGATGGGACGATTTTAACTTGGCAGAGTCCTATTGGTTGCATATTTCATGTGGTGTCTAGCTTGCATTGCTTCTTATTTGTTGGAATGGTTTCTGCTTAGTTTACACAAACAGTTGTGAACATGCCATGTTGTCCTGTTTTTCGTACATATTCCATCCTGGTATCATGTATGAATGAGTTCTGAAGAGAGAATTTTATTGCTTTTTCTTGTCGGTTTTACTTGACAATTCAAAATCAATAAAGCGTAAGGAAGTTAGAAAGGCAACGGATAAAGGTGCTCCTTCCAAACGGAGGGCCTCTATAGATTCTACTCCTCCATCCCCCCAAGATGATTTGCAAGACAACACATGCATAGACACTCAACATAGATGTGTTGATGATGAGCACGTCTCCCCTAGTGCACCATCACCGGTGCTCCCTCTAACTTGGCAATGTTATATGTGGTTGCATGTTATGTGTGATGTCTGGCTTGTATTGCTTCTAGTATTGTTGAATTCCATCTGATTACTTTACACATTATACTTGTGAATAAGACACGTGATCCTGTTTCTAGAACATACAATATCTGTCTTTCACACCATGTTCTTACATCAAATTACTACTATTGTGTAACCTGCAACAATCACTTATCATAAGACACGTTTGACTTGGGAGTGTGATATAGGTTACATCTCGCATTATTTTCTAGCTTGCACTACTAATTTGTTGAAATGGCACTTATAACGAGACAGTTTTAACTTGTTAGAGTGATATTCGTTGCATATTTCATATGGTGTCTAGCTTTCATTGCTTCTAATTTATTGAAATGCCTTCTCCTTAGTTTACACATCATAAGTTGTAATTATGCACTGTTGTGAATATGCAATGGCACTAATGACGAGAGACCTCTAACTTGGTAGTGTGATGTTGTTTGCATCTTGCATATGATTTATTTCTTGTACTGCTTCACATTTGTTTAAATGCCATTTATGATGAGACACTATTAACTTGGCAGAGCGATATTTGTAGCATCTTTCATATGGTGTCTACCTTCCATTGCATTGCTTCTAATTTAGTGGAGTGTCTTCTGCTTAGTTTACACATCATAGTTCTGGTTTTCTCTTCCGTCCTGTTTTTCGTACATATTACATCCTCCTATCATGTGGTTGTCTAACATCAAAGTTCAGTTCGTCTGTATCACGCATCAATTTGTTCTGAAGAACTAAATTGTTATTCGTTTTTCTTGTCGACTTGACTTAACATGGCACACAGAAAGAGGAAGAAACACAGAATGGTAGGGAATGGGAAGGGAAAAATCCTGTAGATTCTGCTGGTACTGATGGTGCAATAGAAGGTCAAAGTCCAGCGGAAAATTCTACAAATAGGGTATCTCGTGCTACATGAGCTGTAGAAAAAGCCAAACAGAAACAGATTAGCTGCCACCAAACAAGCAGAGACAACAATAGTTCTTGCAAAACCTTCCACAGTACTACTAGCGCACGAGTTACTCGTGGGTCAACTGAGTTAGCAGCACGTTCACAAGCTCCCTTGCCACCTGACACTATTTCTGGAGCACTCTTGACACAAGACGAGTTGGCAAGATCAGATGAACCTTGTGAGCTTCAACGGCAAGAAGGTAGTTGATGGACTCAAGTTACAGTTGCATGCTTCTTTATATGTAGTCTCACAGTTTGATGTACACTAACACGTCCTATGTTTGTTGTTGGACTAGCACCTAGGCGTAACAGGAAACAAACATCAGGGATAATGCTTGATAGGTTAACTAAATCTAGAGGAGGAATAATGGAGATTGATAACCCACAAGTATAGGGGATTGCAACAGTTTTCGAGGGTAGAGTATTCAACCCAAATTTATTGATTCGACACAAGGGGAGCCAAAGAATATTCTCAAGTATTAGTAGTTGAGTTGTCAATTCAACCACACCTGGATAACTTAGTATCTGCAGCAAAATACTAGTACCAAAGTAGTATGATAGTAAAGGTAACACTGGTAAAAGTAACGATAGCAGTTTTGTAGCAATTGTAACAGTAGCAACGGTAAAGTAAATAAGTGAAGCACAATATGTGAAAAGCTCGTAGGCATTGGATCAGTGATGGGTAATTATGTTGGATGCGATTCCTCATGTAATAGTTATAACATAGGGTGACACAGAACTAGCTCCAATTCATCAATGTAATGTAGGCAGGTATTCAAGATATAGTCATACGTGCTTATGGAAAAGAACTTGCATGACATCTTTTGTCCTACCCTCCCGTGGCAGGGGGGTCCTAATGGAAACTAAGGGATATTAAGGCCTCATTTTAATAGAGTACCGGACCAAAGCATTAGCACTCAGTGAATACATGAACTACTCAAACTACGGTCATCACCGAGAAGTATCCCGATTATTGTCACTTCGGGGTTGTCGGATCATAATACATAATAGGTGACTATAGACTTGCAAGATAGGATCAAGAACTCACATATATTCATGAAAACATAATAGGTTCAGATCTGAAATCATGGCACTCGGGCCCTAGTGACAAGCATTAAGCATAGCAAAGTCATAGCAACATCAATCTTAGAATATAGTGGATACTAGGGATCAAACACTAACAAAACTAACTTGATTACATGGTAAATCTCATCCAACCCATTACTGTCCAACAAGCCTACGATGGAATTACTCATGCACGGCGGTGAGCATAATGAAATTGGTGATGGAGTATAGTTGCTGATGACGACGGCGACAAATCCCCCTCTCCGGAGCCCCGAACGGACTCGAGATCAGCCCTCCCTAGAGAGATTAGGGCTTGGCGGTGGCTCCGTATCGTAAAACATGATGAAACTTTCTCTCTGATTTTTTCTCCGCGAAAGCAAATATATAGGTTGGAGTTGAGGTCGGTGGCCATCCAGGGGGCCCACGAGGCAGGGGGCGCGCCCAGGGGGAGGGGGCGCACCCCCACCCTCGTGGACAGGGTGTGGGCCCCCTGGCCGTGATTCTTTCGCCAGTATTATTTTTTATATTTTCCAAAATTAATCTCCGTGGATTTTCAAGTCATTCCGAGAACTTTTGTTTCTGCACAAAAATAACACCATGATAGTTTTGCTGAAAACTGCGTCAGTCCGGGTTAGTTTCCATTCAAATCATGCAAGTTAGAGTCCAAAACAAGGGCAAAAGTGTTTGGAAAAGTAGATACGATGGAGACGCATCAACTCCCCCAAGCTTAAACCTTTGCTTTTCCTCAAGCAATTCAGTTGATAAACTGAAAGTGATAAAGAAAAACTTTTACAAACTCTGTTTGCTCTTGTTGTTGTAAATATGTAAAGCCAGCATTCAAATTTTCAGCAAAGGTTATGAACTAACCATATTCACAATAACACTTAGGTCTCATGTTTACTCATATCAATGACATAATCAACTAGCGAGCAATAATAATAAATCTCGGATGACAACACTTTCTCAAAACAATCATGATATGATATAACAAGATGGTATCTTGCTAGCCCTTTCTGAGACTGCAAAACATAAATGTAGAGCACCTTTAAAGATCAAGGACTGACTAAACATTGTAATTCATGGTAAAAGAGATCCAATCAAGTCATACCCAATATAAATTAACAGTAATACATGCAAATGACAATGTGCTCTCCAGCGGGTGCTTTTTAATAAGAGGATGATTACTCAACATAAAAGTAAATAGATAGGCCCTTCGCGGAGGGAAGCAGGGATTTGTAGAGGTGCGGGAGCTCGATTTTAAAATAGAGACGAATAACATTTTGAGCGGTATACTTTCACTGTCAACCCAACAACTATGAGATCTCGATACCTTCCATGCTACATACATTATAGGCGGTTCCCAAACAGAATGGTAAAGTTTATACTCCCCCACCACCAACAAGCATCAATCCATGGCTTGCTCGAAACAACGAGTGCCTCCAACTAGCAACAGCCCTGGGGGGAGTTTTGTTTAATTATTTCGATTTGCTTTGATCTTTTTGATCATGGGACTGGGCATCCCGGTTACCAGCCATTTTCTCGTGAATGAGGAGCGGAGTCCACTCCCCTTGAGAATAACCCACCTAGCATGGAAGATACAGATAGCCCTAGTTGATACATGAGCTGCTCGAGCATACAAAACAAAATTTCATTTGAAGTTTTAGAGTTTGGCACATAGAGATTTACTTGGAACGACAGGTAAATAGCGCATATAGGAAGGTATGGTGGACTCATATGGAATAACTTTGGGGTATATGGAGTTTGGATGCACAAGCAGTATTCCCGCTTAGTACAGGTGAAGGCTAGAAAGAGACTGGGAAGCGACCAACTGAGAGAGCGACAACAGTCATGAACATGCATTAAAATTAATAAACACTGAGTTCAAGCATGAGTAGGATATAATCCACCATGAACATAAATATCATGAAGGCTATGTTGACTAGTTTTCAACTACATGCGTGAACATGTGCCAAGTCAAGTCACTGCCCTATCATACCACATCACAACCATTTTAATAGCATGTTAGCACGCAAGGTAAACCATTATAAGCTCCTAGCTAATTAAGCATGGCATAAGCAACTATAATCTCTAATTGTCATTGCAAACATGTTTACTCATAATAGGCTAAATCAGGAACAATGAACTCATCATATTTACAAAAACAAGAGAGGTCGAGTTCATACCAGCTTCTCTCATCTCAATTAGTCCATCATATATCGTCATTATTGCCTTTCACTCGCACGACCGAACGGTGTGTATAATAATAATAGTGCACGTGCATTGGACTAAGCTGGAATCTGCGAGCATCCAATTCAAGGGAGAAGACAAGGTAATATGGGCTCTTGGTTAAATCAACAATCATGCATATAAGAGCCACTAAACATTTTCATTATGGTCTTCTCCTCTCGACCCCCAAAGAAAAGAAAATAAATAAAACTATTTACACGGGAAAGTTCCCAACAAGCAAAAGAATAACAAGAAATCTTTTTGGGTTTTCTTTTAATTACTACTACAAGCATGCAAAGTAAACTAACTAATTTTTTTGGTTTTTTCTTAAGATTTATCAAACACACAAGAAGAAAACTAGAAAAAGAAATTAAACTAGCATGGATAGTACAATGAAAAAGTATGAGCACCGACAACTAGAATAAGTGTGTGAACATAAATGTAATATCGGTGAGAAATACGTACTCCCCCAAGCTTAGGCTTTTGGCCTAAGTTGGTCTATGCCCAAGGACCACGGCTACTCTCCCCGGTGTACTGAGGAGTGTCATCTGGGTACCACTGGCTGGCGATCTCCTCCAGATCCCACTGATAGGATGGACGATAAGGGTCCAGTGGTGGTTCCGGCTTAGGCTCTGGAGCTGATATCTGGCCTCGATGCGCGTACACGGCCGACGGCAAGACGAGGTAAGGACATGCAGTTAAATCAAACAAAGAAGGTGCATGGAGGGTAATAATTTCATTGTGTTTCTTATTAAATCTCAGGTTATACAGAAGCATCTTATCATCATTGTCAATAGTAAATTCATGCGCTACCATGCTCCTGTAATCTAAAAAGGTAGGGGTAGCAGTGTCTCCTATTTCTCATAATGCCTAATAGGTATCTCAAAATGTCTAGCAAGGCGTGCAGCATAGATACCTCCAAAGATGGGCCCTTTGTACGGTTTAGACTTAATCGTTTAGCAACAACGGCACCCATACTAACAGAGCTATCACAAAATAAAGCATGGAACAAAATAATAATATCAGGAACACTAAGGTTTCCACAGTTTCCGTGACCAATTAAGCATCAACTAGCAAATATTGCAAAGTAGCGTAAAACAGGAAAATGTATGCTAGTAATTCTTGCATCGGGAACCTTCCTTGTTTCCCCTAAAGTAATAGTATCAATAAATCCATCCACATCTTTACGATGTGGTTCCTCTAAGCTGCCCTCGAAAGGTATCTTGCAAACCGTGCAAAATTCATATAGCGTCATCTCCCTAGCCACATCATATAAATGAACTCTAATGAAGGAGGTGGTTTCTTAGGATAAAAGTAGAAATTTTGCACGAAAGTATTGGTGAGTAAGAGATATTGTTCGGTCTGGTCGTGGAGGAAGTCGGTGAGGCCCGCATTATCAACCAACGAATAAAAATCATCATGAATCCCGGCTGCTCTCAAGAAATCATCACAAGGCCATTCACATGGTCGTACTTCCGCCACACGAGGGAGATTATACTTGGGCTTTTCATTCTCCTTAGATTGTTTATCCTTAGAGCCTTGGCTAGAAGAGCCCTTCAAAAGTCTCCTCATCATTTTCTGAAAATTTCTGAAATTTTTAGTAACTCAAAATAGAAGTGGATAAAACTCAACAAGATTGGTAGCAACTACTCTCATAAGTGCCTAGAGCCTATATCATGCATTAGAATTACTTGGGACCTCATAAATTTGACATGCAAGCTCAAGAACAGGGTCACCTAGGCAGCAAAAATTTGCAATGAATAAAGCACTAGAACAAAAACTAATTGGACCATTGGAGGAGTCACATAATAAGGAACAATCTCCCAAAGCAGTTTTGTGAATGGGGCTTTGGGCAAGGAGATCGTAAATCGCATCAAAATGAGCTAGAACTCATGCTTGAGCTGGATGGGGATTTTTTGGGAGGAAGATGGAGTGTGTGGGTGCAGGAATAAGTGGAGGGGGCACCATGGCCCACGAGGCAGGGGGCGCGCCCAGTAAGATTGGGCGCGCCCTGGACCCTCGTGGCCAGGTGCTTGCCCCCCTGCTGTGTTCTCAGTGCCTAAAATCCTCAAATATTCCATAAAAATCATACTAATTTTGCAGGGCATTTGGAGAACTTTTATTTTCGGGATATTTTTTATTGCATGGATAATTCAGAAAATAGAAAGATAATACTATTTTTACTTTATTTATTCTAAATAATAGAAAGTAAAAAGAGGGTACAAAAGGTTGTGCCTTCTAGTTTCATCCATGTCATGATCATAAAAAGGAATCCACTAACAAGGTTGATCAAGTCTTGTTAACAAACTCATTCCAAATAACATGGAACCGGAGAAATTTCGAATAACACTGGATTACCTCAACAGGGATATGAACATCCCCAATAATAAGAATATCATATTTTTTCTTGACAGTAGGAAGAGGAAATTCAAAACCTCCAATAATGATAGTTAGAATTTTTCCAATAGAATTGATGCTATGAACTTGAGGTTGTTTCCTCGGAAAGTGTACCGTATGCTCATTACCATTAACATGAAAAGTGGCATTGCCTTTGTTGCAATCAATAACAGCCCCTGCAGTATTCAAAAAGGGTCTACCAAGGATAATCAACATACTATCGTCCTCGGGAATATCAAGAATAACAAAGTCCGTTAAGACAGTGACGTTTGCAACTACAACAGGCACATCCTCACAAATACCGACAGGTATAGGAGTTGATTTATCGGCCATTTGCAAAGATATTTTAGTAGGTGTCAACTTATTCAATTCAAGTCTACGATATAAAGAGAGATGCATAACACTAACACCGGCTCCAAGATCACATAAAGCAGTTTTAACATAATTTATTTTAATGGAGCATGGTATAGTTGGTACTCCCGGATCTCCAAGTTTCTTAGGTATTCCACCTTTAAAAGTATAATTAGCAAGCATGGTGGAAATTTCAGCTTCTTGTATCTTTCTTTTATTTGTAATAATATCCTTCATGTATTTAGCATAAGGATTTACTTTGAGCATATCAGTTAAGCGCATACGTAAGAAGATAAGTCTAATTATTTCAGCAAAGCGCTCAAAATCCTCATCATCCTTTTTCTTGGATGGCTTAGGAGGAAAAGGCATGGGTTTCTGAACCCATGGTTCTCTTTTTACCGTGCTTCCTAGCAACAAAGTCTCTCTTATCATAACATTGATTCTTTGATTGTGGGTTATCAAGATCAACAACAGGTTCAATCTCTACATCATTAGTATTGCTAGGTTGAGCATCAACATTAACATTATCACTAGGTTCATGTTCATCACCAGATTGTGTTTTAGCATCAAAAATAGAAATATCATTGGGATTCTCAGGTGTGTCTACAACGGGTTCACTAGAAGCATGCAAAGTCCTATCATTTTTCTTTTTCTTCTTTTTAGAAGAACTAGGTGCATCTACATTATTTCTCTGAGAATCCTGCTCAATTCTCTTAGGGTGGCCTTAAGGATACAAAGGTTCCTGAGTCATTTTACCAGTTCTAGTAGCCACTCTAACAGCAAAATCATGTTTATTATTTAAATCATCGAGTAAATCACTTTGAGCTTTAAGTACTTGTTCTACTTGAGTAGTAACCGTTGAAGCATATTTGCTAATGAGTTTAAGTTCACCTTTAACTCTAGCCATATAATCACTCAAGCGTCCAATCATGAAAGCATTACTCCTTAATTCTCTACCAACATAGGCATTGAAACTTTCTTGTCTAGCCATAAAGTCATCAAATTCATCTAAACATTGGCTAGGCAATTTAGTAGACAGGATTTCAACCTTATCATACCTATAGAGAGAATTTACCTTTACTACCTGTGTCGGGTTATCAAGACCGTGTGTTTCTTCAATAGGTGGTATATTAAGACCATGTATTTCTTCAATAGGAGGTAAATTCTTAACATCTTCGGCTTTAATACCTTTTTCTTTCATAGATTTCTTTGCCTCTTGAATATCTTCAGTACTGAGAAATAGAACACCCCTCTTCTTCGGAGTTGGTTTAGTAATAGGCTCAGGAGTTGGCTCAATTGGCTCAGGAATTGGCTCAGGAAGAGTCCAATTATTTTCATTAGTCAACATATTATTCAATAGTAATTTAGCTTGGTCAACTGTTCTTTCCCTGAAAACACAACCAGCACAACTATCCAAGTGGTCCTTGGAAGCATCTGTTAGTCCATTATAAAAGATATCAAGTATTTCATTTTTCTTAAGAGGATGATCAGGAAAAGCATTAAGTAATTGGAGAAGCCTCCTCCAAGCTTGTGGGAGACTCTCTTCTTCGATTTGCACAACATTATATATTTCCCTCAAGGCAGCTTGTTTCTTATGAGCAGGGAAATATTTAGCAGAGAAGTAATAAATCATATCCTGGGGACTACGCACACAACCAGGATCAAAAGAATTAAACCAAGTTTTAGCATCACCCTTTAATGAGAATGGAAATATCTTAAGGATATAATAATAGCGGGATTTCTCATCATTAGTGAACAGGGTGGCTATATCATTCAACTTAGTAAGATGTGCCAAAACAGTTTCAGATTCATTGCCATAAAAAGGATCAGATTCAACCAAAGTAATTATTACAGGATCAACGGAGAATTCATAATCCTTATCAGTAACAAAGATAGGTGAAGTAGCAAAAGCAGGGTCATATTTCATTCTAGCATTCAGAGTTTGCTGTTTCCATTTAGCTAATAACTTCTTAAGATCAGATCTATCATTGCAAGCAAGAATAGCTCTAGTAGCTTTTTCATCCATAACATAACCCTTAGGAACAACAGGCAATTCATATTTAGGGGGAGAACCTTCATCATCACTATCTTCAATAATATCATCTTCAATAGTTTCATTCTCTCTACCCCTAGCAAGTTGTTCACCAAGAAATTCACCTAATGGCAAAGTAGTATCAAGCATAGAACTAGTTTCATCATAAGTATCATGCATAGTAGAAGTGGCATCATCAATAACATGCGACATATCAGAATTCATACCAGTACAAGGTTTAGGGGTCGCAAGCTTACTCAAAACGGAAGAAGAATCTAGTGCAGAGCTAGATGGCAGTTCCTTACCTCCCCTCGTAGTTGAGGGAAAAATCTTAGTTCTTTCGTCTTTCAAGTTCTTCATAGTGATCAGCAGATATAAATCCCAAGTGACTCAAAGAATAGAGCTATGCTCCCCGGCAACGGCGCCAGAAAATAGTCTTGATAACCCACAAGTATAGGGGATTGCAACAGTTTTCAAGGGTAGAGTATTCAACCCAAATTTATTGATTCGACACAAGGGGAGCCAAAGAATATTCTCAAGTATTAGTAGTTGAGTTGTCAATTCAACCACACCTGGATAACTTAGTATCTGCAGCAAAATACTAGTACCAAAGTAGTATGATAGTAAAGGTAACACTGGTAAAAGTTACGATAGTAGTTTTGTAGCAATTGTAACAGTAGCAACGGTAAAGTAAATAAGTGAAGCACAATATGTGAAAAGCTCGTAAGCATTGGATCAGTGATGGGTAATTATGTTGGATGCGATTCCTCATGTAATAGTTATAACATATGGTGACACAGAACTAGCTCCAATTCATCAATGTAATGTAGGCAGGTATTCCAGATATAGTCATACATGCTTATGGAAAAGAACTTGCATGACATCTTTTGTCCTACCCTCATCTTTTGTCCTACCCTCCCGTGGCAGGGGGGTCCTAATGGAAACTAAGGGATATTAAGGACTCCTTTTAATAGAGTACCGAACCAAGCATTAGCACTTAGTGAATACATGAACTCCTCAAACTATGGTCATCACCGAGAAGTATCCCTATTATTATCACTTCGGGGTTGTCAGATCATAACACATACTAGGTGACTATAGACTTGCAAGATAGGATCAAGAACTCACATATATTCATGAAAACATAATAGTTTCAGATCTGAAATCATGGCACTCAGGCCCTAGTGACAAGCATTAAGCATATCAAAGACATAGCAACATCAATCTCAGAACATAGTGGATACTAGGGATCAAACCCTAACAAAACTAACTTGATTACATGGTAAATCTCATCCAACCCATCACCGTCCAGCAAGCCTACGATGGAATTACTCACGCACGGCGGTGAGCATCATGAAATTGGTGATGGAGGAAGGTTGATGATGACGACGGCGACGAATCCCCATCTCTGGAGCCCCGAACGGACTCTAGATCAGCCCTCCCGAGAGAGATTAGAGCTTGGTGGCGGCTCCGTATCATAAAACGCGATGAAACTTCCTCTCGATTTTTTTCTCCGCGAAAGCAAATATATAGAGTTGGAGTTGAGGTCGGTGGCCATCCAGGGGGCCCACAAGGCAGGGGCGCGCCCAGGGGGAGGGGGCGCGCCCCCCACCCTCGCGGACAGGTTGTGGGCCCCCTGGCCTTGATTCTTTCGCCAGTATTTTTATATTTTCCAAAATTAATATCTGTGGATTTTTAGGTCATTCCAAGAACTTTTGTTTCTGCACAAAAACAACACCATGGCAGTTCTGCTGAAAACATCGTCAGTCCGGGTTAGTTTCCATTCAAATCATGCAAGTTAGAGTCCAAAACAAGGGCAAAAGTGTTTGGAAAAGTAGATACGATGGAGACGTATCAGAGATCTGTTTTTAGGCAGGTTTTAAAAGGCCACGTGATGCTACAGACTCAGCCAAGTTAGTATCAGAGGCAGCGGTTGCCTTTAGATGTCATGTACGTACCCTCCCAACATGGATTCAGTACAAGAATGACAAAGACGAAACCCAGTTCAACACCTTCTAGACCATTTATCTGTAAGTATGGTTATGTATGGAAACTAGTAATATTGTCTTGCTCTGTCCCATACTTTCTAGGTTGCTGATAATGAGACTCCCATAATTTTCAATAGATGAGGTTCAAGTTGGATAGCCAAGATTATGCAACCAGACAAGCTTGCACCCATGTTTTCAAGTCTGCTCTACGACAGTATCGGTATAACTTGAGGAAAACTCAATTTTAAGGCAAGGCTAATAGTGAACTTACCCAAACATCTCCAGTGGAAAATATATCGGATGAAGACTTGAGAGGCCTCGTTAATCACTGCTCTGATCCGAAGTATCAGGTACATTATATATATATATATATATATATATATATATACATATATGATCAGATCACATATTGAAGTTCTATTTACGCATGTGCACACAAATCTATTTTCTTGTAGGGGAACTGTTCAAAGAACAAGGCCAACCGTACAAAAGTGAAATTCCAACAGACGACAGGATCTCGTAGCTATATTGCACACTGCGAGGCTCTTGTAATTAGCTGTTGTTTCACTCTTTTCACTGTACCATATTATCAGATCTATATTGACTTATTCCAAATGCAGAGGAAAGCCCGCAAGGACCAAAAAGTACCTGAACCAAATGCTGTGGAAATCTTCAAGGACTGTCACACCAGCAAGAAGAAGGGCATGACTACACCAGTCAAAGTCGCTGTTGTAAGTCCTTCATCCCCATGCCTTTTACCTACTACTTACTCTGTCTTGTGCGTTGAACTACATGGTTTGCAGCCAAATGTCTGTTACTCTTGTCAATTTTATACACAATTGCCTTAGCGTATCATTGCACCTTACAAGGTTTAAAAGAGAGGAGTGATGTTCCTTTGACCTTGACCTATAATCTAGTTCCGTGCTGGACTTGCCCACACAACGTTACAATTTCATGTTTGTCTGTTCTCCGCTGTTTTGTGATATGAATGATGTCATACTATGCTTACCGTGTTGTAAACTTCGTCTCTTTATCCTTAGCCCTCAATACTATGTGAAGAAATAGACAATACATTAGTGATGGTACAAGGTCATATGTTTGGAACATGGTTTTATTATGTACTTTGCAATAAAATACAACTAATATTTTACATGGGTTCACTAGAATAAGTTCTATATATAGACAAAAGATATTTTGTTTGGTTTTGCTGCCTCCTTAATATCTTCTGTTCTGGTACTACTAATGTAAAAACTCAACTTTTCAGCAAGCTATGGAAAAAATGGTGGAACCGCCACCTTTTGAAGGTGGTGAGGCAACTATAACCGCAATGTCAGCTCTTGTTGCAGTGGGTCAGTACCTGTCCACTAACAGTGCCAAAAGCACGTTCCTACGCAATACTGGGTTGGTTGTTAAGGCAATCTCGTCCAAACTACCTCATGATCAAGATATGCATGTCACATCCCTAGTTCTGGTATGCTCTAGGCTAGCCCTTCATGTGTGCATCATGTTTAAAATTCTCAGAAACTTGAAATGGGGATGTCCAAACCCTAGTACCAAATGGAATTCAATTAGGTTCAACCTAAAAATAATTTCAGTGAATCCAAATGGCTTTAAAAAATGTTCATCATTTCTGGATAATGCTAGAAACCATAACCAATGGTGTTGCACATTTTTCCATGACATATTTGGTCACTGAATTAAATCATACAGTATTTGTAATTGGGCATTTAAATGGTATATATTATTTTAAGTGCTCAATTAATTCTGAACTTAAGTGTGGGCTGTTAGGAGTAATCCCAACAGAGCCCACAATTATTTGCAGGATTTTTGGAAACGTTTTACCATTTTTAATAAAGCCCAATATTTACAGAAAAATAGAAAACAGGAAATAAAACAGAGCAACCTTACCTGGACTTACCTTGAGGCTCACCAGGGATACCAGCCCACCTGCGCGGCCCGTTACTGTGCAGCCCAGCTGCCAGTCATCTTCCTCCCCCTCGCCCCGAAGCAGCTGCATGCTGGACGCACGCGCGTCAACGCCGGCCACCTCCTCCTTCGCGCTGGAGGCCTCTCCTTCGTCCTAATCCGCGTCTGGCGACGCCACGCACCCTTCTGGACCTCTCTCACTCTCTCCCGTGCTTCTCCCCTCCTCTGCTCTCTTTCCCTCTCGCGCCCGAGCGCAACCACCGCCGCCGCTCGTAGTTGCCGCGGCCACCGCTTCCTCCTTGCCCGTCTGGCGTGCCCGAGAGCTCCACCTCCACCTTCTACGCCTCCTCGACGAGCCAAGCAACCGGGGACGCGCCGTATCGCCGCCATCAACATCATCTTCAACCTCGGGCACCGCCGATCGCCGTCGCCGATACGTCGTCCACAACCCGTCCCCGAGCCCAATGAGACCGCCGACGAACTCGCTGTGAGCTCCACTCCGTTTCCTCTCCTTCGTTTTGCTCGTTCCCGTGCCGTAGCACCCTCGCCCACATTCCCGAGCACCGCCGTCCACCATGGCTGCGTAGCTCTCCTGACCCGAGCCCCTCTGCTCGAACCCGTGGCACCAGCGTGCTTCTGGTGGCCCGCGGATGCCACCTAGCCCATCAGCTTCTCCCCTAGTGCAACGCAGCCTCGTCCCCGAGTGCGCCCAAACTCCGGTCGCCTCCTCGCTCGCCACCGCCGACGCCACAGCCCATCACAGCTCCTCTCGCTTGCCCCTATGGATGCGCGCAAACTCGACGAACCCGTAGAAACAAACGGCGAGGCAAATGGTTGCCCGTAGCTCGATTCCGATGAACTTCGTCGTCGGATGTGCTCGCCGGCGCCCAACTCCGGTGAGGTGACGTGGCGTCATTAGCCTGAAGCTAATTACCACGTTAATCTCGCCCTCTGTCACTGACAGACCGGCCCCACCACCCTAATTAACCATGGAGTAAACCCTGTTTAGTTTAAGTTAATCAGAGTGGCCCCACGCGTCGGCGTTGACCTCGCTGACGTCTCTGTTGACCGAGCCCACCTGTCAGCGTCACTAACCAGCCCCAATCACTGACCAGTGGACCCCACTGGTCAGGTTTGACCTGGAGGCGCCCAGTTGACCTGCTGACATCAGGGTGATGTCATGCTGACGCAATATGTATTTTCTGGATTTATTTTATTCCAGGAAATTCCAGAAAATGCCCTAAACTTCTAAAAAATCATATAAAAATAATCGTAGCTCAGAATGAAATAAGTTATATATGAAAAATGATCAGAAAAATCCAATTTATCCATCTGTACTGGTTTCATGCATGTTTAAACAACTTAACATTGCTGTTTAGATCAAAACATGATAATGCACTACTTAATTTCATAATTTGAATTTGGGATTGAACCTTTGGTTCAAAATGACCCAAACACATCTGGTTGTAGTTGCATTAGGCCAAAACACTCATATTGCCATGTCATGATCATGCATCATATTGTGCATTGCATTGATTGTGTTTCCTTCTCTGTTGTCGGTATTTGTCCCCTCTCGATAGACATGATACCGACGATGAGTTCGATGACACCAATGAAGAATTATACTATCTTCAGAAGTGCCAGGCAAGCAAAACCCCCTTGTTCATTCCGATACAATCCCACTCTCTCGCTCCTGCTCTATTTTACTGCATTAGGACAACAACGATACAACTGTTACTTGTTGCGGTAGTTGAACCCCTTTATCCTCTGCATGACCTATCATTGCCACAGTAAATAGATGAAACCCACTAGCATGAGTAGGAGTTGTTTGAGCCCTGATGTGCCTACTCATTCATGCTTGTTTGTCGTGCCTGCTATTGCTTAGAGTTGTGTCAGGTCTGATTCATCGGGGATGAATCGGAGGTGTGTGAACATGTCCTACTGTTGAGAGCTAAGTGTGTGAACACGATTTGGTAAAGGTAGCGGTGAGAGGCCATGTAGGAGTACATGGTGGGTTGTCTCATTGCAGCCGTCCTCAGGAACTGAGTTCTATGTTTGTGATCCATGAACAGTTACTACCACATATTGGGTTCTGGTAACTCGACCCCTCTCGGCTTCTTAATCACCCTTGTTCTCTGTCCAGGAGTTGCAACTAGTTTCTGGTGTTTGTAGGTAGTGTTAGTAGTCTACCAGGTGGCACCCGGTACAGGTGGGCTTGGGACAGACTAGGCACCGTGGCACGGTGTACCAAGCGTAGATCTACCCGTCGAGGTGGGCTTGGGAACCCTGCTCACATCGTTTGGGGCCGTGAGCGACACCCCGGCCGGATCTCCTTGCGGATGGAACCCGAATAGGCGATAAACCTGGACGAGAGACTTGCGTGGTTAGTCAGGTCGTGGCCGACTCCCTCGCCCGGCTTCCGCTTGAAGGTTGCCGAGGTACATGACATGTACATGGCGATAAGTGGCGAGAGCGTGTGTGAAGAAGTACACCCCTGCAGGGTTATCATTATCTATTCGAATAGCCGGATTCCTCGGATATGGAAACTTGGACCCCTTGCATAGTTCATAGACAAGTGAAAGTGGATACCCTAAAATGCGCAAGATAAGCGTGAGTGCTATGGATGGCGTTCTCGTAGGGAGACGGGAGCGGATCCATAGTGGTGTATTGATATGGTGAATATGTGGACTCGTGTGCGCCACCTCAAAAGAGTTACTTGCAGTTGTAGTTCAGGATAGCCACCGAGTCAAAGCTGGCTTGCTGCAGTTAAACCCCACCATCCCCTTGTTGATAATGATGCATATGTAGATAGTTCTGACGTAGGTCTTGCTGGGTACATTTGTACTCACATTTGCCTATTTTACGTTTTTGCAGAGAGACTTCAGTCTCGCTAGTAGTTCCGCATGGACTTCGACATTTAGCTTGTTACCTCAGCTACGATCTTGTGCCCTCGACAGGATCTAGTGGATAGTCAGGCTTCTCAGCCTTGTTCTTTTCTAGATGTCTGTACTCAGACATGTTAAGCTTCCGCATGTGCTTTGACTTGTATGCTATGATTGTTGGGTCATGAGACCCATGTTTGTAATATCTCGCTCCTCGGAGCCTATTGAATAAAATACTTGAGTTGTAGAGTCATGTTGTGATGCCATGTTGTATTTGCACATATCGAGCATATTGTGTGTATGTTATTGAAATGCTTGGTATGTGTGGGATCTGACTATCTAGTTGTTTATCCTTAGTAGCCTCTCTTACCGGGAAATGTCTCCTAGTGCTTCCACTGAGCCGTGGTAGCTTGCTACTGCTCCGGAACACTTAGGCTGGCCGGCATATGTCCTTCTTCATTCCTGTGTCTGTCCCTTCAGGGAAATGTCACGCGATGAATACCGGAGTCATGTTAGCCCGCTATAGCCCGGTTTACCGGAGTCCTCCTAGCCCAGTGCTATAGCCTGGATTCACTCGCTAATGACCGACACGTTCGATGCTGGGTCATGGATGCCTGTCCCTGTAAGTTTGTGCCACTTTGGGTTTACGACTAGCCATGTCAGCCCGGGCTCCTTATCATATGGATGCTAGCGACACTATCATATACGTGTGCCAAAAGGCACAAACAGTCCCGGGCAAAGGTAAGGCGACACCCGTGGGAATACCATGCGTGAGGCCACAAAGTGATCTGAGGTGTTACATGCTAGATCGATGTGGCATTGAGTCGGGGTCCTGACAATGCAAGCTCAAAACAATGTTGTATCTATGCTCCAGACACAAGTCCATTCCCTAACAGAGACCCTTTGTGAAACAAGGAGAGACATTGTTTGATGTCGTCAAGATATGCATGGTTTTGAAACCAGACTATCAGACATTTGCTATGTTGTTCAGGAGCCTAGGAGAAATGAAGGCGATGGTTATGGTGCTCCATCGGACAATACAACATGAAAATATAACAGTGAGGTTAAATGAACTGAGCTTCTGAACTTCTGGTGGTGCATTTATCTACTAGACTATTAACTTTTATGCCAACCTTCCTTTTGTTTTATAGTTGTAATTTGTTTTGGTGCGATACAAATTTATTTATTAACATGCAGCCACCGGCTAAAGAAAACAGCAAGCCATTTTTGTAGAGTGTAGGGTGTTCCCTATATTTGCACTGGTGGTGATCTTTGATGCCGAGTGGATGTAATCTGTGCAATCGCCTTAATTGCCTAGCATTAGTTTCGGGCTTATTTATTTCCAAGTCTTCTTTTCCCTTGTTTGCTAGTGGCCGTTGTCGGTGGCAAAACCGATGGATCTCGGGTAGGGGGGTCCCGAACTGTGCGTCTAAGGCTAATGGTAACAAGAGGCGGGGGACACAATGTTTACCCAGGTTTGGGCCCTCTCTATGGAGGTAATACCCTACTTCCTGCTTGATTGATCTTGATTATATGAGTATTACAAGAGTTGATCTACCACGAGATCATAGAGGCTAAACCCTAGAAGCTAGCCTATGATTATGATTGTTCTTGTCCTAGGGACTATACCCTCCGGTTTATATAGACACAGGAGGGGGCTAGGGTTACATAGTGTCGGTTACAGAGAAGGAAATCTGCATATCCGTATCGCCAAGCTTGCCTTCCACGCAAAGGAGAGTCCCACCCGAACACGGGATGAAGTCTTCAATCTTGTATCTACATAGTCCAACAGTCCGGCACAAGTACATAGTCCGGCTATTCGAGGACCCCTTAATCCAGGACTCCATCAGCCGCAACAACCATGGGCCATATACGGAACATGGTAACCTCGACCCTGCTACGGGCCGTAGGATCCATGAGTCTCCTACGGGTCGTTGATAAATGGACCTCCAACAGGGCCATAGAATCGATGGGCCTCGGGCCGTCGGATAAATGGGTCTACATGGGCCATAAACGGGCGTAATTGGTATCAGCCCAGCACGGTAACGGGCCGTTAAAAGGCTGGAGAACAGCAAAGGCTTAATTCTGTCACAGGCATAATGGGTCATTAATGGGCCGGAATATAGGACAGGCTAGAAACGGCGCAACGGGTTAACATGCCAGAAATGGGCTGACTCTTGCCACTGGCCGAATTTGGCCCATTAGGGGAACATGCCAGTAATGGGCCGAAAGTAATCGAGGGCCGAAAAGGAGCCCAAGAACGTATTGGCCATCAATAAGCCGAAAGCTAACATGGGCTGGAAACGGGCCATGTGAATCACGGGTCGTTAACGGGTACAAAGAATTTAATGTTCATATGGGCTAGAGTCACCGTGGGCCTCTAAAGGGCCTAAAGATACGAAGGCCTCAAATGGGCCGAAAGACGTCGTGGGCCATACATGGGTCGAAAGTGAAACGGGCTAGTGTTATATTCGACGGCCCACGTGACGTTGTTGGGCCGATTTCCGTTAGGCCCTAATGGGTCGTGAGTTACCGGCTCGTAAAATGGGCTATTTGCAAAGAGACCGTTAACATGCTTTTCATGGGCCAGCCCGCTAACTTTTGACCAAGTCAAATGGCCCGGCTTTGTAAGCTAAATGGGCCAGTGGTGGGTTGTCGCACATGTCGACATATCATAGGCGCCTATCTAACCCACTAACGAGCCGACACGTGTTTCATCCGGCCAATCAGAATTTTACACATGGAAATTTCCCAATTGTCTGGGCTGTTAACGGGTTATCGGATCCAAAACCCAACCCGATAGCTTAACGGCATTCCTTTATGGTGGATGCCATGTGTCGGTCACCCTTGACAAAAGCACTTCAGTGACGCGCGATTTATCATCATGGAAGTGGACACTTCCGTGATGATAATTTTGGTAATGTTATGGAACACTTCTATGACAGCAGAGGTATGACTATCTTGATTCAGTCATAAAATCATCATGGATGTACATGCATGACAAAAAATGCGACCTACTGTGACAAACACGTATCATCACGGAAGTGTATTTTTTGTAGTGTCGCGTGTGTCGTACGGACACTAGCACCCACCCCCTCCCCCCAAAAAAGAACAATGACAAAAAGAGTTCGCGCTTCCATGTTTCGGACTAGAATATCTGGCGACCCCTGTTTCAGCCCTGCAAAATCTCCCTTCTCCCCCATCCCCTTCCGCGCCCAGAG
Organism: Triticum dicoccoides; assembly: GCF_002162155.2. Classification (NCBI taxonomy): domain Eukaryota; kingdom Viridiplantae; phylum Streptophyta; class Magnoliopsida; order Poales; family Poaceae; genus Triticum; species Triticum dicoccoides. The sequence continues at coordinate 198,672,147 of NC_041383.1, forward strand.
CTCTCAAATCCCTAATTCACCGCCAACCCAAGCAAAATTTGAATCACCCTTCATCTTGTCTCTTTCCCCACCTCTGTGCCGGACGACGAAGACAATGGTCGCGCTTCACCACTACACCGGAGCTACCTCATCTACCCCCTCGTCCACCGCACTGGGTGGTCCACCCACAACATTGGCCGCTACAGCCGAGGTGCCTCATAGACACTGACTTCCACCACATCAGGTGTGCTTTACCGACGCCGTCTCCCACCTCATTGGGGCTACTTTACCGAGAACATCATTGCACCTCCACCCCCCGACACCGTTGGTGGTTCACCAACGGCCTCGTCCACAGCATCATAGTGCTCCATTGCTGCTCGAGATCTGCATCCATACGCGGCCAGCTAACACCAGCGCATCACCCTCAACGGCTCTTAAGTGACCCGCACACTAGCTAGGCGAGCATGCCCAAACACCGGCCTGGACTAGGTATCCACATATCACTCCCTTGAGCACTATTCCAACAATGTTTGCATATCCTTTTACTGCTCTCTTAGCTTACACGCATATGCAACTCTAACTTTAACTCTTATTTCTTCTGGAGATTTCATCTGAAACAAGCAAAACCATTTTTAGCGAAGCATGACGGTGCTATGGTACGTCCATTTTGCATCGTGCTTTTATACCGATATTTATTGCATTATGGGTTGTTATTACACATTATGTGACAATACTTATGCCTATTCTCCCTTATTTACAAGGTTTACATGAAGAGGGAGAGTGCCGGCAGCTGGAGTTCTGGGCTGGAAAAGGACCAAATATTAGAGACCTATTCTGCACAACTCCAAAAGTCCTGAAACTCCACGGAAGCTATTTTTGGAATTAATAAAAAATACTGAGCGAAGAAAGTACCAGAGGTGGGCCACCCACCGTCCACGAGGGTAGGGGGCACGCCCTAACCCCCTGGGCGTGCCCCCTGCCTCGTGGGCCCCCTAGTAGACCTTCGGCGGCCATCTTATGTTATATGAAGTCTTTTACCCTGAAAAAAATCATAAGAAAGCTTTCGGGACGAAACACCGCCGCCACGAGGCGGAACCTTGGCGGAACCAATCTAGGGCTCTGGCGGAGCTATTCTGCTGGGGAAACATCCCTTCGGGAGGGGGAAATCATCACCATCGATCCTCTCATCGGGAGGGGGTTAATCTCCATCAACATCTTCACCAGCACCATCTCCTCTCAAACCCTAGTTCATCTCTTGTATCCGATCTTTGTCCCAAATCCTCAGATTGGTACCTGTGGGTTGCTAGTAGTGTTGATTACTCCTTGTAGTTGATGCTAGTTGGTTTATTTGGTGGAAGACCATATGTTCAGATCCTTTATGCATATTAATACCCCTTTGATTATGAACATGAATATGATTTGTGAGTAGTTACGTTTGTTCCTAAGGACATGGGGGAAGTCTTGCTATAAGTAGTCAAGTGAATTTGGTATTCGTTCGATATTTTGATGAGATGTATGTTGTCTTGCCTCTAGTGGTGTTATGTGAACGTCGACTACATGACACTTCACCATCGTTTGTGCCTAGAGGAAGGCATTGGGAAGTAATAAGTAGATCATGGGTTGGTAGAGTGACAGAAGCTTAAACCCTAGTTTATGCGTTGCTTCGTAAGGGGCTGATTTGGATCCATATGTTTCATTCTATGGTTAGGTTTACCTTAATACTTATTTTGTAGTTGCGAATGCTTGCAATAGGGATTAATCATAAGTGGGATGCTTGTCCAAGCAAGTGAAGTACCCAAGCACCGGTCCACCCACATATCAAATTATCAAAGTAACGAACGCGAATCATATGAGTGTGATGAAAACTAGCTTGGTGATAATTCCCATGTGTCCTCGAGAGCGTTTTCCTTCATATAAGAATTTGTCCAGGCTTGTCCTTTGCTACAAAAAGGATTGGGCCACCTTGCTGCACCTTATTTACTTTCATTACTTGTTACCCGTTACGAATTACCTTATCACAAAACTATCTGTTACCGATAATTTCAGTGCTTGAAGAGAATACCTTACTGAAAACCGCTTGTCATTTCCTTCTGCTCCTCGTTGGTTCGACACTCTTACTTATCAAAAGGAGCACGGTAGATCCCCTACACTTGTGGGTCATCAAGACTCTTTTCTGGTGCCGTTGCCGGGGAGTGAAGCACCTTTGGTAAGTGGAACTTGGTAAGGAAACTTTTATATAGTGTGCTGAAATTTACTGTCACTTGTTACTATGGAAAGTAATCCTTTGAGGGGCTTGTTGGGGTATCTTCACCCCGACCAGTAGAGCAAAGAGTTGCTCCTCAACCTACCGGACCTACTGAAAATGTTTACTTTGAAATTCCTTTGGGTATGATAGAGAAACTGCTAGCTAATCCTTTTACAGGAGATGTAACATTGCATCCCGATTTGCACCTAATCTATGTGGATGAAGTTTGTGGATTATTTAAGCTTGCAGGTATGCCCGAGGATGTTATAAAGAAGAAGGTCTTCCCTTTATCTTTGAATGGAGAGGCATTGACATGGTTTAGGCTATGTGATGATATGGGATCATGGAACTACAATTGGTTGAAATTGGAATTTCATTAGAAGTTTTATCCTATGCATCTTGTTCATCGTGATCGTAATTATATATATAATTTTTGGCCTTGCTAAGGAGAAAGCATCGCTCAAGCTTGGGGGAGGCTTAAGTCAATGTTATATTCATGCCCCAATCATGAGCTCTCAAGAGAAATGATTATTCGAAATTTTTATGCTCGGCTTTCTCTCAACAATCGCTCCATGCTCGATACTTCTTGTACTGGTTCTTTTATGTTGAAGACTATTGAATTCAGATGGGATTTATTGGAAAGAATTAAATGCAACTCTGAAGATTGGGATCTCGACGAAAGTAAGGAGTCAGGTATAACACCTAAGTTTGATTGTGTTAAATCTTTTATGGATACCGATGCTCTTCGTGGATTTAGCACTAAATATGGACTTGACACTGAGATAGTAGCTTCTTTCTGCGAATCATTTGCTACTCATGTTGACCTCCCTAATGAGAAGTGGTTTAAATATAATCCTCCCGTTGAAGTAAAAGTAGTTGCACCTATTAAAGTTGAAGAAAAGACTATCACTTATAATGATCCTATTGTTCCTACTACTTATATTGAGAAACCACCTTCCCTTGTTAGGATAAGGAGTGCTAAAGCTTCAACTGTGGTTCATAAGAGTAATACTAGAACACCTACGCCCCCTAAGCAAATTAAAGTTGAACCTAGTATTGCTATGGTTATAGATCTCTTGGCTGATAATGTTGATGGGCATGTTATTTACTTCTGTGATGAAGCTGCTAGAATTGCTAGACCAGATACTAAGAATAAACATAGACCTGTTGTAGGCATGCATGTTATTTCTGTTAAAATAGGAGATCATTGTTATCATGGCTTATGTGATATGGATGCTAGTGCAAGTGCAATACCTCATTCCATATACAAAGAAATTATGCATGATATTGCACCTGCTGAGATAGAAAAAATTGGTCTTACAACTAAACTTGCCAATAGAGATAATATTTCACCAGTTGGGATTGTTAGAGATGTCGAAGTCTTGTGTGGGAAAGTCAAATATCCTGCTGATTTTCTTGTTCTTGGTTCCCCACAAGATAGCTTTTGTCCCATCATATTTGGTAGACCCTTCTTGAATACTGTTAATGCTAAGATAGATTGCGAAAAGGATATTGTTACGATTGGGTTAGGGGATATGTCTCATGAGTTTAATTTTGCTAAATTTCATAGACAACCCCATGATAAAGAATTGCCTAGTAAGGATGAAATTATTGGTCTTGCTTCTATTGCCGTGCCTCCTAATGATCCTTTAGAACAATATTTGCTAGACCATGAAAATGATATGTTTATGAATGAAAGAAGGGAGATAGATGAAGTATTCTTTAAACATGGACCTATTTTGAAACACAACTTGCCTGTTGAAATCCTAAGGGATCCTCCTCCACCCAAGGTTGATCCCGTGTTTGAGCTTAAACCACTACCAGATACTCTTAAATATTCTTATCTTGATGAAAAGAAGATATATCCTGTTATTATTAGTGCTAACCTTTCAGAGCAGGAAGAGGAAAAATTATGGAAAACTCTAAAGAAGCAACGTGCTGCTATTGGATATACTCTTGATGATCTTAAGGGAATTAGTCCCACTCTATGCCAACACAAAATAAAATTGGAGAAAGACGCCAAACCAATTATTGATCACCAACGACAATTAAATCCTAAAATGAAAGAAGTGGTAAGAAAAGAAATACTAAAGCTCCTGGAGGCAGGTATAATTTATCCCATTGCTGATAGTCAGTGGGTAAGTCATGTCCATTGTGTCCCTAAGAAAGGAGGTATTACTATCGTTCCTAATGATAAAGATGGATTGATCCAGCAAAGAATTGTTACAGGTTATAGAATGGTAATTGATTTCCGCAAATTAAATAAAGCTACTAAAAAGGATCATTACCCTTTGCCTTTTATTGATCAAATGCTAGAAAGATTATCCAAACATACACATTTTTGCTTTCTAGATGGTTACTCTGGTTTCTCTCAAATACTTGTGTCAAAAGAGGATCAAGAAAAGACCACTTTTACTTGCCCTTTCAGTACTTTTGCTTATAGACGTATGCCTTTTGGTTTATGTAATGCACCTGCTACCTTTCAAAGATGCATGATGGCTATATTCTCTGATTTTTGTGAAAAGATTGTTGTGGTTTTCATGGATGATTTCTCCGTTTATGGATCTTCTTTTGATGATTACTTGAGAAACCTTGATCGAGTTTTGCAGAGATGTGAAGAAACTAGTCTTGTCTTGAATTAGGAGAAGTGCCACTTTATGGTTAATGAAGACATTGTCTTGGGGCATAAATTTTTTGAAAGAAGTATTGAAGTTGATAAAGCTAAAGTTGATGCTATTGAAAAGATGTCGTGTCCTAAAGACATTAAAGGTATAAGAAGTTTCCTTGGTCGTGCCGGTTTTTATAGGAGGTTCATTAAGGACTTCTCTAAAATCTCCAGGCCTCTGACTAATCTCTTACAAACAGATATTCCTTTTGTCTTCGATGATGATTGTGTAGAAGCATTTGAAATACTTAAGAAAGCTTTGATTTCTGCACCTATTGTTCAGCCACCTGATTGGAATTTACCCTTTGAAATTATGTGTGATGCTAGTGATTATGTTGTAGGTGTTGTTCTAGGACAAAGAGTTGATAAGAAACTAAATGTTATTCAATATGCTAGTAAAACTCTAGACAGTTCCCGGAGAAATTATGCTACTACTGAAAAACAATTTTTAGCGGTTGTATTTGCCTGTGATAAGTTCAGACCTTATATTGTTGATTCTAAAGTTTGTTCACACTCATCATGCCGCTATTAAATGTCTTATGGAAAATAAAGATGCAAAACCTAGACTCATTAGATGGGTTCTCTTGCTACAAGAATTTGATTTACATATTATTGATAGAAAGGGAGCTGAGAACCCCATTGCAGACAACTTGTCTAGGCTAGAGAATATTCTTGATGACCCACTGCCTATGGATGATAGCTTCCCTGATGAACAATTAGCAGTCTTAAATGCTTCTCGTACTGCTCCATGGTATGCCGATTATGCTAATTACATTGTTGCTAAATTTATACCACCTAGTTTCACATACCAGCAAAAGAAAAAGTTTTTCTATGATTTAAGACATTACTTCTGGGATGACCCACACCTTTATAAAGAGGGAGTAGATGGTGTTATTAGACGTTGTGTACCTGAGCATGAACAGGAACATATCCGACGAAAGTGTCACTCTGAGGCTTATGGAGGACACCACGCTGGAGATAGAACTGCACATAAGGTATTGCAATCCGGTTTTTATTGGCCTACTCTCTTCAAGGATGCCCATAAGTTTTTCTTGTCTTGTGATGAATGTCAAAGAATTAGTAATATTAGTGGACGTCAAGAAATGCCTATGAATTATTCTCTTGTTATTGAACCATTTGATATTTGGGGCTTTGATTATATGGGACCGTTTCCTTCCTCTAATGGGTATACACATATTTTAGTTGCTGTTGATTACATTACTAAGTGGGTAGAAGCTATTCCAACTAGTAGTGCTGATTATAACACCTCTATTAAGATGCTTAAAGAAGTTTTTTTCCGAGGTTTGGAGTCCCTAGATATTTAATGACTGATGGTGGTTCACATTTTATTCATGGTGCTTTTCGTAAAATGCTTTCTAAGTATGATGTTAATCATAGAATTGCATCTCCATATCACCCACAGTCTAGTGGCCAAGTAGAACTGACTAATAGAGAACTCAAATTAATTTTGCAAAAGACTGTTAATAGATCTAGAAAGAATTGGTCCAAGAAACTTGATGATGCATTATGGGCTTATAGAACTGCATATAAAAATCCTATGGGTATGGCTCCATATAAAACGGTTTATGGAAACGCATGTCACTTACCTCTTGAACTAGAACATAAGGCATATTGGGCCATTAAAGAGCTCAATTATGATTTTAAACTTGCCGGTGAGAAGAGGTTATTTGACATTAGCTCACTTGATGAATGGCTAATATAGGTGATTATGTGTTGCTTTTCAACTCTCATTTAAGATTTTTTGCAGGAAAGCTCCTCTCTAAATGGGAAGGTCCTTACATTATCGAGGAGGTCTATCATTCCGGTGCCATAAAAATCAACAACTTCGAAGGCACAAATCCGAAGGTGGGGAACGGTCAAAGGATCAAACATTATATCTCAGGTAATCCAAGAAATGTTGAAACTAATGTTATTGAAACCGTGACCCCGGAGGAATACATAAGGGACACTTTCCAGAACATTTCAGACTCCGAAAAGGAATAGGTATGTGGTACGGTAAGTAAACCAACTCCAAAACAATTTTAATGGCAATTTTTCTCCGTTTTGGAATATTAAAGAAAATAGGAAAATAAGAAGTAGTCCGGGAAGGACACGAGGCATCCACGAGGTTGGAGGGCACGCCCTACCCCCCTGGGTGCGCCCCCTGCCTTCTGGGCACCTCGTGTGCCCTCCAGACTCCATTTTCTTGCACGATACTTCTTTTGGTCGGTAAAAATTCATTATATAATCTTCCGAAGGTTTTGACCAACGTATCACGCAAATATCCTCTGTCTTTGTTTCGAGCTGTTTTTTGTCAGATTTGTCAAGGTCAGGCATCATGTCGTCACCCTCCTCCAACAATGAAGGCAACGATGCTTGGCTAATGAATATGGAGCTGAAGAGAGAAGAACCCGGGGAGATAAATAAGGATGAGGGATCAAGAAGGTCATGGAGGATCAAGCTCCGGCGGCAGAAGAAGAAGACATCCTTCAACCTAAGCACAACCTCTTTACCCCAACTGAGATTGAAGCTTTCAAGATGATGGAGTTAGCTCGCATACAAAACAAGTATCTCACACGTGAAAATATTTTGTTGAAGGAGCATATCGCCGCACTCAAGAGCATTATCCGCAAACTGGAGGAGCTCCTACGCTCGATGTGCGACTATCCATCATTACCACCACCTTCATCACCTCCGAAGAAGGAGACATAATCACATGAGTATGGGCACTCCCCTTGGTAACTGACAAGCTTGGGGGAGGTGCCCCAGTATCATATCACCATCACACTCCTATCTTTACCGTTTTTCTTAGTTCGATCCTTTTAGTAATATCTTCATCTAGTAGAATAAAGTTTTGGTATGATTTAGTTTTGAGTTTTGCTTTTATGATTCCTCTATGTAATCGAGTCCATGAGCTATATATAATAAAGATTAGTGTTGAGTCAAGGGCTTGATCATCTCACTTTGATCTTGAGGGAATAAAAGAAAAAGAAAGAATAAAAAGAAATAAAAAGATCATATTGATCTTATGGAGAGTAATGACTTCACATATAAAGAGTATGATAAATAAAAGTTGTTGAGAGTTGGCAAACATAGTTTTGGTCATCGTTGCAATTAATAGGAAGTAATAAAGAAAGAGAGGTTTTCACATATAAATATACTATCTTGGACATCTTTCATGATTGTGAGCACTCATTAAAATATGACATGCTAAAGAGTTGATGTTGGACAAGGAAGACAGCGTAATGGGGTATGTTTTCTTATATCCGAAATAAAGTATATTGTCATGGATCATCCAACATGTTGATCTTGCCTTTCCCCCTCATGCTAGCCAAATTCTTTGCACTAAGTAGAAATACGACTTGTGCTTCCAAATATCCTTAAACCCAGTTTTGCCATGAGAGTCCACCATATCTACCTATGGATTGAGTAAGATCCTTCAAGTATGTTGTCATTGTTGTATGCAATAAAAATTGCTCTCTAAATATGTATGACTTATTAGTGTGGAGAAAATAAGCTTTATACGATCTTTTGATATGGAAGCAATAAAAGCGACGGACTGCATAATAAAGGTCCATATCATAAGTGGCAATATAAAGTGACGTTGTTTTGCATTAAGATTTCGTGCATCCAACCATAAAAGCACATGACAACCTCTGCTTCCCTCTGCGAAGGGCCTATCTTTTGTTCTTGTCTTATACTTTATGCAAGAGTCATGGTGACCTTCACCTTTCCTTTTTACATTTTATCCTTTGGCAAGCACCTTGTGCTGGAAAGATCCTAATATATATATTCAATTGGATGTAAGTTAGCATGAACTATTATTGTTGACATTACCCTTGAGGTAAAAGGTTGGGAGGCAACATTATAAGCCCCTATCTTTCTCTGTGTCCGATTAAAACTCCATACCCATAGGTATTGCATGAGTGTCAGCACTTATGAAAGACTAAATGATAGTTGACTATGTGGACTTGCTAAAAAGCTCTTATATTGACGCTTTCCGATGTTATGATAAATTGCAATTGCTTCAGTGACTGATATCATAGTTTGTTGGTTCTCAATGAAATCTCTAATTCATACTTGACATTGTGGATAGATTATTACTTGAGCATAAGAAATCATATGACAATATATATATATATATATATATATATATATATGTGTGTGTGTGTGTGTGTGTGTGTATGTGTCTGTTGCTGTTATAAGAATGATCATGATGTCGTCATGTCCGTATTTTATTTTATCGACACCTCTATCTCTAAACATGTGGACATATTTCTCGTTATCGGCTTCCACTTGAGGACAAACGAGGTCTAAGCTTGGGGGAGTTGATACGTCCATTTTGCATCATGCTTTTATATCGATATTTATTGCATTATGGGCTGTTATTACACGTTATATCACAATACTTATGCCTATTCTCCCTTATTTTACAAGGTTTAGATGAAGAGGGAGAGTGCCGGCAGCTGGAGTTCTGGGCTGGAAAAGGAGCAAATATTAGAGACCTATTATGCACAACTCCAAAAGTCCTGAAACTCCACAGAAGCTATTTTTGGAATTAATAAAAAATACTGAGCGAAGAAAGTACCAGAGGTGGGCGACCCACCGTCCACGAGGGTGGGGGCGCGCCCTACCCCCCTGGGCGTGCCCCCTGCCTCGTGGGCCCCCTGGCAGTCCTCCGGTGGCCATCTTCTGCTATATGAAGTCTTTTACCCTGGAAAAAAATCGTAAACAAGCTTTCGGGACGAAACACCGCCGCCACGAGGCGGAACCTTGGCGGAACCAATCTAGGGCTCCGGTGGAGCTGTTCTCTCAGGGAAACATCCCTCCAGGAGAGGGAAATCATCACCATCGTCATCACCATCGATCCTCTCACTGGGAGGGGATCAATCTCCATCAACATCTTCACCAGCACCATCTCCTCTCAAACCCTAGTTCATCTCTTCTATCCAATCTCTGTCCCAAAACCTCATATTGGTACCTGTGGGTTGCTTGTAGTGTTGATTACTCCTTGTAGTTGATGCTAGTTGGTTTATATGGTGGAAGAACATATGTTAAGATCCTTTATGCATATTAATACCCCTCTGATTATGAACATGAATATGATTTGTGAGTAGTTACGTTTGTTCCTAAGGACATGGGAGAAGTCTTGTTGTAAGTAGTCATGTGAATTTGGTACTCGTTTGATATTTTGGTGAGATGTATGTTGTCTTGCCTCTAGTGGTGTTATGTGAACGTCGACTACATGACACTTCACCATTGTTTGGGCCTAGAGGAAGGCATTAGGAAGTAATAAGTAGATGATGGGTTGCTAGAGTGACAGAAGCTTAAACCCTAGTTTATGCGTTGCTTCGTAAGGGGCTGATTTGGATCCATATGTTTCATGCTATGGTTAGGTTTACCTTAATACTTCTTTTGTAGTTGCGGATGCTTGCAATAGGGGTTAATCATAAGTGGGATGCTTGTCCAAGAAAGGGCAGTACCCAAGCACCGGTCCACCCACATATCAAATTATCAAAGTAACGAACATGAATCATATGAGCGTGATGAAAACTAGCTTGACGATAATTCCCATGTGTCCTCGGGAGCGTTTTCGTTCATATAAGAATTTGTCCAGGCTTGTACTTTGCTACAAAAAGGATTGGTCCACCTTGCTGCACCTTATTTACTTTCATTACTTGTTACCCGTTACGAATTACCTTATCACAAAACTTTCTGGTACCGATAATTTCAGTGCTTGCAGAGAATACCTTACTGAAAACCGCTTGTCATTTCCTTCTGCTCCTCGTTGGGTTCTGCACTCTTACTTATCAAAAGGACTACGATAGATCCCCTACACTTGTGGGTCATCACGCTACGAGATCTGGTACACATCCTGCACGCTGGTATAACCTTGTAAGTACCTGTCCTCCGGTACAACAGCAAGGTCGATTCCTCTCATTTGATCAACCATTCACCGTGTCAAAAATTCAGAGGAGGATGCAAGGAGCACAAGGCCTGCACATCCAATCAAGTGGTAACATGGACTTGTACATGGAACATCCCAAGTGCAAGCAGAGCTGTAGTGAGCATGTACAACGAGCTAGCGTAAGTCCCTGCATTTCATTTAACTCGTACTGGCATGCGTGTATGATTTGTGTGTGTAGTGGCGGATCCACAAATTCAAGTTACCATGGGCGAAAATTTAACTTAAAAGGCCATAACTCAGTCTAGGTCTTCTTCTGTTAGCGTTGAAGAGTTCAAGGAGGCCTCCAATTGGGAGCTTGGGCGGCCTAATTTTGAGATAGCTCATATTGCAATTGAGGTTGTTCTTGCCCAGGGTTCTGAAAATACTTCTGCTCTGCCTAACAATAGTGCACTTTAGGAGATACATTGTGGTCAAGGTTCTCTCATTCACAGCTCTCTTGATCAGACTACTTTTCCTGCCCCAACAAACTCTGACATAGGTACTTCCTCATCTCTAGCACGCAAGGGGAAGGCAGCTGTGCCTGAATGCTCTATTGATCTACATAGAAGTGATCGCTCCAACAAATATGATGGATTCAAGGTTCATCAGGTGTTTGACAGCAAGATGAAAGTCTCTAAGGTCAAGCCCAGAATTGTGCCGACAGTAATCAGAATCAGAGAGGCGATCCAGGTGATCCAGCAGATAGGCACTATTCTATGTGCTATCCGAGTAGAGGAACTCTCTGAAGAAACTCTGCTAGCTCCACAGGAGGAGGAACCATCAGCCTCTACCTTGGCCCTTGGTTCATTTCACTATATTTACTTTATGAATGTCTTTTTTGGTGAACTGGAATGTCTTACGTTGGAACATACGTGGTTTAAACTCAGGGGACAAACAACTAGCACTCTCGAATGCTATTACCTCAGGTGGTTGTGCAGTCGTATATCTGTAGGAAACCAGGAAAACATCTTTTGATTTGACATTTATTAAATCTTGTTGTCCTCGTCGATTTGATCAGTTTGCTTTTGTGCCCTCTGGTGGAGCTTCTGGTGGCATTGCTACAATTTCGAATTGCTCTATTTTCTCCACCGATGTTCTGTTCTCTAAATATTATGCGCTTGTCACACGTTTTCGATCCACTCAATCGGCACAAAATTGGACATTGGTTAATTTATATGGGCCGTGTCAAGGAGAACAGAGAGACCACTTTATTCAATGGTTATGTGCTCTTGACATTCCTTCTAATGAAGATTGGCTTTTCGTGGGCGATTCCAATTTCATTCGTGTACCAGAGAACTGTAACAAACCAGGCATGACTGACATGAATACGTTTAATGATTTCATACGCTCTCAAAGCTTAATTGACTTACCCATCAAATACTACAGGAATCAGGAATTTTGCCGTCTACCATGGCTGACGGCAAAGGCATGCCTGGCGAACGGCATAGGCCTTTGCCGTCAGCCAGCAGACGATAACACATCCAGCTGAACAAACTACAAAAAAGGGCTCTTTGTCATCTGCTGGCAGACGGCAAACATGCAAAGGCCTTTACCGTATGCCAGCAGATGGCAAAGGGCCTGGACGGCACACGTGGCAGCTTAGGTCCATTAAGGGGTTAATGACATGCTTTGCCGTCTGCTGGTAGATGGCAAAGATGCAAAGGTCTTTGCCGTCTGCTAGCAGACACCAAAGCAACCATATAGGCCAGCCCAGTGCCCCCCCCCAGGTTGCGCAGGTAGCTGCCACACGGCAGCTTAGCCGTTTGTTAGCTGATGGCAAAGCTCTTTGTCGTCTGCCAGCAGATCGCAAAGAGCTTGTATAGCCCCTGTTTTTTCTATTTTTTCTTAAATTCATTCAATTTCACAGAATTTCATAGATATATATATACACACACACATTTGAAGATATATATACACAAGCATACCAACACATATCCAACAACAAGTTTCCAACAACATATCCAAAAACAAGTTTCCAACAACATATGCAACAACAAGTTTCCAACAATAACAAGTTTCCAACACATATCCAACAACAAAGTTCATCGTACAAAATCAAAACAAAAAGGAAGCACAAGGAGAAGAGTAGACTCCATGAACGCAAGCTTCCTCATCTAAAGCAAATCTGTAAATTGGGAAAGAAGAAAGTTAGAAGAAGAAGAAGAAGAAGACTAGCTAGAAGAAGAAGAAAACAAAGAAGAAGAAGAAGAAGAAGAAGAAGAAGAAGAATTTTTCTTCTATTTCTTTTTCTCCTCTCCTCTTATTTATCTTCTCCTTCTTCTAACTAAGGTAGGTAAAAATGCCATTTTTAGCTAAGCTAGGTAAAAATGCTAAGTGTAGGTCATTTTAGAGCTAATCTAGGAAAATAGGTCATTTTGGAGCTTAGTAAGGTTATTTTGTCATTTTGGAGGAAAATAAGCTAAGTCTATGTCATTTTGGGGCTAAACCAAGGTTATCATGCCACTTTTTTACCTAAGTATGCTAAATATGTCATGAATGAATCGAAGAAGCTAAGTATATGTCATTTTTGAGCTAACCTAGGTAGTTATGCCATATTTAGCTAACTAAGCACATTTATTCATTTTGGAGGACAAAATGGCAAGTGTAGGTCATTTTAGAGCATCCTAGTAAAAATCGGTCATTTTGGAGGTAGGTAAGGTTATTTTGTCATTTTGGAGGAAAGTAAGCCAAGTCTATGTCATTTTGGACCTAAACCAAGGTTATCATGCCATTTTTTATCTAAGTATGCTAAGTATGTCATAAATGAACTAAAGAAGCTAAGTATAGGTCATTTTTTAGCTAACCTAGGTAGTTATGCCATTTTTGAGCTAACTAAGATTATTTATTCATTTTGGAGGACAAAATGGCAAGTGTAGGTAATTTTAGAGCTATCATAGTTAAGATCGGTCATTTTGGAGGTAGGCAATGTTATTTTGTCATTTTGGAGGAAAAAATGCTAAGTATAGGTCATTTTTTAGCTATCCTAGGTAAAGTATGTCAGTTTGGAGCTAAGTAAGGTTATTATGTCATTTTCGAGGAAAATAAGCTAACTATAGGTCATTTTGGAGCTAAACCAAGGTTATTATGCCATTTTTTTACCTAAGTGAGCTAATTTCATAAATGAACTAGCTAAGCTAAGTATAGATCATTATTGAGTTATACTAGGTAGTTATGCCATTTTTTGGCTAACTACGCATATCAAGTCATTTTGGAGGAAAAAATGCTAAGTATAGGTCATTTTATAGCTATCCTAGGTAAAATATGTCATTTTGGAGCTAAGTAAGGTTATTATGTCATTTTTGAGGAAAATAAGCTAAGTATAGGTCATTTTGGAGCTAAGTAGGTCATTTCTTAAGCTAAGTATGCATTTGTTAAGCAAAACACTTGGGAAAACTTACCATCATCACAGAGGTGAAGGACCGATCGGGTTGGCGCCAGTGCCAGACGTTGAAGGATCGGTCAGGGTTGCGCCAGTGCGAGACGGAGAAGGATCGGTCGATGCTTGTCTGGAGGCATTCTGCATCAAAGATCATTTGCAATGTCTCGTTAGCATGATTCAACTAAAATGTGAATACTAGTAACTAATGACCATTCAAATGAAACTCACCGTGTCTGCTATACCAATTTGGGCGTCGACGGAGGGGTCTGACCATTTTTACCACACACGGACTGCACATTTTGTTTTCACGTGTCAGTCATATTAGTTAGTAATGAAAGAGACATTACTTGCATGATTTGGCTAATATGCAGGAGAAACTTACCATGAGGAGCTCGTATAGGGCCCGGTGAGACGCGTCCTTCTGGTTCCTCTCCGCCTCCCACAGACTAGCCGGCCTCTCCTCCAACTCCCTCTCCCTCTATGCCGCCTGCCTGTTTGCCTCCGCCAGAAGCTTCTGGGCCCTAGCCTCCATGGCGAGCTCCATTGGCCGTGGACGAGGCCTTATCTCAGGATCAGAGCTCGTCTGGCGCTTCTTGATCTTCGGGAGAGTTCTAGGACAATGTATGAGTCCATCCCCAATGGCTACCGAGCCATGGTACCTCCCGCCACCAAATAGCATCACGATCTCTGGATCAAAAGGACTCTGGCTCGGGTTGAAGTGGGAGGAGATGTTGGTGAAGCTCACAAGCTTGCTGTGGGAGGAGATGTTGGGGAAGCTCTCTGGATGATCGAGGTGCATACTTAGCTTAAGAAATGACCTACTTAGCTCTGTACCCCACAATCTTGTTGTGGGAGGAGCTGTTGGTGAACCTCTCTGGATGATCGAGGTCATCCTCAGAAAATGCCTTGGCCTTCTTGTACGGGGCAATATGGGCCATGTCATAGAGGTCATACAGCGGTGGCGTGTCCTTCTTGTCGTGTCGCGCCTAAAAGAGAGGAACAAAATATTAGTTAAGGGCTCAAGCTAGCATGAAGAATGAAATTGCATGAATCGTGAAGCAAACCACATACCCAGTGATCCCCGTACTCAAACATGTTGGAGCTCCCTTGATGGTGTGGCACACCTTGCATTTGGGCATGCTTATCACTGGCCTTGTTGTGGACGGCTAGCCATTGGGGAGAGCACCACTCATCCACCAACGCATCCCAACAGTCCATCCTATCCGCACACCATCTCGGGGGCACCTAAGTTGGACGAAGAGAAATTTCAGCGCTACACCTATGAATCAAATCAAGGAAACTATGTACAAGGCCTTAAGAATAGGTAATTACCTTCATGTAGTTCTCCTTACTCAGATACTTGGCGCAACACTTCTTCTTGGCCCTCCTAATGTTAGTCGAGTCATAGTAGTCTCGAACAGCCTGCACCTGAGCCTCGTACCGTAAGTTCTGAAGTAGGCGCTTGCACTCGGATTCGAGAACCATAGCCGCGTCCGCCTCGTGTTCCTCAAGACACATGTAGAAGGTCTGCAATCAAACAAGACAACACTGATTAGTACAATCACTAGGTATTGTTGATTTTTAATTCTGTAAATGACAAATTACCCAAAATCGCTGGATCGCAATGTCGGCCACCGTCTTGCACAAGACATCGTCAACCTCTCCTCCGGCGAGGCCGGGGCAGCCACGTACAACTCCCAGCTTAGTGCTAGTTGTGGAACCAAACCCCCACCGGGCAATGTGATCCACCCCGGGAAGTGGTGCCGGCAAAGAACACCAAGGACCTGGTTGGGCCTGCGGACACCAGGGGTGTGTTTCCAACCCTTGCAGTATGACAAGGCCAACACATTAGTTATTAAGTTGCAGAAACATGAAAGCAAAAGGTTAAAAAAGAGTAAATGCACTTACTTCTCCCTGTTAGGCTCAATCAACCACCTCTGATCGCGGGTCGGCGGCACGGGCGGGAGCATTGTACCACCATGCTGGTAGACCTTCTTGCCCCCCTCAACTAGCTCGCCTTTGCTATAGCTATCGTCAGAAAAGGTGTCCTCGCCACCATCAGCATGGCCACTAGCCTCCGGAGTCATGTGGGACGAAGACTCTGGTACCCGAGTCTCCTGGGAC
This sequence comes from Triticum dicoccoides, assembly GCF_002162155.2. Classification (NCBI taxonomy): domain Eukaryota; kingdom Viridiplantae; phylum Streptophyta; class Magnoliopsida; order Poales; family Poaceae; genus Triticum; species Triticum dicoccoides. Next base: position 198,688,486 of record NC_041383.1, read on the forward strand.
GAAGACTCTGGGACCCGAGTCTCGTCGAATGAAGGCTCGGCGACCCAAGGCTCGTTGGCCTGAGGCTCGTGGACCAGAGTCCAAGACGGGTCCAAGTCAGATGGGTCCACCTGAGACGGAGCACTCCGGTGGTCCGGAGAATCAGCTGGGGTGGTGGCGAGGAAGGCGCAGCAGCCTTCCTACCTCTCCCACTGCCATGTCCACCTCTAGCACCCCTCTTCGTCTTCCCCTGACCTCTCCCGACCGAAGAAGAAGCACCCACCGGTGTCTGCATACTGTCTACCAGAACTCTCCGAAGGTGCCGGGGTCGAATAATAGCACCCCTCCCAGCACGCGTCGAGGAAGGAGGCTCGGAGTGCTCTCGACCCGCGCCCACCATCTGTCCACACGTGCAATGACAAAGAGTAAACCAAATTAGTACAACATAAACATAATAAAAAATTAAGTTTGTATCATCATCATGAACATAATAAAAAATTGAATACCTAATAACATGAAATAATCAATAATATATATATATGTACATAATAATAATTGAATACCTGACCTAACTCATAATTCACAAATATATGACCCCGTTGGCCTCTGGAAGGCCGAAGAGCACCTTTTTCGGGAGGTGTCGGGGATTGGGGTGTCGTGTCAGGGTCGGGGTGCTGTGTCGGGGTCGGGTGCCGTGTCG
>NC_041383.1:198689926-198763896 GCF_002162155.2 Triticum dicoccoides
TTCTTCTTCCTTCTTTTCCTTCTTCCTCTTCTCTTCTTTTCCTTCTTCCTTTTCCTTATTTTCCCTTTTCCTCTCCACTTCTACTTTTTCTTCTTTTCTTATTTTTTTCATCTCACAAAATGTACTAATAACCTAAAATATGACTAACCTAAAATCTACTAACCTAGAATATGACTAAATATAAAATTGCCAGTTCCTTCCCCTCAAACAGAAGCTGGGGCGGCTTAAGCGCCAGTGCAATGATATGGGGGAGCTTATGGCGGCTCTTGTCAAATACGCCGACTCTGATAACACTAAGGACCCTGAGTCTGATGAAGAGAAGGTTGGCAAGGGAAAGAAGAACGGAAATGCGAAGGGATAGCAACACAATGCGGTGGGTCAAGGTAATAATGGTAAGCGCAAGCAAACTGATGGCGGTTCAGACTTTGTGGCTAATACCAACACACAGAATAATAATCAGCATCGTAAGGGGAAGTCATCAGTGCCCCGGTTTGGTGGGCCAAAAATTAACCTTGAGGCGATAATGAATCAGCCTTGACCAAAGCATGGTACTCAACATAAGTCGGCCCCTCATCTCTGGAAAGATTGCTTCATCAGGAGGGAGTATAGAAATTCTGGTTTTTATCAAGGTAACCAGGGCCCGCACGGCGGGTCAGGATCCGGCTCTCACGGACCCGGCTTTGGAGGTGGTGGCTCAAACTCTGGATTTCAGGGCCAAGGTAATCAAGGTGGTTTCAATCAACAACCTAATCAGAGAAATCAACAGCAGCAGTTTGGTTATCAATCCGAAGCAGCTGAATAGTGGGCAATATCATGTGTATACCAAAAATCTGTGTAAATGAGACCAGAAGGTTCATAAGCGAGCGGTGAGCCCAATTGAGTCGGTGAGGCCTTGATACTTACGATGGTTAGAACAACCAATTGTATGGAGCCGTGAGGATCATCCGCCCCGGGTTGATAATCCGGGTCAACTAGCATTGGTGGTGGCACATCAGGTCGGAGAATACAAGTTCACTAATGCTAATGGATGGGGGCAGTAGTATCAATATCCTTTACTATGATACTTTTCGCCGTATGAATTTGGCTGACAAAGATCTTAAGCCGTCCTCTACAGTATTTCATGGGGTGGTGCCTGGTAAGTCGGCATATCCAGTTGGTAAGATAGCCTTAGAGGTAGTTTTTAGTGATGAATATGACTATAGTGCTGAAAATTTTACTTTTAAAGTGGTCAAAATCAAGAGCCCTTATCACGCCTTGTTTGGACGGCCGACTTATGCCAAATTTATGGCACGACCTTTTTATGTTTATCTACAGCTTAAGATGCCGGGTCATAAGAGTACCATCACGGTACATGGAAACAGAAAGATAGCATTGGAGTGTGAAGAGGACGACGCTGCCTATGCTGAGTCGGCTTGTGCAACGGAGGTGCTGAAGTTCTATAAAGATAATGTTGACCCGGTAGATATGACCCCCTTGAAGAAGCCAACCACAGAGCAGGACCCTTTGTTGAAGTTTAAGTTGACAGATGACACTAAACAGGTTGACTTCATCCCTGGCGACTCATCCAAGCAGTACATTATTAGTGCGAATATGGATCCGACACAGGAAAGCATGCTCATCAAGTTCATCTGTGAGAACCGGGACATCTTTGCATGGAAGCCCTCTAACATGCCAGGTGTACCGAGGGAACTCGCTGAGCACACTCACTACAAAAAAAGACACATCCATGACATTTTGGGTTGAACAAATTTTTTTTCTGTCATACATATGACACTTCTATGACGATAATTGTGACAAAACCCGGTATCATCATAGATGTGGTGGGCTCCTACTTCTATGACAAAAAATCATGACAGAAAATGGGCTTTTCATCCTGGGCGGGCCGGAGACGCAGTTGCATGACATTCTTTGGGCCGTCCATGACGGAAAAAAACGTGGTAGAAGCGAGGGGGAGGAAAATTTCGGGGAGTTCCCGGTTACGGTGGGAGGTCGGGGGCCGAGCGATGTGTGTTTCTCTCGTACACGTATGCGCGTGTGTGCGAGGCGTTGGCTCTAACTGAACCTGAGTGAGGCGTTGGGCTCTAACTGAACCAGAGCGATTGCACTGCAGGCTACGCGTTACTAAACCCGAGCGATTGATCGATGGCTGTTAACTGAACCCGATCGAGCGATTCCTTCGCTACTTCTGCTAACTGAAGCCGATCGATGCTGCCTCTGGGATGAATAGTGAGCTTTGCTGGGGGTTTGGATGAACAGTGAGCGGTGGCGTTGCCACTGGATGAACATGACCCCGTGGTGTGGTGGAGGGCTGGATGAACAGTAAACGGTGGAGGGGTGCCCGTGCAGGGGTGGTTGAACAGGACCCCGTGGTGTGGAAGGCTGGATGAATAGTAGACGGTGGAGGGGTGGTTGAACAGTAGCCGGTGGAGTAGCGCGCGGTGGAGGCTGGATGAACAGGAGCCCGTGGAGGCTGGAGGAGGTCGACGGTAGCCCGTGGAGGCTGGAGGAGGTCGACGGTGGAGATGAACAGTATCCCATGGAGTCCCGTTTTGCGGTACGCCACACCCCTCCTAATGAACAGGACCCTCGTTTCGACCGTAGCACTCCAACACAAGTCCGTTTTGTCCGTTTAGCGGTACGCCACACCCCTCCCGATCAACAGGACCCCCGTTTCGACCGTAGGAGGTTCGTTTCCTCCGTTTTGCGGTACGCCACACCCCTCCCAATCAACAGGACCCCCGTTTCGACCGTAGGAGGTCGATTTCCTCCGTTTTGCGCTACGCCACACCCCTCCCGATCAACAAGACCCCATTCCGAACGTAGGAGGTCAGTTTCCTCTGTTCTGCGATACGCCAGGCCTCGTTTCCATCGCTTGTTATGTCCAAGCCCTCCCGACGAACACGACCACGCATTCCGTTCCGACCCAACCGGTTGGCTCCCACGCGTTCTGTTGCCTCCCGATGAACACGACGCATTCCGGTGCCTCCCCATGAACACGACGCATTTCGTTGCCTCCCCATGAACACGACACATTCCGTTGCCTCCCCTTGAACACAAGCCCTCCCGTACGTATGCGCGAGTAGGCGTTCGAGACCCCGCCCGTATGTACACATACGTGGCCGTATTTTCTTTCTTGCACCCTGGCCGCTGTACGTACGTGTACATGCTATGTGCGCGCCTCTACTACAACACGTGCGCGCCTCTACATCCACCAGTATATATGTATGTACACGTTCGCGACTAGAATGACAATGCTATGTACACTACGACCAGGTGGGTCCCGACTGTCAGGCACTTCCTTGTGTGCGAAGATGTAGCTGGTGGGTCCCAGCAGTCAGGGGGGCGAATCGATTTTTTTTGCCCGGACGCACTTCCTTGCGTGCGAAGATGTAGCCGGTGGGTCCCAGCAGTCAGGGGGGCAAATCGTTTTTTTTTTGCCCGGAAGGACTTCCTTGCATGCGAAGGCATAGCTGGTGGGTCCCAGCAGTCAGGGGGGCAAATCTTTTTTTTTGCCCGGACACACTTCCTTGCGTGCGAAGATGAAGGTGGTGGGTCCCAGCAGTCAAGGGGAAACATTTTTTCCGTGAAATACAGTGGCCCGTCTAGTGGGTCCTAGCTGTCAGGTGGAGGAATCATTATTTTCCGCGTAATAAGGAGGCACTTCCTTGCTGTGGCCGTGGACCCAGCTGTCAGCCTCTCCACGTACAGTCCACGTCCGATGGAAGTCGTTCCTTGACCACGTTGACCTGGCCGCGCCGAGAGCACCATGGAGATGGACGACGGCGAGGCCTAGGAAGGGGACGACGGGGAGCCAGGAAAGACGCGGCAGTGGAAGCCTGCGCCGAGAGGAGTACGAGGGTTCACTAGTTCAGCTCCGGTGTGAGGCTGTCGTCGTCGCAGGGCCTGGCCAGTGGTGGGAATAGTAGGGGGCGGTGAGGCCTGCACGGCAGCACAGCCGGCCACGGGAGGCAGGAGCATGCGGCACGACCGGCGCTGCTTTGGGCGGCTGGAGCAAGAAGACCAGAGGTTGAAGAAGCACTACTGCCGTTGGATGGACATCGTACGGTCACTGGAGCTAGAATCGTTCATATTGACTAAGTTGACAAAGCCCTCCATCCCCGTCAACTTAGTTGGCCCACAAGTCATCCTCCCACTATGGTGGGTCCCAGCTAGCAAGGGGGTATTCATTTTTTTGTGAATAAGGAGGTACTTCCTTGCGTGCAAAGATATAGCTGGTGGGTCCGACATGTCAGCGGGGGGAACGTTTTTTTTCGCGAAATACAGAGGCCCTTCCGGTGGGTCCCAGCTGTCAGGTGGAGGAATCATTATTTTGCGCGTACAGTCCACAACCGATGGATGTCGTTCGTTGACCACGTTGACTAGGCCGCGCCAAGAGCACCATGGCGGTGGTCGGTGGACGACAGCGAGGCCTAGGAAGGGAACGACATGGAGCCGGGGAAGACTCGGCAATGGTTGCCCACGCGGTGGGGAGTACGAGGGTTTACTGGTCCGGCTGCCGTCGCGGAAAATAACAGGAGGTGTGGGTCAGTAGAGGAATGGCCTGGCTAGCAATGAAGTAGGGTGCGGTGGTGCGGCCTGTGCGGCAGCATAGCCACCCACGGGAGGCGGCAGCAGGCAGTCCCACCGAAGCTGGTTTGGGCGACTGGAGCAAGAAGATCAGATATTGAAGAAGCAGCACGGCCGTTGGATTAACATCCAACGGTCACTTCTGCTAGAATCGTTTGTGGACTAGGTTGACAAAGCCAAAGTACACGTCAACCTAGTAGACCCACAAGTCAGCCTCCAAATCTGTCCCAAACAGCATATAGCCCAAAAAATTTAGCCAGATTCAAATTAATTTTAAATCTAAATATACCTTAATTTAAATTCAATGAAATTTTACCCGGACAAAAACAATGAAATTTAAAATATCAAAATATGAAAGAAAATAGTATGTTGGAACTAATTGCCTGTTCGCTGTATTTTTTCATTTTACAGCCCATTTATTATTACTTATAGCCCATTTCTTATTACTTATAGCCCATTTTCTGGGCAAAATGCATCCCTCCTTGTCTTGAAAGATTTCCGGCCCAGCAGGGCGTAGAAAAGCAAGTAAGCCTACGTTAGCCATTTTCAGAAAGGAAAAAAACAAACTGGGCTGGTCATGTGCTAAACATATGAAATAAAAGCCTGGGCTAGACGGGCCACGGGTCCCACACAACCCAGTTGATACCCTTCTCCGTCCCGAAAAAACAAAATTACTGCGCGCGCTGCTGGGTCCCTACTGTCATCCGCACCATGTACAGTCATCTCCTTATTCCTCTTGGTTGTTGACCATGTTGACAACACCGGAGGGCGGCGCTGCGGCGAGCGAACCAAGGCGGAGGACGATGGTGAGGCCTCGGATGGGAACGAACAGGAGTCGGGAAAGATCACAGCCAGCCGTTGGAGGCGGGAGTAGGCGGTCCCACCGGCGCTGGTTTGGCTTTGGCGGCTCAAGGAAGAAGAGACTGAAGAAACGCGACAGTCGTTGAATGTCAATCCAACGGTCAAGGTTGGCACAATCGTTTGTTGACTAAGCGGACACCAAGTAGCATACGTTTTTATATATAGGAAGAAAACTGCGAGGAAAATGCGTTCGTCTGCCGTCCTCCTCACGGGGAACGTTCGCCACATAAGTGACTAGCACCCTTGGTTTTCAACCGAGAGGTCTTGGGTTCGAGTCCGAGGAATTCTCAATTTTGTCCTCCTTCCTTCCTCGCAAAAAAGGGAAAGAAAATCAAAGACTTGGGAAGGCGTACAGAACAAGCTAGTGTACCACTAAAGAGACGTTGCCGAGTTTTAGAAAAAAGAAAGACGTGCACCTGTAGCTGGTTCGAATCCAAACCTAGACTATGACTATATATGGTGCTATGCTACTCTGCAAGTAATGAAATTGACATATCCAACATTCGCTTCTCCTCTTCTCTACTTACTCTGCCTAGCATCAAAAGCTCTCGCCGCAGCAACCATGTCCGCTGGCTGCTCGTCCACCTGCTCTTCAGCAGGCAACAACCAGATATGCGCCAAGTCTCCACCCGTACCATCGCCTGTGGGTCTCATCACACCCCCGCTGGCACGCGCACCGCAGCCGATTGCTCATCGCAACCCGCTGTTGTTGGTGTGGTGTCACTGCTGCAAACTACACAGAGTCATTCGTTGCATCTCAACCACAATCCGCAACCCTGGCCGAGTCTTCTACAAATGCCCGAATCATGGGGTAATAAATGTTTAAGTGTTGTTCTACTGCTTTCAGTTGCTGATTTTTGTAATAGTTTGGTTGATGATCTTCCAATTTGATTCGTCCAGAAAAGGGAAGATTCGTGTGATTTGTATTTCTGAGAAGTTGCTGACGTGGGGGAATGCAACTACGCTGATTATTTGGTTAGCCGAGGAATCCCAATACCAGCAGGTTGGGGTGTTGGATAAGTAACTGAAGGAACGGCAGAAGAGGAAGATGTAGAGCAGAAGGTTAAAGATGCAGTTCCTCTGATCATGGCCAAGCAACAGCTGCTGAACGGCCTTGACAGCAATGAGGAGATGAAAGAGCTTGTGAAGATAATGGGCAAAATCGATGTGCTCTGTAGGATGATTGTCTCTTTATTTGCAATGTATATAGCACTCGTGATGTATTCAGTGGCTACGACATGAGCACTTTGCTGAAACTAGTAATGGATGAAACCTGTGTAGCAGGCTGGGCGTAGTGTTGTGAACATCTAATGATTTCTATTAACGGAAATCAGGGGGTATCCCCTTTTGCTCATATAAATAAATAAATAGCAGAGGCCCTGTCGGGTCAGCTTTGTTCTCATTCGGAGACGTCGAGCAAATTGCAGTCCAACAACAAACTATGTCATCAAATTCAAGTTTCACAGCCAAATATGAGTAAAACTAAACAACAATGTCATCATGTTTTAGTTTTCATACAATCACCAAACACAAATCAGCATACATAACAAGTGATGTTCTCACAGAAAAATACTAAACAACATGTTCATCAGGTTTCAGCTGTCATAGCAAACACAATTTCACGTAGTAGATAAAAAACATCTTCTGACAGGAAAATACGACAAAAGCAATGTAATCATCATCCGCAGCAGCAGTGTCAACATCTTCGCCATGTGTATCAGTCTGAATCGTAATTCCCCATGGTGTCATCTTCTTCTTCGTCCTCAACGTCCTCGAACGTTGGCTTCTTCTTGATCAACTCTAGTATGTCCACAACATGACAGGCAATCTTTTCGCCTGCATCATTGACGTGATGGTTCTCAAAGATATTAGGAACATCTGTGTTATCTTGTACATCAGGAGCAGTGTAAGCATCATCTTGTTGTGCAACTTCATTAAACAAATTCCTCTGCTCAAACCTTTGCAATACTCTCCAGTCATCGTTACGTTCAAATGTGTCTTCCAAGAAAATATCTGTGTTGCTTGATTTGCCAAAATAAAAGGCTCGTTGGTCTGGTACGCAGCCTTGACATTGATGGATTTGAAATAATCATCAGCTCTGGGTTTTGCGATCCTGGAAAACAGGTTATACCAATGACAGCACAACAGAACCACACATCGATGATCCTCGAAACTGGAGATATACTGCAACTGAACAATGTCTGTTATGTTAGCATACATTTCAGTTGTCTCTTTGTCATACGTATCCGTGCTCATGATGGCACTGTTTTGTGTCTTCCTGCCTTCATCTCGTGCAATGGTGTTGTAGCGCACATCTCCAACAAAGCAAGATTCATAATGTCTTACCCGAGTATCAGGACCCATTGCTAGTGAGTAAAGGGCATCATCAACTGCCTGCCCATCCTCCCGCATCTTCTTAACCTATGGTTAGAAAATAGACAAGCTGATCATCTTATGTACTCAATATATTAAAAAAACTGACAGTGCACTCCAAAAGCTTACATGGTTCTTGAACCATTTCGCAAATCCTGCCATAACCAGTTTGTCAATGTTTCTTGGATTTTGCGGCAGTAACTCCTCTTTGTAGATGTTGCACAACATAGTGATCACGTCAAACATCCAAATATATAAGAATGTGCGGCAAGTTTAGTAGATTACGATGTATAAGCTGCAGTACCGCACTTACTTGATATAAGGTAGTATCTCAGGACAGTTATTTAAAACATACCAAACCATTTTGTCCAAATCTTTAGGTTTGTCCTCTTGTCGACTCTTCCCTGTAACTCGAACAGAATAATCGAAAACATTGAGCCCGGGATTGTCTTCACCCACCTCTTTGCTAAGCTTATCAGCTGTTTCAATGTATTTTGAGTAGAATGTCAACGCTTCTGTAGCAATGTAGGCCTCTGCAATGGAACCCTTGGGTCTAGATCTTTTCCTAACATAGCTCTTGAAAGTGCCTAGCTGCCTTTCAATAGGGTACATCCAGCCATACTGTACTGGACCTCTAAGTAGTGCCTCATCAGGTAGATGAACAGCCAAATGCACCATCACATCAAAGAAGGCTGGAGGATATATCTTCTCAAGGTCGCATAGGATAGTTGGTATCTTGTCTCTAAGACGCTCCAAAGCATCTATCCTGATATTTCTACTGCAGAGTTCCCTAAAGAATTGTCCCAACTCTGCAACTGCTCTGTATAAGTCAAGGCGGCCCAATCCTCTAAGGATAACAGGTAAAACCCTTTGAAGTAGGACGTGGCAGTCATGAGTTTTCAACCCTTGTACCTTGTTTCCATCTGCACTGACTCTCCTTTCAGGGTTGGAAGCAAATCCATGTGGGAATCTTACACGTGACAGGACCTCGCAGAATTCTTTTCTTTTTACCTTGTCCAAGACATACACAGCTGGTGCCATATCCAGTGGTTTACCTTCATCTTGCACCTGCAAATCCTTTCTGATACCCAGGTGTGTCAAATCAGTCCTAGATTTTAAGGTATCTTTCGTCTTGCCTTCAATGTTAAGAAGTGTGCCAATAATGTTGTCACATATATTTTTCTCGATGTGCATCACATCAAGATTATGCCGCAGATCCAAATCTTTCCAATATTCCAAGTCCCACAAAGTGGACCTGCGGGTAAACAATAATCTCTCTTCTACCGTGCTACGCTTCCTTTTCCCGCTACCATTACCAGGATGGTTTCCTGGTGTAATATGCCTGACCTTCTCTAATTCCACTTACAACTCATCGTTGGTGGGCCTCTTTGGCGCATCACGATTTTCATGCTTTGCATTGAACACATGTCTTCGGTATTTTCTAGGATGCGGCTTGTCCTTGGCAAGGAAACAGCGGTGTCCAATGTAACAGATCTTGCTAAGTATTGCGTATGACAGCGGATTCCTGTCACGGCGAACACATGCATTGTAACCATGTGTCGTTCATCCTGACATAGTGCCCAAAGCCGGATAATCATGGATGCACCAAATTACAACAGCACGTAGAAAGAAATCAGCTGGTGGGCTGCTATATAGGTCTCGAGTGAGAACACCCTTCCATAGCTGTTGAAGTTCCTCCACAAGAGGCTCCATGAACAAATCAAAATCCTTTCCAGGACTTTTTGGACCTGGGATGAGAAAGGCCATCATGTAGTTTGATTCTTTGGTGCAGACATTTGGAGGCATGTTGTAAGGGATAACAAGCACTGGCCACATGCTATATGTGGTGCTCTGGTGGCCAAATGGGTTAAATCCATCTGAAGCTAAGCCAAGTCTAATGTTTCTCGGGTCAGCAGAAAACTCTTTGTGTTTATCATTGAAGCTTTTCCACTCACTACCATGAGATGGATGGCTCATTACATTCTGATCTCTGTACTCCTGGTTCCTAGAATGCCATAGTACATCCTCTCTTGTTTCAGCATCATGAAACAACCTCTACAATCTTGGTGTAATTGGAAAATGTCTCAAAACATTATGAGGAATCCTCTTCATAGCATCGCCATCTTTCCATCTCGATGATTTGCATTTCGGGCATTCACTTAAGTTGGCATAATCCTTCCGGAACAGAACACAATTATTCTTACAAAGATGGATCATATCATATCCAATTCCAACTGCACGAAGGAAATTCTTCATTTTACTGTAGGTGTGTGGCAGCTCAGACGCATCTAGGAAAGATTTGCGGAAAGCAGCCAACATTGCATCGAATGATTTGTTGGTCATCCGCTCAGATGTCTTCACCTGAAGAAAGGTGACCATAGCTGAGAATACTAACAGCTTATTTCCTGGGGTGACAGCAACGCTGCATTGTTCCAACATGTGGGCCCACCGTTTTTCTTCTGCAGGTGAAAGTTCACGGAATGCATGAGCATTTCGTAGCATTGTTTCAATGTTGGTCAAAGTCACTGGCTCCACCACCTCCTCCTCCTCCTCCTCTTCCACCTGAGCATCAGGCAGATCAAGATGGTGATCTGCTGCTTCCACGTAGTCAATAACATTGACGTTCACAGCTTCCCCATGATGAACCCACCTAGTATATGTGACCGACATCCCATACAAGTGTAGATGATTTTGCACATTTTACTGGGGTCTTGTTACTGAATTCATACAACTACTACACGGGTAGAGCACATCTAATTTCGGACCACCGTACTCAGCTCTGATAAAGTTCATGAAGTTTTCAACCCCCTCGACATATGCAGCGGAGAATCTTCGAGCAGAAGTTATCCAAGTCATGTCCATCTGTTAGACATACAAATTAGTTCTTCTACTAGATATTACAGGAAAAACATATATGCTTTTTTATGAGGTCCAGAAAAAAATACCTAGGTCGATGTGTAAAGCTATGGCAAGATATTTGGACAAGAAGATCTAAGTAACGAAATATATGTAAAGCTAATTCAGCAAACAGATTTGAGTGCTAAATTATGGCAGGCTGTTTCAGCAGTCAATGAGGCCGAGCACACAACCATCAAACTATCGAAGGCCATCGCAGCAACAAAGATCGAGTATAAAACGGTGTAGAGCTATTTCACCTAACAGATTGGCTACAAGACCATGGCAGTCTACATCACAATAAATATATGGCAGGATATTTTAGCAACTAATCGGCCTTGCATGCCATCTCAGCTAAGCAGATTGAGTGCAGAACAGGGCAAGGAAGCTTCTTAAGAAGAGCATATTGACAGTAAACTACTTCGGCAAACGGTGAGATTAACAGCGTCTAGCAGCTAACATTCAATGCTACACCGACATGAACGGGGCCTCAGTCTAGAATGCGCGTACCGTGGGAGATGCTGACCGCCGTGCGTCTCCACACGAACATCGCCAGCGGTGGCGGCGCTGACCGCCGTGCGCCTCCACAAGAACGTAGCCAGAGGTGGCGGCGCGGCTAGAGGACAGCAGTCTACGAGAGCGTACTGTGCGAGCGAGAGGATCGCTGAACCGCGGAGCCGACTTATCGACGCAGCGGGGAGGGCGGCTTTGGCGGAGCGAATGGAGTGGAGGGGGACAGGGGGAGGGGGTTTGGGTACTATTATTGGCTAGTTGGCAGAAGGGCGGTTGAATCGGATTTGGGGGGAATTTTTGGGTGTGGGGGGGAGGATTTTTGCACGGTGGGCGGGGGGAGTTTGGTGCATGGTCGGTTTCTCCAAGTGCAGTCCCACATGTCAGTGAAGAGGCAAGCTGGAGCGCGTTCCATTTGCGTGAGCCGTGTGCAGGACCGAACGTGTGTGGGGTGCAATGCGACCGCGACAAGAGTGCTGTGAGTGTACCGCCTTTTTTCCTTTTAAACTAGGTGCTTCGTCCCCTAAAAAAATTTTGCTTCGCGCGATCCATCGATACTACTACTAGTAATCCGGTAATCCCGACTAAATCGGCGCGGCCGGGTCTGTTCCCGCGCGATATGCTGGGAGGTTGGCTTAGTTGGGTTTTTTAGGACGAGTAATGCTACACCTACGTAATCCCAGTTACATAAACGTGTGAGCTATTGATTGTAGATTGGGGGAGGGAGGGGCCCACCACCATGAAAATCAGGGGAGGAGAGAAAGAGGCAATTTACGTTAACCCTTTCGTAGGTTCCCGTAGATGTAGAAAGATGTGAAATGCGTGAATGTGTAGTGGACGTACTATTGGAGTGCCTAAGATAATTTGTGTATGTATAGACCCTATGTGTTTATTTTACTTCGCATGTTAGATTTGTCTCGGTTCAATAAAAAGCGGAGTTGGTGGTGATGGTGTGCCTGTCATCCAGCAATATAGGCCGTCCGATCTATATCTAACGGATAGGAAGGAAACTATGACAATTTACCCACACTCCTCTCCACATTTGCAGATAAGGCTTTCCCTCGTTCATCCTTTTCTCCCACAAGATCTTGATCTTCCGTGCAACGCACAGGCATCTTGCTAGTACTCCTACAATATGTATATTATTGTGTAAGTTCATATACACCGGCCGAGACTAATGCAAACACGGCAGATTTTCATTACATTTCGAACTCTTATAGGACAGAAAAATAAAAGAAACCGACCCTAAACCTATTCTACGGCGGCGACCGATGTCCTCCATCTGCGATCTCTATGTACGGGGGCGGGGTTCAAGACCCGTGAAGTGAAGGTGCGGTCTCCGGCGAGGAAGAGTAGAACACGGGATACGGACTGGCCAGTTGGCACACCATGCCCTGCCGCCTCCCATGACCTACTCATCCTTGGAGGAGTCCCCGACCTCGGCGGTGCCGGACGTTGGACGGCGGCAAGTAGGACGCGTGGCTGACGGTGCTCCTGTCGTCGGTCGCCAGCGTGGCCACCACTTGTGCGATCGCGTCTGCGTCCGGCTACGCTGCTATTGAGTCGCGAGAGGCGACTTGAGTGAGGGCGGCGACCTCGAGCTTCATCCCTGAAGACAAGCTATCCCGCAGAGCGTTCGCACTTGTGGTCATGGCAGATGTGGTGCCAGGTAGGAGGACGATGCGCTATGGTGTGGAGGTTAGCTGGGCGTTGCCGCTTTAAGTAGGACATTCCGGTGAGGCCAAGCGTCCGGGTGCGTCATTAAGTCGCCGGAGTTGGTTCCTCGGGCACCGAGCCACTTAACAACGACATACGAATGGACAGCATGAATGCGGGCAGCTGGCGCCGGCTGGGAACGCACCGCGCGATGGCGCGAGGGACGAGGGTTTTGGTGTGCCAGGGTAGTCAGCTGCGGTCGTGGCAACATTGGAGATGCCCTTTGCTCACATGCGATCCCCGCATGTCATTGAAAAAGCAAGACGGCCCGGCATGGTCCCAGGTCCAGAGGATGTAGTTGGCCATGCTACACCACTCCGCGGATGCGTTGCGGCGCCCCGTGCATCCTCGAAGAGCCGGGTGTTGGGGTGTGTTTGGATTGTGGCCAAAGTGCACCTTACCAAAATTTTGGTCATGACCCAAAGATTGGTCTTTGTTTGGATGGTTGCCATTTTTTTGGCATGCCAATGAACTCTAGCCAACTCTAGTTCATTTTTTTGGCCAATATCGGCCAAATTATGGGCAACCGATACCTCAACCAAAATTTTCGTCATGACCCAAAGATTGGTCTTTGTTAGGATGGTGGCCATTTCTTTGGCATGCCAATGAACTCTAGCCAACTCTAGTTCACTTTTCTTGCCAATGTCGGCCAAATCATGGGCAACCAATACCTCAACCAAAATTTTGGCTACCCAATGCTTTGATGGGCCAACCTTGGGCACAAACCAAACGGCACCCTCGGCACACTGAGACCGACCGTGTCTAGCGACAATATGAGTGTGTCGCTTACCGCGGTCGCCGTGTCCAGAGGCGCTGCTGGAGCTGCGCCCCGTTGTTGGCCCCAACGACCCACATGAATGGTTGTCGGTGGTGAGGAGGTCGTGGGCCAGCTCCTCCATTGGACTAGTCTGCGCTACGTCGTCCCGACGTGTGTGCCCCACATGTCAGTTTCCCTGTTTTCCCGGCCATATTCGAGCGTCAGTGCTCCGCGTTGCGTATTAGGCCTTTCACTATGTAGGCCAAGCGAGACAACTTATTGTTTATTTGAGCCGTTCAAGTATAATCATGTGGCATTTACTTATTTCTCATTCCTCTCCAACCCCCTTCTCCATCGATCATGTCGCCCTCCAGTCGAGTCCATCCTCCCGCATGCCTCATTTGAACATTCCGCCGAGTATCATTCGCATGTACCCACCCTAGTCCTCTTTCAATAGATCTCCGGACCCCGAGATGAAATCGAGAGGGAACGAGTGGGGGCACGTGATACCTAAGGCGGATTCAAAATTTTGAACTGGTGATCATAGCATCCGCAAATCGTATATAAAGGGTATTCAATGTTCGTTTCATTTTTGAACGTACAATATACTCCCTCCTATCCTTTCTAGTTTATATATAAGTTTTATGTGTAGTCAAAGTATCTCTACTTTGATAAAAAAGGTATCAACATTCAACAACGCCCAATCAATATTGTTAGATTCGTATGTACTCCTAGATTTGTACGCGAGATGGTTTCCAATTTGACTATTGACAAGATTAATAGTAAATGAGATGTATAATGTGAAAATTATATCATTGGAAACTCCTTTCACATACGAATTTGACAGTATGCTTTGTGTAAGTTGCATGTCATATATTATTACTCTAACATTTGGTCAAAGTTAGCCTCGAAAAACGCATTAGACCCTGTATGCTTGGTGTAAGTTGCATGTCATATATTATTACTCTAACATTTGTGTAAGTTGCATGTCATATATTATTACTCTAACATTTGGTCAAAGTAGTATAGTGGAAGTGGATCCTCTGACGTTGGTATCCTTGCCTTACCCTCCCTTTCGGTCACTTACTGGCGGACCCCATGCTTGCTAGGCCCCGCATGTCAGTTACTCAATGGGTTCGGCCATGTCAGGGGATCCTCATCCGTAGTATACTCCCTCTGTTTTTATTTACTCCGCATAAAACGGAGGGAGTGGTGGTATAATAAATGACGCGGGTGGGGGAGGGGGAGGGACGTCGGTTTGCTCTGAACTGCGGTCCCACAAGACGAAGCGCATTCCATTCGGTGAGCGACGTGGAGAGTCCAGCGTGCCGGGCTGCAACGCGAATGCGACAAGAGCGATGTACAGTCAAAACCGATTGACCGGTTGTCACCGGAACCACTATTCACACCAGAACCTTTGCTGCTCGGCCTACGCCAGCCTCTGCCCTAAAACCACACCAAATCTCTAGCCCATTCCCCCACCTTTCGATCCCCTAGCCCGCATCAAGCGTCCCCTAGTTCGCCGGAAAGCCATGGTGCGCAGCAAGATCACTTACTACAAGATGTTGATGCCGGAGTGCCGCGCAGAAATTGCGGCGGCGGTCGGTGCCACAGACTTCCGTTCCCAAGCTCGCATTATGGCCGACCAATCCCCGAGTTCTCTAGAGCCAAGCTACAAGGAGGAGGAAGCCGATCCAATGTTCATGGCGGAGGTCGCGGCGCAGAAGGCCCCCGATGGGTATGAGACGATGGATGTCGACTTCGTGACGGCGTCCGAGTCCCCCATGGTGCAGGCGGACCAGCGGTTCAACATGGCGATACTAAAGGAGGACCGGGAGGTAGAGGCTCAACTCGACGCGGAGCGTGCGCATGCCGCTGCCATCGAGGCTCTCCTGCAGGCGGAATCGGATGTCATGGATGTGAACCGGGCGGCGGAGGCTCAACTTGAGGCAGAGCGCGCAGATGCCGCTGCCATCGAGGCCCTCCTGCAGGCGGAACCGGACATCCTGGACTTGAACCGGCGGCAGAGGCTCGACTCGACGCAGAGCACGCGGACGCCGCTCTCATCGACGCCCTCCTGCAGGCGGAACCGGACGTCCTGGACTTGAACCGGGCGGCGGAGGCTCGACTCGACGTGGAGCGTGCGGATGCCGCTCTCATCGACGCCCTCCTGCAGGCGGAACCGGACATCCTGGACTTGAACCGGGCGGCAGAGGCTCGACTCGACGCAGAGGGCGCGGATGTCGTTGCCATCGAGGCCTTCCTGCAGGCGGAACCGGACGTCCTCAACTTGAACCGGGATGTGCTCTCGTCCGTGCAGAGCGCCCGCATGCTCCGCTTGAACGAGTAGCTGGAGGACGAGGACAACCACGGTGCGCAGACACACATCGGCAGTGACGGCTGGTTCGCGCCGGCAGCCAAAGACGACGAGGCCATCTCTTTCCGCAAGCAGTGATAGTTTTTCTTTATGTTGTTGTTTTTATGGATCTTTGCTGTGTAAAAACATATATTTGTTACGCAAGTCGCCTGACTTGGGTCAGTCTACCATTTCAGGCGGTTGGATGAATATCCTACGTCTCCTAACCCTTCTTTCCTTCTTCCTCACCTCTTCTTCTTCCCCAACAGACCACCACACGGGTCGTACGGATACTCCCCAACATGCGGTTGGATAAACATACTCTATGAACGAAAATTATGTGTCAGCGATAGGATGGCTGAGTTTGGTTTGTTCACATGCGACAGCACGTGTTAGTGAGGGTGCATTCCCTTGGTTGGGTTTGCGGCGTGCAGGAGCGACTGTGTGAGGGTGCGATGCGACCGCGGCGTGCAGGAGCGACCGTGTGAGGGTGCGGTACGACCGCGACAGCCGTGCGCAAGTGTACCTCCTTCTCATTTTGAAAACTTTAGGCAAGCTTGGCAAAAATGTGGGGCGAAGTTTGGCAATGCAAGGCCTAGACCCAAACAGGATAAGTACGTACGTACTAGGAGTACTAGTGTTAAAAAAGAAAGGCGGGGTTTTCCTTTGCGGGATTTAATCAATACAAATCCTCGTTTCACGTGTCAATTAATGCGTATTTTTTTCTCAAAAGACCAAAGAGCTAACCATCTCACTCCTCATCGCTTGATTAATGCAGCGCCATGCAAACCAACCTTCTCACTTCCGCATGCATGCAGGGGATATTAATGTCCTTGGTTGCTAACCCCATCAATTTTGCCTCGATTAGTGTTAGTGGCCCTTTGCAAATTGTAATTTTAATATACTAGACTTGTGTACAAAAAAATTGAGGTAGTAACTATACTTGACTTCCTTCCCCATTGCGGTGACGTTGACGATATCTTTTTTTTGTGGTTTGGCGAAGTGCGTTCGACAGAGAACACCATTGAGGGAGACCACGGTAAGTCATTCGCAAGTGCCGCTTGCAAGCCGAGACAACCGCCTTATTTGCATCCAGGAAGTCCTTTACTAGTACTACTAGGAGTACTAGTGCGGTGAGATGGTTTCTCGAAGAAGACGATGGAGAAGCGGAGTCAGAGAAGAGTGAAATGATGGTTGCTTTGTCCGTGCTTTTGTGATTTGACGCTCACTACTTTTTTATTTGTGATAGAAGGGACAGGGGAGTAGACTCTGTGCTCTATACTGTACTACATGCGTCCAAGCATGGGAGAAAGAGGAGAGACGTTGCATTTTTCTATTCCTTCAATCAATCAATTAGGGAGCTTCGGTTCCATCTTTTTGGCTCTGGCAACACCGTCCACAATGGTTCCCATGATGCCAAAAGCTATTTTCACATTTGGCTCCACATTGTGGATGCCCTTAACCGTACCACTTGGTTTTGCTCCTGTGTGCTATCTATACAAATCTCAATTATATTGATCTAAAAAATTATAGAATCAAGATTAGTAAAAAGGAGGTGATTTTGCCGCGCAGATGGCGGGGGAGGTTTCTTATTTGAGCAATGCTACATCCACGTAATGGTCTACGTAAAGTTACGAACTGATGTGATGTGGGACTATTTGATTGGATTAAAGGAGAGGATTAGGCCCACCCCACCTGAAAATCAGGGGGGCATATATAGATTAGATGGAAAGTATACATAGTAGCTACGTAGCCCTTTGTAAGTCTAGGATTAGGCTTCTTTCGGAGGACATTGTCCTGGCGGTTTGCTAACATGCGGTCCCACGTGTCAGTGCTTTACCAAGCCGATCTGCGTCCCACATGAGGCAGAACAACGGCAGAAGCAACATGTGGTTAAGTTGAAGAAGATGAGGAAGAAGCGGATTCAGCAATGAGTGAAATGATGGTTGCTTCGTCCCTCCAACTTCTTTTTTTAGCATTATTACTTTGTCCCTCCAACTTAACTGCGGGAAAGGTGCGGCTTTGTGATTTGACGCCTCATTGCTCATTACTACGCCGGTGCCATGACTGGGGTGCTTCACCCCGGCTGCTCTGCACTGTATTCCGGTATGGCACATGGACCCGGTAGCTTGATGTCCCACATGTCGGCGAAAGGGACTAGAAGATTTATGAAAGCGAGCGCTCCACTCTTACGACGGAGGAGTAGGCGACACGACGGCCCAGTGAACTGTCACTTGTACTGTATAGTACTATAGTTTTGCTATTTCGCACGATCCATCGATACAAACCCGATTAAGCAGGAAAGGGCGGGATTTTTCCCGCACGGTAGATGATACTGTCCATACATTTCAAAGGCAATTTTAATGTATGCAAACTGAATAATTATAAGTAACAATATGATATCTAGTAAAACTAAAAACACATATGATTTATTGTGTTAGAGTGTAGTAGTAGTGCTGTATTGCATAGTTGTTAGATGTAACATGCGAGAACGTGTATAGATGTAGTTTTGGAGGGCCTACAGAGAGAAAAGCGTAATATGGTCACCGAACTTCAGAATAAGATGATTACGGTCACTATATACGTTTTGCGGTGATTATACAGTCACTTGCTCATGGTTCAGCATCGGATTGCACTCTGTTGACCGGCCAAATAGTCTGTGTGGCGCCATGTTGACTAGTTAAATTGACCATGTTCCTTGTGGGTCCCACCTGTCAGTTCGCATAGGGAAAAGGTCAGATAAACACAAATTTACGCAGGCGCGACAAGGCTCCAACCCGTGCACGGGAATCACCTGGTTGGGTATGTGTCTGTCAGGGCCTGATGTGTGTGCATGCACGTGTAGGTTGAGCACTTGAGCGTGAGAGTGTGTGTTGGTCGTGTGGTGTACTGGTGTGTGCATGCATGCGTGCGTGTGTGCGTGTGAGTGTTGCGTGCGTGCGTGGTTGCGTGTGTATGTGTGATTGTTGCGTGTGTGCGCGGGTGCATGTGTTTGTGTGAGTGTTTCATGGATACAGTTCGTGTGCATGTGTGCATGTGTGTATAATCACCACACCAGCTCCTGTGTGTTCAAACAGATGGCTCAGCATACCAATACAAGGCCACCTTGTCCGCTGTGCCCGTGGTCATGACTTCGAACCACCGTCCAAATATATTTTTGTCGTTTGTTTTCATTCTTACTAGCGAGATGCCCGTGCGTTGCACGTAACATTATGATGCATTTGTATGACTTGTTTATCTTGTGAGAGAAAGGGATGAATGAGGGAAGGCCTTATTTGCAAATGTGGAGAGGTGTGTGGGTACCTTTTTGCAAAATTGCCATAGTTTCTTTCCTATCCGTCAGATATAAATCCGACGGCCTATATTGCAGGATGGCGGCACACCATCATCACCAACTCTGTTTTTTAGAAGAGTGTATTTTATGTATTTTATAAGAGTGTAGATGTAGAGTAGATACAAGTCGACAGGTGGGCACGATGGTAGTGAGATAATGTGATGCAACACTAGAGGTGCCACGTGGAGCGTTTAACTGGTCAACTAGTCATGTCATGAGCAAATACGGAGTTGTACAGTGAGCCTGTGACTGTATAATAACCACTAAACATAAATGGTGACCGTAATGAGTGGATTCTGAAGTCCAATGTACGTATCGTGCTTTTGCTTCAAATACAATGATCGTCATTGCATATATCGCGAGAGAAAGATGAAACATGCGTGAATTTTCTGGGGGCTTACTTTTAGAGGACCTGGAGATAGTTTTGTGTGAATACGTGAAAGGGGCGTACAGGGGGGTATGTGATGGAGAGAGCGATGCTCTTCGTTTCTCTTTATTATGAGTAACTTTTTATATAGTATAAAAATATACAAATTCACAGTGCGGAATAAATATCATTGTGGGCACCATGCAATGCAAATTAGCGTTCATACTCCTCCATATAACTTTGTAATGTTGTATATATGTAGAAACTCTAAAATAATTTTTTGGCCACACTTTATTCAAAAGGAATGTTGTATGCGAAATAAACTTGAAGAGAGGGCTTTTTAGATCAGTGGGGTACGTGATGTAACATGTGTGAATGTGTAGTTGATGCATTTGGCGGGGCCTAGAGAGGTATGTGTGTGTATTACGTATTCGAGAGAGGCATGTATACAGGGGTCGGCGGGGGGGCGTGGGAGAGATAGCACGAGAAATGAGAGTGGTCTAGAGAGAGATGAATATGACGTCACGACAAGAGGTTCCATTCCCTTGAGTGTGTATATTGAAGAGGGGAGGGAATAGAGGCACCAGGAGAAATTTTCTGTGTGTGTGGTGTTTGTGTTGGTATATGTGGGTGTGAGAAGATAATGAGACGTGGGGGCACAGGGTGTGTCACCGCGTGAGGTCCGGTGGGTCGAGGTGAGGCCCTTCGTTCGGTTCCGTCCTGCGCCACATTGGTCGGCTCGTGACGCATTTAGGAAGACGCATGGATGACTAGTCGTACAAGACAAAGATAGCAGAATTGTGAAGGACTCTGTGTCCACTGACAAAGCCGGCTAGGATTTGTAACCCTAGGTTCTCGGACTAAGGTAACCCCTTTATCTCTGATATTACTATTCATCCAACCTAACTTTAAGGGGCATCCTACAGAATGCTCTGCTAGAATCATACTCATCGATTAGGAAGAGAGGTGTGAGACAATGCGTGAGAGACGGGCGTAAAGATAATGTGCATACATGAGACGCGTAGGCAGGTCCATGTATATAGAAAGGGTCGATGAGGATTGTGCGTGTGTATGTTTGCGAGAGGAAGAGTGCTTGTGATAAAGGTTAGTGAAAACAGTTGTAAATGGTTACGAGAGGGAGGGAGGTTTATATCTAGAGCATGTGTGCGAGAAACACACCTCGGGAGAGAGTGTGTGAGCATGTGTGAGAGACCACCGATGGAGAGTGAAACTACACGTAAAAGACTGCTCTACACATTGATTAAAGATATAAATTGTATCCAAATATTAGGATGGGATCATGATATTTGCAATTCGTGTAAGGAGTGGTCATTGATCCATCAGACATCTAGATTCTATCGAATTTGAGCATGTCTATGTTATTATTCGACACAATTGATCCACATAGTTAGTATTTTGAACTCCAGGCAATGCATCGCTTTAGCAATCGAATATAAACGCGAGTATAGTTCATGTTGTGTGTGTAAAGCACATTATACATATGAAAGTTACACAATGGACATTATAAATAGCTACCTATGAACTAGCATACATTTGAATTCAACTTAAGGTGGTTTAAAAAATCGAATTCAACATGAAGTCCATTAAATTATTTGAATTTGATATCATGGCATTTCTAAACCATACCTAAATTATGGGGGCACCAATCTTTGCTCTGTTTTTGTACATAATAGCATATGTAGTCGTGTACAAAATAGATTCAAATTTAGCCCCTCCATTCCAAAATAATCGTAGTTATAGGATTTTCAAGTGTCAAAATTTCAAAAAGAAGCGGATAATTTAATGAGGATTTCAAACATACAAGGTCAAATATAATGTTGTCTATTTAGGTCAATCCTCATAGTTCAAGAGTACTCTAAACGTGAATGCTTGTGTTTCAAAATTTCGAACGAAGTGCCAAAAGAGGCTCTACTCGCCCGAAACCGCGTGAGACCAATGTTTGGTAGTACAAGGAAAATACTTTTCTAATAACTCCGACCCGTGAAACCTACCGGTCCGACGTCCAAAAGTCTAAACCGGGGTAGGTTTGTAGCTTCATCTAGACGCCACGCAACCCCCTCTGAAAAACATTCATACACAATGTCTGCCTAAGCACACATGCACGCGGCCGAAATCGCTCCCGCCCACTATTTGGGACACATGTGATTACCATCCTACCCCCGACCCGCAGTAGGTCCAAAATTTAAGAGGGGGGCAAAGTTTCTACTTTCCCCAAATTTCAAACAAGCGCATCCCATCTTCTGTTCAAAAAAGCCAAAAACAAGCGCATCCCAGACCGAAACATGGTTCCCCCCCACCCGTCCGATTCCCCACTCGTACTCCATGGGCGCCAAAACTACCTCTCCACCAGCTGCAAAACCCCGGCGCCCTCCGTCCGCCACCCCATCCCACCCATCAACCGCCGCCCTCCTCCATCATGCCGGAGCCGATACCCCGACGTCGTCGTCCACCGCAACCTCAACCGCAACGCCCCCCACGGCTAGTAGTTGAAGCCGAGGCCGAGCCGTCCGTACCCGAGCCAGTTCAACCACGTCGTCCTGTGCCTCACCGCTGCCGCTCCAACTTCGCCACCCTCCACCGCACCGGAGCTGTTCCTGCTATGCCGTCCTTCGCCGCCTCGGATCTGCTTCCCCTCTGCCAACATATGGCCATGGCAACACAGTCAACAATTTGTCCATGGGTTCGTCCAAGCATGCACCCTCCAGAACATTGGTTTCCTTGGTAAAAAGAAGATGATCGGCGCGACATGTGGAGGTGACCACACCGGCAATCGAAAAAGGTACTCCTCTTCCCTTATTGGTGCAAATCTTACGTCTCTGCTTGCACGGTATTCATCCCACAGAAGACACTAGTTGACCGCTTCTTCTTGATACTAGATGTTCCTAGTAACTCGCGATGCACAAGGTTTCTCCTCATATACTATTTCACCTTAACTAGAGGTCCGTTACCCTCCTGAATTGCAATTTCTGGCCAGTTGATTCCCAATTAATGGAAGCATTCACCGGCGTAACAGGCGCTAGTACGCCTATTACGCCGGGGAAGCAGCGCCTTGGTGTTTATCTTAGGGGCGTGTGCGGCCTAGAGCTACTGGCGCCCGATCTGGAGGTCGGCCGGGATTAAAGGGATGGCCTGGGGGTTGCTGCCAAGCATGGCGGTGGTGTGAGGTCGATGGGAGGGCGGGGCGACGGAGGCAGGGGTCTGGGCCGATGGTCGCTGGCTGTTCGAGAAAGATCGTCAACAGTGACTGGCGGGAGGCAGACGAAGACCATCTGCCCGTTCCTTATAGATCGGCAGTTCATTAAAAAAATCGACTGGCCTATTTATTTTCAGTCGACTGCTATCTTAGATATGACCACATGTGGTGGTGTGCTGGAGGAGTACCTGCATTTCCTATGCTCATATATTACAAAATCATACGTAGTAGAATCTAATTTTGTTTGCCATGCAATGTTGTAGAGCTATCATATGTCTCCTGTCATTTATTTTTCAGCCACCTTCTATCTGCTACTTTTACAGTGCACTAGTTCTGCACACACTTCACCCATACTCTCACTATTGTGTTTTTATGCAAGGGTATTTCAGAGTCTGCCAAAAGAGAAGCAGCAAAGAAAAGAGAGAAGTCGCGCCAGCTTTCTTCGCGGGTATGCATGACACGTTACAGCGCTATAAAGGGTGCAGTGTCAGCAGATGGAGACGGTAAACGTAGCTCTGGAGTTGATGACCTCGCTCGCAATGAACCACCATCCCAGGTGCTTGCTTTAACTTCGCGGTGTCATATGTGGTTGCATGTTCCATATGGTGTCTAGCTTGTATTCGAAAGGCCGAAGTCGGTAAGATAAGGAAAGATATTTTTTTACATGAACCACCATGCCGTGAACACCAGAAGACAAATAGCTAGTCAGGGCACTGGCCGAGCCAGTGACAAGACCAGCAAAGATAGGCATCACCTGGAAGCCAACTAAAAAGCTGTGATGGTGGCGAAGCAGCCCGCCTCCCACCAGGCTCTCAGGTCCTAGATGATCATGCTCACCACTCCAGCCGGATGTCTAGCTTGTATTGGTTCCAATTTGGTTAAATTGCATCTGCTTAGGTTACACATTATACCTTTGAATATGACATGCCTTTCTGTTTTTGGTACGTACTAGTACATCTGTGTATTAACCATGTGCTTACATCAAACTAATGTTCTTGTGTATCCCTCATCAATCACTTATGACGAGGCAGGCAGGCAAGGGGACTACTCCTTATTTAAAGAATGCAGCGTCAGCCTCCCAACATGATTCTTAAGAAACAAAAATGCTAGATGAAGATAGTGAACGTAGCTCTGTAGTTGATTACATCATTTCCCCTACACTAGCATCGCAGGTGCTTGCACGAACTTGGCAGCGTGATATGTGGTTACATGTTGCATATGGTGTCTAGAATGTAATTCTTCCAATCTGGTTAAACTGCATGTGCTATTCTGCTTAGCTTATACATTATACCTGTTAATGTGACATGCCTTCCTGTATTTAGTACATAGTACATCTGTCTATTAAGCATGTCCTTGCATAAAACTATTGTTTTTTTGTATCCCGCATCAATCAACATGACAAGACACCTTTAGTATATGCAGTGCGATATTAGTTGCATCTTTCATATGATTTATAGCATGTGCTTCTTCTAATTTGTTGAAATTCCATTTATGATGGGACGTTTTTAACTTGGCAGAGTCATATTGGTTGCATCTTTCATGTGGTGTCTAGCTTGTATTGCTTCTTATTTGCTGGAATGGTTTCTGCTTAGTTTACA
The DNA here is from genome assembly GCF_002162155.2 of Triticum dicoccoides. NCBI lineage: Eukaryota > Viridiplantae > Streptophyta > Magnoliopsida > Poales > Poaceae > Triticum > Triticum dicoccoides. The sequence goes on from NC_041383.1 coordinate 198,714,495, forward strand.
CAAACAGTTGTGAACATGCCATGTCGTCCTGTTTTTCGTACATATTCCATCCTGGTATCATGTGTTTGCCTTACATCAAAGTAGTGATTGTCAGTATCATGCATGAATGAGTTCTGAAGAGAGAATTTTATTGCTTTTTCTTGTCGGTTTTACTTGACAATTGAAAATCAATAAAGCGGAAGGAAGTTAGCAAGGCAGCGGATAAAGGTGCTCCTTCCGAACGGAGGGCCTCTACAGTTTCTACTCCACCACAACCCCAAGATGATTTCCAAGACAACACATGCATAGACACTCAACAAAGCTGTGTTTATGATGAGCACGTCTCCCCTAGTGCAGCATCACCGGTGCTCCCTCTAACTTGGCACTGTTATATGTGGCTGCATGTTATGTGTGATGTCTAGCTTGTATTGCTTCTAATTTTGTTGAATTCCATCTGCTTACTTTACACATTATACTTGAATAAGACACGTGTTCCTGTTTCTAGAACATACAATATATGTCTATCACACCATGTTCTTACATCAAATTACTACTGTTGTGTAACCTGCAACAATCACTTATCATAAGACACGTTTGACTTCGGAGTGTGATATAGGTTACATCTCACATTCTTTTCTAGCTTGTACTACTAATTTGTTGAAATGGCACTTATGACGAGACAGTTTTAACTTAGTAGAGTGATATTCGTTGCATCTTTCATATGGTGTCTAGCTTTCATTGCTTCTAATTTGTTGAAATGCCTTCTCCTTAGTTTACACATCATAAGCTATGAATATGCAATGTCACTAATGACGAGAGACCTCTAACATGGTAGTGTGATGTTGATTGCATCTTGCATATGATTTATTTCTTGTACTACTTCACATTTGTTTAAATACCATTTATGATGAGACACTGTTAACTTGGCAGAGCGATATTTGTAGCATCTTTCATATGGTATCTACCTTCCATTGCATTGCTTCTAATTTAGTGAAATGTCTTCTTCTTAGTTTACACATCATAGTTCTGGTTATCTCTTCCGTCCTGTTTTTCATACATATTACATCCTCCTATCATGTGGTTGTCTAACATCAAAGTTCAGTTCGTCTGCATCACGCATCAATTTGTTCTGAAGAACTAAATTGTTATTCGTTTTTCTTGTCGGCTTGACTTAACATGGCACAGAGAAAGAGGAAGAAACATAGAATGGCAGGGAATGAGAAGCGGATGAATCCTGCATATTCTGCTGGTACTGATGGTGCAATAGAAGGTCAAAGTCCAGCAGAAAATTCTACAAACACGGCATCCCATGCTACACGAGTTGCAAAAAAAGCCAAACAGAAACAAATAGCTGCCACCAAACAAGCAGAGACAGCCCTAGTTCTTGCAACACCTACCATAGTACTACCAGCTGCACGACTTACTCATGCGTCAACTGAGCTAGCAACATGTTCCCAAGCTCCCTTGCCACCTAACACTACTTCCCAAGCACTCTTGACACAAGACGAGTTGGCAATATCAGATGAACCTTGTGCGCTTCAACGGCAAGAAGGTAGTTGTTGGAGTCAAGTTACAGTTGCATGCTTCTTTATATGTAGTCTTACAGTTTGATGTACACTAACACTTCCTATGTTCGTTGTTGGACTAGCACCTAGGTGCAAGAGGAAACAAACATCAGGGATAATGCTCGATAGGTTAACTAAATCTAGAGGAGGAAGAATGGAGATCCATTTTGAGGCAAATTTAAAAAGGCCACATGATGCTACAGAGTCAGCCAAGTTAGTATCAGAGGCAGTGGTTGCCGTTAGGTGTCATGTACGTATCCTCCCAACATGGATTCAGTACGGGAATGACAAAGACAAAACCCAGTTCAACACCTTGCTCGACCATTTATCTGTAAGTATGGTTATGTATGGAAACTAGTAATGTCGTCTTGCTCTGTCCCATACTTTCTAGGTTGCTGATAATGAGACTCCCATAATTTTCAACAGATGAGGTTCAAGTTGGATAGCCAAGATGATGCAACCAGACAAGCTTGCACTCATGTTTTCAAGTCTGCTCTGTGACAGTATCGGTATAACTTGAGGAAAACTCACTTTGAAGACAAGGCTAACAGTGAACTTTCCCAACATCTCAAGTGGAAAATATATCGGATGAAGACTAGAGGGGCCTTGTTAAACACTGGTCTGATCCAAAGTATCAGGTACATTATATATATGTGATCAGATCACATGTTGAAGTCCTATTTACGCATGTGCCACACAAATCTATCTTCTTGTAGGTGAACTATTCAAAGAACAAGGCCAACCGTACGAAAGTGAAATTCCAACAGATGACAGGATCTCGTAGCTATATTGCACACTGCGAGGCTCTTGTAATTAGCTGTTGTTTCACTCTTTTTGCTGTACCATATTATCAGATCTATATTGACTTGTTCAAAATGTAGAGGAAAGCCCGCAAGGACCAAAAAGTACCTGAACCAAATGTTGTGGAAATCTTCAAGGACTGTCACACCAGCAAGAAGAAGGGCATGACTACACCAGTCAAAGCCGCTGTTGTAAGTCCTTAATCCTCATGCCTTTTCACTACTACTTACTCTGACTTGTGCCTTGAACTGCATGGTTTGCAGCCAATGTCTATTACTCTTTTTAATTTTATACACAATTGTCTTAGCGTATCATTGCACCTTACAAGGTTTAAAAGAGAGGAGTGATGTTCCTTTGATCTTGACCCGTAATCTAGTTCCATGCTGGACTTGCAAACACAACGTTACAATTGACTGTTTGTCTGTTCTCAGTTGTTTTATAATATGAATGATGTCATACTATGCTTACTGTCGTGGAATTAACACGTCAGATGTCCTCATGAAAGGACTTAGTCATGGAGCCATCGCAACGGGTTAGCTTGAAGGGGTTAAACCGGACAAGGGACACGGGAGTTTATACTAGTTCGGCCCCTTCAATGAAGGTAAAATCCTACGTCTAGTTGTGATGGGATTGATTGGGTTTCGATGACCAGGGAGCAAATATGCCTGCCTGAGTCTCGAGTTGTTGTTTCTTGTCCCTGAACCGCCGCCGGGTCGTCCCTTTATATACATAGGCTGACGCCCGGCCGGTCTACTGAGCCCCGAGGCCGACTCATACAAAGTGTCCGGCTCGGTCTCTCCTTTCCTAACTTACATTACAAGTTACATAGTCATGGCGGTTTACCACTATGGGCCCTAATCCGCCTTTGGGCTCCAGGCCTCTAAGCTTCATTAGTAAAGCGCCATCTTCTAGTTCTTCATGGGCTTCAGCATAGTCGAGGGTGAACCGGGCCCTCCTGGCCAGTTTAGACTCAGTAGTTATATCCCCAACATTAGGCCCCAGATTGATTTGAACCTGTTCATGTCAATCTTCAATACTTTAAAGAAATCTTGTGAACATCTTCTTATATTCTCGTAAACCGCCATATTGTCTTCTCTTGTAAACCTGGTTAAACCGCCGTTGATGTCATCCTCTGGACACAGCAACGGCCCATCATGACATCATTTCTATATAAAAAGATTAAAAAGATTCCCCTCATTAATGGCATCCTGAAAATCGAGGCGACAGGCGCGCCCTCTCTGCCGCTTCAGGCTCCTCGATTCTCGCGCCTGCCCTTTATCCTTTTCTCCTTATAAATAAAGCCCGAGGGTCCTTTTCTTTCTTCCCCTTTCGTGCCTTCTTCTTCCTCGCGACGCCCAAGCTCTGAAGCTCCGCCGCCGCCCTCGACCCTTGAGAACTGCATCGACAAAGGCTGATGCATCAACCTGAAACGGACCAGAGTTCGCCGCATTCCTCTGCAGCAAATCTGCAGTGGTAAGTTTTCTCTTTCCCGCATCTTTAGATCTGTGTTAGGGTTCGCGAGTTCGTCTGTACAGTTCTTCGTTTTTCCTTCTCAGCTCTTCGCTTTTCCTTCTGCCGCGGTTGCTTTGATCCAATAGTAGTGTAGAACTCGTGCGGTAGTTACTCCGCATCCATTTTTAATACTAGTAGATCTTCCCTTTCTTCTGTAGAGCGCAAGACCTTCTCCGCCCTGCTTAACACCATTATAAGTCGCAATAATTTTTCTTTACTGAAGCGTGGTAGATCCAAATAAATTTCAACATTGTGTGGAACCTATTTCTGTCAACACTTGGCAAATTTTCATCTGTCTCCCACACCAAAGGGCGGTTCAAACTTTTAGCAGTCGGTAATCCACCACCTATCATTAGCCCTCGCTTTAAACCGCCATTTTGCTCTGAATAACAGTTTTCCGGTTTATCTCATATATATGCCTTGATCAGATTTTCTGGTTTGACACCAATTAATACTCTTGAACCGTTCGTCGTAAACCGGCCTTCATTTCACCTTTACAGTTTGTTGTTTCAAGATGACCAAACAATTTGTTGCTTGCAACTGGGTTCCATCCCGGATTACGGAAACGCAGATCAATGGATATGTAGTGACAGGCACTTTAGCTTCAAAGAATGTCCTTCACTGGCGAGTTCCTGGCCCTGAGTGCCCTCCTGAGCCGCGGGATGGAGAAGTCATCGTTTTTATGCAGCACTTAGACCGGGGCTTTCCCACATGACACAGAAGTTTTTATGCAGCACTTCAGTCCTCCCGGTTCAAAAAATTGCCGGGATGTCCTTGCCAGCTTTGAACTCCATCCACAAGACATTGGACCAAATTCCGTGTCAAACATATGCAACTTCCAAGTATTTTGTGAAGTTTATCTTCAAGAAGAACCATCTGTCGAGCTGTTCCGGGACTTCTTCCACATAAACCGCCGAACCGAGTTTTCGGATGGCCCTAACACAGAACTTGGCGGGGTATCAATCCAGAAGAGGAAGGAGGTTGATTTCCCACATGCATCACACCACAGTCATCCCAAAGACTGGAACCAAACTTGGTTTTACTGTCAGAACAAAGCCGCTGATGAAGAGAATCCCTTGTCGGGTTACCGCCCTCATCGGCTTCGCAATGGCCACCCGTTACCTAAACGATTAACCGCCAGAGAGAGGCAAACTTACGCCCCTCAACTCGCCAAGCTCCGGGCTCTCATGGCCAATGGATTAACTGGCGTTGATCTTGTTCGCTGCTGGGTTAAATGGCACATCATGCCCTTAAGTCGCCGCTCTGGATTAATGCATGAGTATACCGGCAACTCCAACGATCCTCGACGGTTTACTGAGATAGAGGTGACTGATGACGAAGTCACTGAATCAGTAAAGAAGATGTTAGACGAACCCATCGCCATATGTAGTCAAATCGGACTGGCTCCATTTTACGCCGCCAATAAACCGCCAGCAGTAAGTCTTTGACCTTGTACTTTCTTGATCCGCCTCCGCTTTAACATTTTGTTCTAATAATCCTTTGCTTTAATCTTTTCAGCCCAACATCAACTTTTGGAAGAAGAAAACTTCAGAGAAAACGGCCAGAGCTCCTCGTGCCAAGAGCAAAGCTATCAAGAAATCAACCAAGAAGAAAACCGGCGAAGCTGCTGATCCGCCCGAATATGCTGAAGATTCGGATCAAGAGGTAGAACTTGACTCCCTTGGCTCCTTTTTCATACATCTTATTAACAATGACTATCATCAGGATGATGCGGAGGTCAGCCGTGCAGACCATGTTGAGGTAATCTCTCTTTCCTCCGGTTCAGATCTTATGTCGGTTCAAAGATTTCGCCATGCAGTTCGGATAGTGAAACGCTCTCACCCTCTTGCTTATTTGGATCCAAAATTTTGTTTAAAGAAACAGCAACCTGAAGGGCGCCGCACAACCCGACACAGTGGCCAGCAGGTCACCTCTTCTGGTTTACCGGATACACCAACCCGGAAGCATCGTCCAGAGGTTACTTGCTCTCCCGAAAAACGTTATCCTTTGAAGGGTTTCTTCCGATACCCACTTAATCCGTCTGATCCGAATTACCAGGCGTCTTCTAACTCTTCTGGCAGTTCATCAACCACACAGTTGCCTCCCCTCAAGACCGTCGCTGGGTAAGTATATTGCTTTTCAGTCTGCTTCTTCATGCATTGGTTTATCATACAGATCTTTATTTTGATGTTGCAGTGCTAAGGCTCGATTGAGCAAGAAAGCCAAGACCAGCGGTCCCTTTCACGATGTTGAACCGGAGAAGACCCCAGATAATGCTGGTGAAGATCCTGATAATGTCATGGATGAATACGCTCCACAAGATCCAGCTACTGATGCCAATCCGCCGGAGGCTAATCCGGAAACACATGTTGAGACATCAAAAGTCCACATGCCACGCATCCAAGCCCAATTGCTGACCTGGTGAGGTCGACTGCTGATCCTCCAAGCCCTGCAACCAAACCGCCAAGCCCTGCCACCAATCCGCAAAGCCCAGCCAAAGACAACGTCAAACCGCCGAGCCTAGCCAAAGATGATGACGACGTTGTTGTCACTGGTACTGCTTATACTACCCCAGGCAATCCAGTTGCTTTATCAGAGCACACTACCAAGGATGAATTTTCTGCTATGGGCAAGGGGAAGGGGAAGACTGATTTTTCAGACTATGTTAACCTTTCTGCTCAGGATCTTCATTCCAGATTCCTGAACCAGCTTTACACCAGCCGAGATTATGAGGCCGGTTTGGTGAATCTGATGAAGGAACGTTATGAGGTAACTTTCCAAACACCATCTTATTTCTATACATTCACTGTATTGTAGCCCCCAAGGGCCGGTTTATATTTTAAAGGTAAACCGGGTCTTTAAAGATGAAGAACACTGACTTCGTAGCCCCCAAGGATCGGTTTGTCTTTTGAAGACGAACCGGGACTTTTATATTCCATACTATATCTTATTGGCTTTCCTTGCGTATGTTTTAGATCAAACACACATTAGCCCCCAAGTGCCAAGATTAAAACTTGTATTGATCCTTGGGACTTTAAACAATTAGTAGTGAAGAAGCAATCCACATTAGCCCCCAAGTGCCAAGTGTATAACTGGTTATAGGCTTGGGACTTTGACAATATTTACATGCTCTTCCTCTGTAACAGGCTGATATAAATCGCCAAGGCTCGCAAATCGCTGATCTTCAAGAGAACCTCAAGACCCAACAAACAGAGACGTCCAAGGCAAAAGATGAACTGAAAAACCACTTTGGCAGCCAGGGAGCAACTCAAGGAAGGGTTCAAGACGGAGCGTGCCAACTGGGAGACGGAGAAAAATGCATTGCTGAAGCGGGCGGAAGACGCTGAATCAGCGCTTAAACCGGTGCCAAGTGAATGCAATGACTTCTGCAGTTTTTGGTAAGTAGTTTTACCAAGACTTCTTGAATGACCATGTTGGTAATTTGCCGGTTTAACATGAAATTCCTAAACCGTTGTAGGTAGCCGCATTGCTCATCTGGGCTCTGATATGCGGATGAAGCTGAAGGCAACATACACTTTCATTGAACAACTTTATATCGGTGCCCAACGGGTTATCTGTGCAGCTTCATATAACAATCCGGCACCCACTTTGATCAAGGATCCTCTAGCAAAGTTATCCGTAACACCGGCACAGATAGAAGAGATGAATCGATCTGCTGCCAGGGCCGGCGCTTTGTTGGCACTTACTCGAGCCAAAGCATGGATAGCTGACCTTGATCCGATGGATATTGCCAAGGGCTTCCCGAGTGAACAAGAGAACGGTGTAGAGTTTGAAAACGACGCCCTCAAAGCTGTGACAAGGGAGATGCATCCTCTGGCCAGTCAATTGGCAGAAGAAGCAAACTTGACGGTTCACCGGTCCTTCTATGATGCCAACAACAAACGGGTTGACACTGTCGTGCAAGAAGTGCAAAATCTTATCCCGCCAATCTGTAAGCACACTTACGCCCCTGACATTGATCCGTCTGAACTTATAAGTGAAGAGGCTGTCTTTCAGGCGTTAACCCGGATTGACTGGACCACCATTGACTTCCAGCAACTAGATGAGGAGGAGGAGGCTGAACCGACGCCAGATGATCCATCCACTTCACGTCAGCATGGTGATGAGGCCTGATCCGGCAATCTGATTGATGCTTCATAAACTGTGCTCTATGGAAAGAACAATTCCGTATTTTGGGTCGTAAAGCGCCTTGTAATAGGCTAGTTAAAATACTTTGATCTGCTGCCATCGTGCACTGGGATATACTTTGCTTGATCCGCCATGCCGATTTCAATGCTAGCTTATATATTTTTATAATATTATGCAATCCCTGTGTCTGCATAGAAAAGAGATGTCCTGGCGGTTTACCGCTGGACGGGTCATAGTGCCCAAGATAAAGCCTGGCTAATAACCAAAGCGGAATAAATATGAAGTAACTCATACCTGTGATATGGAATCACTTAATAAGGGTGGAAGCCCAAATTTGTGAGCTGTCAAGACCCTTATCCTATAATGATAGGATGAATAAGTCATGCCGGGTTATATTGAACACCAGATGATCATACTGGCGACATACAGTCAAAGCCAGGCCGGGTTAACAAACACCGGTTTGATGAGATGGTCTGACAACTTATAGCTGAAACCCAAGCCGGGTTAACAAACACTGGTTTAACATCATGACTGAAAAGCCACACCGGGTCAAAAGACACCGGTTTAAGATAAAATCATCAAAAAGGTGAAAACTTAGCAAAAAAGCAAATAAGAAACCATGTAGGCAAGGCTTTTCAAGGGCTGCCAGGCCCAAATTCGAGGCTTTTCAGGGCTGCCAGGCCACTGAGTTAAACCATTTTGCAAAGCCTTTTAAGATGGGCCTCCAACTAACCAATTGTCGTTTTAACTTTGACAAGTTCAGGGTCTATATAAGATTGACTTGTGAAACGTTCGGCGGGTCGTGCCAGGATTAACTGGATAGGAGTGGCTTACTTGATGAAGGCAGGTTAACCCGGGGTTTTAGGTGAATACACCAGGCTTCCAAGCGGTGGGTCGATACCCAATTACAAGGATCCCTTACAACTCTTTGTGGATTTTGCACAAAAGAGCCCCCAAGTAACTTTGTGAGTTGTGCTCAATGGGTGCCTATGTTTGAGTTGTGCAGTACATCCAGACTCTCTTTGGCCCCTTGGGTGTGAAGCTCCCAAGCTATGTTGTGGCATGATAGCCGGTTTAATGGATAAGGTGAGTCATGCTTTGAGAGCAGAAGCCCCCTTGTAGCCAAGAAATATTGGAAGAAACGGCAGAGGCCCTGCTTGTAGCAAGGATGCCGGTTTATTATATTGATCATAATATATACATTGTCATAATATGTACATAAGGAAAGCCTATGGCTCAGGTGTAGTAAGGCCGAAGGAGAGCTATGTTCCATGGCCGCCGGGTCTCCTCCTCAGAACTGCGTGAGTCTTCTCGAACGTCAATGAGGTAGTATGATCCGTTGCGCAGATTTTTGCTGGCCACAAAGGGTCCTTCCCAAGGTGGGGATAACTTGTGCATATCGGTCTGATCCTGGATGGGCCGAAGCACTAAATCACCTTCTTGAAAGGTTCGTGTCTTAACCCGGCGGCTGTGATGACGCCGTAGGTCTTGTTGATAAACCGCCGACCGAGCCAAGGCCATGTCTGGTTTCTCATCTAACAGGTCCAACGCCTCTTGACGCGCTTGCTCATTGTCCGCTTCAACATAATTGGCAACCCGGGGCGAGTCATGACGAATATCACTTGGGAGGACAGCCTCAGCCCTGTAAACCATGAAGAAAGGTGTATAACTCGTGGATCGGTTTGTGGTGGTGTTGATACTCCATAACACAGATGGCAACTCTTCCACCCAACAACCCGGCGTCCGCTTCAAAGGAACCATAAGCCTGGGCTTAATACCCTTCAAGATCTCTTGATTCGCCCTCTCGGCTTGACCATTGGACTGGGGATGAGCCACGGATGCTACATCAAGCCGGATGTGCTCTCGTTGGCAGAATTCCTCCATCTCACCTTTAGAAAGGTTTGTGCCATTATCTGTGATGATGCTGTGTGGAAACCCAAAACCAAAAATGATCTTTTTGAGAAATTGAACCGCCGTGGCTGCATCACACTTACTGACAGGCACCGCTTCAACCCATTTAGTGAACTTGTCAACCGCCACCAACAGGTGGGTCTTCTTATCCTGGGAGCGCTTAAAAGGTCCCACCATATCAAGCCCCCAAGTGGCAAACGGCCAAGTGATAGGAATCATCCGTAGCTCCTGAGCCGGAACATGAGCTCGACGTGAAAATTTTTGACAAGCGTCACACCGCTTTACCAGATCCTCCGCATCAGCATGAGCTGTCAACCAATAGAACCCATGACGAAAAGCTTTAGCCACAAGGGATTTTGAACCGGCATGGTGACCACAGTCCCCTTTATGGATTTCATGTAGAATCTCTTGTCCTTCTTCAGGGGAAATACAACGTTGAAAAACGCCTGAAACACTGCAACGGTGTAACTCGCCATTGTGAATAACCATGGACTTGAACCGCCAGATTATCTGTCTAGCAAAAACCTCATCATCTGGTAACTCGCCCCGGTTTAAATACCCCAAATATGGAACCGTCCAATCCGGAGTAGTGTGTAAAGCGGCCACCAATTGGGCCTCCGGATTAGGAATAGCTAAATCCTCCTCTATAGGCAACTTAACCGACGGGTTATGCAAGATATCTAAAAAGGTATTGGGTGGTACCGGTTTACGCTGAGATCCCAGCTGGCTTAAAGCATCTGCTGCCTTGTTTTTGCGCCGGTCAATGTGCTCCACCTGATAACCCTTAAAATGACCTGGCACAACATCCACCTCGTGTCTGTAAGCCGCCATTAGTGGGTCCTTAGAATCCCAAGTACCAGAGACTTGCTGAGCCACCAGATCAGAACCTCCAAAACAGCGAACCCGGCTCAAGTTCATTTCCTTAGCCACCCGGAGACCATGGAGTAAGGCCTCGTACTCAGCTGCATTGTTAGTACAAGGAAACATTAAGCGGAGAACATAACAAATTTTATCACCTCAAGGGGAAGTAAGAACAACTCCAGCCCCCGAGCCCTCCAATTGCCTGGATCCATCAAAGTGAATGGTCCAATATGTATTATCTGGATTGTCCTCTGGTGCTTGTAACTTGGTCCAATCATTGATGAAGTCAACAAGTTCCTGTGACTTGATTGATGTCCGAGGCATATACTTCAATCCATGCGGGCCAAGCTCAATTGCCCACTTTGCAACCCGGCCAGTCGCCTCCCTGTTCTGAATTATATCGCCCAAAGGAGCTGAACTAACCACTGTAATGGGATGGCCTCGAAAGTACTGTTTGAGCTTCCGACATGCCATAAAAATCCCATAAACCAGCTTCTGCCAATGCGAATATCGTTGCTTTGACTCGATAAGTACTTCGCTGAGGTAGTAAACCGGCCGTTGAACCGAGTATTCCTTACCAGCCTCCTTGCACTCCACCACAATTGCCACGCTGACAGCACAGGCATTAGCAGCCACATACAATAACAAGGGCTCTTTGTCAACCGGAGCCGCAAGAACCGGCGGTTCAACCAACAGCCGCTTTAAGTTCTCAAACGCCGCATCAGCTACAGCACTCCAGACGAAATCGTCTGTCTTTTTCAACATCTGATACAGAGGAATTGCTTTCTCTCCCAAACGGCTGATAAACCGGCTAAGAGCAGCAATGCGACCCGCCAGGCGCTGAACATCATTGATACACTTCGGTTTAGCCAAAGATGTAATCGCTTTGATTTTTTCCGGATTAGCCTCAATGCCTCTGTTGGACACCAGAAAGCCCAATAGCTTGCCTGCCGGAACACCAAAAACACACTTGTCCAGATTAAGCATCATTTTTTAAACCCGGAGATTGTCAAACGTTTCCTTGAGGTCATCTATCAAGGTTTCCTTCTTCCAGGATTTTACCACAATGTCATCCACATAGGCATGAACATTACGCCCAATCTGCGTGTGAAGAAAATTTTGCACAAAACGCTGATAAGTTGCCTGGGCACTCTTGAGCCCAAAGGGCATAGAAACATAGCAGAAGGCTCCAATGGGAGTGATGAAGGCTGTCTTCTCCTGGTCCTTAACTGCCATCTTAATCTGATGATAACCTGAATAAGCATCCAAGAAACTCAGGCGCTCACAACCCGCGGTCGCATCAATAATCTGATCAATACGCAGGAGAGTAAAAGGATCTGCCGGACAAGCCTTGTTCAAATCTGTGTAGTCCACACAGATATGCCAAGTGCCGTTTTTCTTAAGTACGAGCACCGGATTAGCCAACCACTCGGGGTGAAACACTTCGATGATAAACCTAGCAGCCAACAGTCGGGCTACCTCTTCACCAATGGCCTTGCGTCTTTCCTCGTTAAACCGCCGAAGAAATTGCTTGACCGGTTTAAACTTGGGATCAATATTGAGAGTGTGCTCAACGAGTTCCCTCGGTACACCTGGCATGTCAGAAGGCTTCCATGCAAAAATGTCCCGATTCTCACGGATGAACTCGATGAGCGCGCTTTCCTATTTCGGATCCAGATTGGTGTTGATGCTAAACTGTTTGGATGAATCGCCAGGAAAAAAGTCAACAAGTTTAGTCTCATCAGCCGGTTTGAACTTCAGGGTCGGGTCATGCTCAGTGGTGGGCTTCTTCAAAGGAGTCATGTCTGCCGAATCGACATTGTCCTTATAAAACTTCGGCTCCTCCGTAGCACAAACCGACTCAGCGTAAGCCGCATCACCTTCCTCACAATCCAAAGCGATCTTTCGACTTCCGTGTACTGTTATAGTTCCCTTGTGACCCGGCATTTTGAGCTGTAAATAGATATAGTAGGGCGTCGCCATGAATTTTGCGTAAGCCGGCCATCCAAACAGTGCATGATACGGGCTCTAGATTTTTACCACTTCAAAGGTCAACTTTTCAGACCTAGAATCATGCTCGTCTCCAAACACAACCTCCAAAGAGATCTTGCCAACAGGATATGCCAATTTACCTGGTACTACACCATGAAATACAGTGTTGGATGGTTTAAGACTTTTGTCTGTCAACCCCATACGACGAAAAGTCTCATAGTACAAGATGTTGATACTGCTCCCTCCATCCATCAGGACTTTGGTAAACTTGTAACCTCCCACCTGAGGTGCTACTACCAAAGCTAGTTGACCCGGATTGTCAACCCGGGCGCATGATCTTCTCTACTCCACACAATGGGCTGCTCGGACCACCATAAGTAACGTGGCACTGCCGGTTCAACAGCATTAACCGCCCTTTTGTGAAGCTTATGATCTCGCTTACACAGGCTAGTAGTGAACACATGATACTGCCCACCATTCAACTCCTTAGGGTGACTTTGATAACCTGATTGCTGCTGATTCTCTTGATTATTCTGTTGGCCATTACCACCTTGGTTGTGCTGGTTGCCCTGATTATTCTGAAATCCAGAGCTTGAACCACCACCACCATGAAAACCTAGACCTGAACCGCCCGATGGACCCTGATCATACCAGAAAACATCGGAATTCTTGAACTCCTTCATGATATAACAATCTTTCCACAGATGCGTGGAAGGGGCCTCCTTGGTCCCATGCTTTGGGCAGGGCTGGTTCACCAAATGTTCTAGATTCATCCCTCCACCGCGCTGGGGCAGTTTAGCTTTACGACGCTGCATATTGGTGTTAGCCACAAGATCTGAATTATCTGCCTTGCACTTACCATTATTCCCATGGCCTCCCTGGTTGTGATGTTGTCCCTTTGCACCATCGTTCTTCTTTCCCTTCTCCGGTTTCTCCTCATCAGAATCGGGATCCTTGGTATTATCAGAATCGGCATACTTGACCAAGGCTGCCATAAGGGTTCCCATGTCATTGCAGTGGCGCTTGAGCCGTCCCAACTTCATCTTCAGTGACTTAAACTGGCAATTACGCTCTAGCGTTATGATCGCTTGACCAGCATTAATCCGGTCGGACGAATGCAAAACTTCTGAAACCCGGCGTACCCAATGAGTTGTTGACTCGTTCTCCCCTTGAACACAAGCATCCAGATCCACAATGGACATGGGTTGTGTGCACGTGTCTTTGAAATTGGCTATAAACCGGGCCTTCAACTGATCCCATGACTCGATGGAGTTAGCTGGTAAATTTTTCAACCAAGTACGGGCCGTCCCTTCCAACATCATCGTGAAGTACTTTGCACATGCTGCTTCATCCACATCCAGCATCTCCATTGCCATCTCATAACTCTCAACCCATGCCTCAGGTGGCTGATCCGCCGTGTAGTTAGGCACTTTACGTGGACCCTTGAAATCCTTTGGCAGACGCACATTACGGAGAGCCGGAATAAGACACGGCACTCCCCAGGAACTGAAGGCAAGCCCGGTGCCTCGGTCTACTGACGCCGCTGGCTGAACCGGGGCGGGTTGATGACGACCCAAAGCGGACTCCCTTCATGCTCTGGCATTATCCACCACATCTTGAGAATTACAACACCGCGCACTGCTAGACACTTCCGATTCATCCATGTGCCTACTATAGCTTGGGCTCAGACGAGGGGTTGAATGAATTCTATCCCGGCTATAGGAATAAGCCTGCTGCTGCACCATGGCGGATTGAAGAAGGTCCCTCGCCCATCGCATTTCAATCGTCGCTAGTGACTCGCCCTCTATCGGAGTGGCTGCCAGGCGAGATGCTGCGGCAATCATGTTATCCAGAGGACTCGAGAAGTGACCCGGCAGTGTGGTCACGTATTGCGGCAGGTTATCTGTTCGTCGGGGCGGTTCCATTATCCGTAGTTGATCCGGAGCTGTTCTAGGTGCATCAGTCTGGTTTGCAGTTGCCGGATTGCTCGGCCCAGCGCCTGGTGTTTGAAAGAGGTTCAGTCCTTCGTAGACCGACGGCAGATGAGACCGGTACTTTCTTCGCATTACATCTTCCGATGCAGTCCGATCCAGCATGAGTCGGTAACTCTACGCCTGTATCTTCTGTGACTGGGCATCCAAAGCGGCCCGTTCTTCAGCCATCCTAGCATCCTCAATTGCCAGGTCCTCCTTAGCCTGCGTTATCTGGTCCTTCAGCTTCGCAATGTCCGCATTGTGCTGATCCTGCATCTCCGGGGTAACCGCCGTGGTTAACAAGGTCGCCCAGGCATCCATCAAACCGGAGAGGACTTGAGCCGGTCGGCGCGCCGGGGCTCCTGTCGCGGCTGCTGATCCGGTATTCATTGCCGCTGTAGATGAAGACTGCAAAGTGGGCTATGTTCCGGCCATGTAAACAGCAACCCAACTTGGCGGTTCAAGGAGGTCCAGAATAGTGTTGCCATCGGAATATCCTTCGAACACACCGTTATGAGCCTGGTACAGGGACTCAGTTTCGCCAGTGGATGACTCGTCGTCAGAATAAACACCCGTCTCGCCTTCAGACACAGGTTCAGATCCGATCCCATGGACACATCCTACGAACACATGCTTCATGGCGGGCTTAACCCGGGCTGGACTTGCACGCTGAGCCGTCTCGACGAGGTCGGTGCTGATGATGACATGAATTCCGGACCCGGTACCCATACTCGATTGAGCCGGCCTCGGGGCCCCATCCTTCGTCGTCGATGTAGAGCTTGCCGCGACGACTATTGGTCATCCGGCCAACCACTTACCCCTTGAGTCCGTCAAAGCTGCCCTTCAAGAACTCGAAACCATCGTGCGATAGCCCCATGGTGGGCGCCAACTATCGTGGAATTAACACGTCAGATGTCCTCATGAAAGGACTTAGTCGTGGAGCCATCACAACGGGTTAGCTTGAAGGGGTTAAACCGGACAAGGGACACGGGAGTTTATACTAGTTCGGCCCCTTCAATGAAGGTAAAATCCTACGTCTAGTTGTGATGGGATTGATTGGGTTTCGATGACCAGGGAGCAAATATGCCTGCCTGAGTCTCGAGTTGTTGTTTCTTGTCCCTGAACCGCCGCCGGGTCGTCCCTTTATATACATAGGCTGACGCCCGGCCGGTCTACTGAGCCCCGAGGCCGACTCATACAAAGTGTCCGGCTCGGTCTCTCCTTTCCTAACTTACATTACAAGTTACATAGTCATGGCGGTTTACCACTATGGGCCCTAATCCGCCTTTGGGCTCCGGGCCTCTAAGCTTCATTAGTAAAGCGCCATCTTCTGGTTCTTCATGGGCTTCAGCATAGTCAAGGGTGAACCGGGCCCTCCTGGCCGGTTTACACTCAGTAGTTATATCCCCAACACTTACCGTATTATAAACTTCGTCTCTTTATCCTTAGCCCTCAATACAATGTGAAGAAATAGACAATACATTAGCGATGGTACATGATCATATGTTTGGAACCTGGTTTTATTATGTACTTTGCAATTAAATACAACTAATATTTTACATGGGTTCACTAGAATAAGATCTGTATATAGACCAAAGCTATTTTGTTTGGTTTTGCTGCCTCCTTAATATCTTCTGTTCTGGTACTACTAATGTAAAACCTCA
Source organism: Triticum dicoccoides (assembly GCF_002162155.2). Taxonomy (NCBI): domain Eukaryota; kingdom Viridiplantae; phylum Streptophyta; class Magnoliopsida; order Poales; family Poaceae; genus Triticum; species Triticum dicoccoides. The sequence goes on from NC_041383.1 coordinate 198,730,902, forward strand.
ACTTTTCAGCGAGCTATGGAAAAAATGATGGAACCGCCACCTTCTAAAGGTGGCGAGGCAACTATAACCGCAATGTCAGCTCTTGTTGCAGTGGGTCAGTACCTGTCCACTAACAGTGCCAAAAGCACGTTCCTGCGTAATACTGGGTTGGTTGTTAAGGCAATATCGTCCAAACTGCCTCATGATCAAGATATGCAAGCTCAAAGCAATGTTGTATCTGCGCTCCAGACACAATTCCATTCCCTAACAGAGACCCTTTGTGAAACAAGGAGAGAAATTTTTCGATGTCGTCAAGATATGCATGGTTTTGAAACCAGACTATCAGACATTTGCTATGTTGTTCAGGAGCCTAGGGGAAATGAAGGCGAGGGTTATGGTGCTCCATCGGACAATACAGCATGAAAACGTAATAGTCAGGTCAAATGAACTGAGCTTCTGAACTTCTGGTGGTGCATTTATCTGCTAGACTGTTAAGTTTTATGCCAACCTTCCTTTTGTTATATAGTTGTAATTTGTTTTGGTGCGATACAAATTTATTCTTAACGTGCAGCCACCGGCTGAAGAAAACAGCAAGCCATTTTTTTATAGTGTAGGGTGTTCCCTATATTTGCACGGGTGGCGATCTTTGATGCCGAGTGGATGTAATCTGTGCAATCGCCTTAATAACCTAGCGTTAATTTCAGCCTTATTTTTTTCCTAGTCTTCTTTTTCCATGGTTTGCTAGTGGCCGCAACTACCATGGGCCATATACGGGTCGTAGGATCCATGGGTCTCCTACGGGCCATCAATAAATGGGCCTGTAATCGGTGGGCCTCAGGCCGTCGGATAAATGAGTCTACATGGGCCGTAATCGGGCGTAATTGGTATCGGCCCAGCACGGTAATGGGCCGTTAACAGGCCATATGATAGCAAAGGCTTAATTCTATCACAGGCATAACGGGTCGCTAATGGGCCAGAATATAGGACAGGCTGGAAATGGCGCACGGGTTAACAGGCCAGAAACGGGCCGACTCTTGCCATGGGCCAAATTTGGCCCATTAGGGTAACAGGCCAGTAACGGGCCAACTCTTGCCATGGGCCAAATTTGGCCCATTAGGGGAACAGGCCAGTAACGGGCCGACTCTTGCCATGGGCCGAATTTGGCCCATTAGGGGAACAGGCCAGTAACGGGCCGGAAGTAATCGAGGGTCAAAAAGGAGCCCAAGAACGTATGGGCCATCAATAGGCCGAAAGCTAACACGGGCTGGAAACGGCCCATGTAAATCACGGGCCGTTAACGGGTATAAAGAAAATTACTGTTAATTATGGGCTAGAGTCACCGTGGGCCTGTAAAGGGCCGAAAGATACGAATGCCTCATATGGGCCGAAAGACGTCGTGGGCCATACATGGGCCAAAAGTGAAATGGGTTGGTGTTATATTCGACGGCCCACATAATGTTGTTGGGCCGATTTCCTTTAGGGCCTAACGGGCCGTGAGTTAACGGGCCGTAAAATGGGCTATTTGCAAAGAGACCGTTAACAGGCTTTTCATGGGCCAGCCCATTAACTTTTGACCAAGTCAAACGGGCCGGCTCTGTAAGCTAAATGGGCCAGTGGGGCCGTGGCACATGTCGACATATCATAGGCGCCTATCTGATCCCCTGACGAGCTGACATGTGTTTCGTTCGACCAATAAGAATTTTACACGTGGAAATTTCCCATTGGTCGGGGCTGTTGACGGGTTATTGGATCCAAAACCCAACCCGATAGCTTAACGGCATTCCATTACGGTGGATGCCACGTGTCGGTCACCCTTGACGAAAGCACTTCTGTGACACGCGATTTATCGTCATGGAAGTGGACACTTCCGTGATGATAATTTTGGTGATGTCATGGAACACTTCTACGACAGCACAGGTATGACTATCTTGATTCTGTCATAAAATCGTCATGGATGTACATGCATGACAGAAAACCCGCCTACTGTGACAAACACGTATCATCACGGAAGTGTATTTTTTTGTAGTGACTCTCAATATTGATCCGAAGTTTAAACCGATCAAGCAATTCCTTCATCATTTTAATGAAGAAAGGCGCAAGGCCATTGGTGAAGAAGTGGCCTGGCTCTTGGCTTCCCGGTTTATTGAGTTTTTCAGCCTAAATGGCTGGCTAACCCGGTGCTGGTACTTAAGAAGAATGGCACTTGGCATATGTGTGTGGATTACACGGACCTTAACAAGGGCTGTCCGGCTGATACTTTTGCTCTTCCTCATATTGATCGGATCATTGATGCTACAACGGGTTGTGAGGGTTTGAGTTTTTTAGATGCTTATTCCAGTTATCATCAGATCAAGATGGCGGTTAAGGACTAGGAGAAGACATCTTTCATCACTCCCTTTGGAGCCTTCTGCTATGTGTCTATGCCTTTTGGGCTCAAGAGTGCCCAGGCGACTTATCAGTGCTGTGTTCAGAATTGCCTCCACAGCCAGATTGGACGCAATGTTCATGCTTATGTGGATGATATTGTTGTGAAGTCCAGGAAGAAGGAGACCTTGCTAGATGATCTCAAGGAGACCTTTGACAATCTCCGGGTCTACAAGATGATGCTTAACCCGGCCAAGTGTGTTTTTGGTGTGCAAGCAGGCAAACTCTTGGGTTTCCTGGTTTCTGAGAGAGGTATTGAAGCTAACCGGAGAAAATCAAAGCTATCATTTCTTTGGCTAAGCCGGCATGCGTTAATGACATTCAGCGTTTGGCGGGTCGTATTGCATCCTTAAGTCATTTTATAAGCCACCTGGGGGAAAAGGCTATTCCTCTATACCAGATGATGAAGAAGATAGATCACTTTGTCTAGAGTGATGCTGCCAATGAGGCATTCAAGGTTCTTAAGAAACAGTTGGCTGAGCCACCGGTTCTTGTAGCTCCTATTGATAAGAAGCCCTTGCTTTTATATGTGGTTGTTCACAGTAGAGTCGTCAGTGTGGCAGTTATTGTGGAGAGGAAGGAGTCTGGCAAGGAATATCCGGTTCAAAGGCCGGTTTACTATGTCAGTGAAGTATTAATTGAGTCTAAGTAGAGGTATCCGCATTGGCAGAAGCTAGTCTATGGAGTGTTCACGGCTAGTCGCAAGTTGAAGCATTATTTCCTTGGTCATCCCTTCACCGTGGTCAGTTCTGCTCCTCCTGGGGATATTATTCAAAACAGAGAAGCTACGGGCCGGGTGGCTAAGTGGGCCATTGAACTTGGACCCCATGGTCTGAAATATGTGCCTCCAACAGCCATTAAGTCTTAGGCACTTGGGGATTTCATCAATGACTGGACAGAGTTGCAGATGCCTAGGGATAAGCCGGATAATACATATTGCACTATTCATTTTGATGGATCCAGGCAGTTGGAAGGCTCGGGACTGGAGTGATTTTGACTTCCCCACGAGGTGACAAGTTTTGTTATGTATTAAGGCTAATGTTTCCTTGCACTAACAATGCAGCTGAATATGAGGCTTTACTCCATGGTCTTCGAATGGCCAAAGAGATGAACTTAAGCCGGGTCAGGTGTTTTGGAGATTCAGATCTGGTGGCTCAGCAAGTCTCGGGAACTTGGTACTCCAAAGACCCACTCATGGCGGCTTATCGCCGGGCCGTTGATAATATTGCTGGTCATTTCAAAGTTTATCATGTGGAACATATTGATCGCAGGAAAATGAGGCGGCTGATGCTTTAAGCCGGCTGGGGTCCTAGCGTAAGCCGGTACCACCTAATGTCTTCCTTGATGTTCTAAATAATCCTTCACTTAAATTGCCCACTGAAGAGGATCGTGCTATCCCTGACCCAGAGGCACAGTTGGTGGCGGCTCTTCATGTTATTCCTGATTGGATAGTTCCATATTTGGCTTATATGACCCGGGGTGAGTTACCTGATGATGAAACTTTGGCCAGTAAAATAACACGAAGGTCTAAGTCAATGACCATTGTCAATGGCGAGTTACACCAATGTAGTGTCACAGGGGTGTTTCAATGATGTATCTGTCCTGAGGAGGGCCGTGAGATTCTAAGGGAGATTCATGAAGGAGATTGCGGCCATCATGCTAGCTCTAAGTCTCTCATTGCTAAAGCTTTTCTTCATGGGTTTTATTGGCTGATGGCTCATGCTGATGCGGAAAATCTGGTTAGCAAGTGCGACGGCTGTCAGAAATTTTCCAGACGAGCTCATGTGTCGGCTCAAGAATTGAGGATGATTCCAATTACTTGGTCGTTTACAGTCTAGGGGCTGGATATGGTGGGCCTTTCAAAAGATCCAAGGACAAAAAGACCCACCTTTTGGTGGCCGTTGACAAGTTTACAAAGTGAGTTGAAGCCGAGCCAGTCAGCAAGTGTGATGCAACAACGGTGGTTCAATTCATTAAAAAGGTGATTTTCTCTTTTGGCTATCCTCGTAGCATCATAACTGATAATGGCACTAACCTGTCTAAGGGTGCTATGAAAGAATTCTGTCAACAAGAGCACATTCGTCTTGATATTTCATCAGTGGCTCACCCCCAGTCCAACGATCAAGCCGAAAGGGCCAATCAAGAAATCTTGAGAGGTATAAAGCCCCAGCTTATGGTCCCTTTGCAAAGGATGCCGGGTTGTTAGGTTGAGGAGTTACCCTCAGTGCTGTGGAGTATCAATACTACCCCCAACAGATCAACTGGTTATACGCCTTTCTTCATGGTTTATGGAGCATACTCGGGGAGAACACTTATACCTTGAAATTTAGTTAAGGGATCATCTTATAATGCTACCGCCGTACTAAGAAAATAAGATGCATAAAAGATAAACATCACATGCAATCAAAATATGTGACATGATATGGCCATCATCATCTTGTGCTTTTGATCTCCATCTCCAAAGCATTGTTGTCAGGACCCCGACTCGGTGTCACATCGATCTAGCCGGTAACACCTCATATCACTTTGCGGCCTCACGCACGGTATCCCCACGGGTGTCGCCTTACCTTTGCCCGGGACCGTTTGCGCCTTTTGGCTCACGTATATGATAGTGTCGCTAGCATCCATATGATAAGGAGCCCGGGCTGACATGACTAGTCGTAAACCCAAAGTGGCACAGACTTACAGGGACAGGCATTCATGACCCAGCTTCGAACGTGTCGGTCATCAGCAAGTGGGTCCGGGCTGTAGCACTGGGCTAGCAGGACTCCGGTAAACCGGGCTGTAGCGGGCTAACAGGACTCCGGTACTCAAAGCGTGACATTTCCCCGAAGGGACAGACACAGGAACGAAGAAGGACACATGCCGGCCAGCCTAAGTGTTCCAGAGCAGTAGCAAGCTACCATGGCTCAGCGGTAACACTAGGAGACATTTCCCGGTAAGAGAGGCTACTAAAGATAAACAACTAGATAGTCAGATCCCACACATACCAAGCATTTCAATAACATACACACAATATGCTCGATATGTGCAATACAACATGGCATCACAAAATGACTCTACGACTCAGTAGTTTATTCAATAGGCTCCGAGGAGCGAGACATTACAAACATGGGTCTCATGACCCAACAATCAGAGCACACAAGTCAAAACACAAGCGGAAGCTATTATGTCTGAGTACAGACATCTATAAATGAAAAAGGCTGAGAAGCCTGACTATCTACCAATCCTGCCGAGGCACAAGATCGTAGCTGAGGTAACAAGCTAAACGTCGAAGTCCACGTGAAACTACTAGTGAGACCGAAGTCTCTCTGCAAAAACATAAAATAGGCAAACGTGAGTACAAATGTACCCAGCAAGACTTACATCAGAACTAACTACATATGCATCATTATCAACAAAGGGGTGGTGGAGTTTAACTGCAGCAAGCCAGCTTTGACTCGGTGGCTAACCTAACTACGACTGCAAGCGACTCTTTTGAGGTGGCGCACACGAGTCCACATATTCCCCATATCAATACACCACTATGGATCCGCTCCCGTCTCCCTACGAGAACGCCATCCATAGCACTCACGCTTATCTTGCGTATTTTAGAGTATCCACTTTCACTTGTCTATGAACTATGCAATGGGGTCCAAGTTTCCATATCCGAGGAATCCGGCTATTCGAATAGATGATGTTAACCCTGCAGGGGTGTACTTCTTCACACACGCTCTCGCCACTTACCGCCCTGTACACGTCATGTACCTCGGCAACCTTCAAGCGGAAGCCGGGCGAGGGAGTCGGCCACGACCTGACTAACCGAACAAGTCTCTAGTCCAGGTTTATCGCCTATTCGGGTTCCATCCGCAAGGAGATCCGGTCGGGGTGTCGCTCACGGCCCCAAACGATGTGTGCAGGGTTCCCAAGCCCACCAACCGGGTGCCACTTGGTACACCGGGCCACTGTGCCTAGTCTGTCCCAAGCCCACCTGTACCGGGTGCCACTTGGTAGACTACTAACACTACCTACAAACACCAGAAACTAGTTGCAACTCCTGGACAGAGATCAAGTTGATTAATAAGCCGAGAGGGGCACTTAAGCATTCCAATGTGTGGTAGTAGCTGGTCATGGATCACAAACACAGAACTCAGTTCCTGAGGACGGCTGCAATGAGACAACCCACCATGTACTCCTACATGGCCTCTCACCGCTACCTTTACCAAATCGTGTTCACACACTTAGCTCACACACAGTAGGACATGTTCACACGCCTCTGATTCATCCCCGATGAATCAGACCTGACTCAACTCTAAGCAATAGCAGGCATGACAAACAAACATGAATGAGTAGGCACATCAGGGCTCAAACAACTCCTACTCATGCTAGTGGGTTTCATCTATTTACTGTGGCAATGACAGGTCATGCAAAGGACAAAGGGGTTCAGCTACCGCAGCAAGTAACAGATGAATCGGTGTTGTCCTAATGCAGTAAAAGAGAGCAGGAGCGAGAGAGTAGGATTGTATCGGAATGAACAAGGGGGTTTTGCTTGCCTGGCACTTCTGAAGATAACATTGAGTCTTCATCAGTGTCAACGATCACATCATCGGTATCATGTCTATCGAGAGGGGACAAATACCGGCAACACAGAAGGGAACACAATCAATGCAATGCACAATATGATGCATGATCATGACATGGCAAAATGAATGTGTTTTGAGCTAATGCAACTAGCAACAGATTAAATGAAGTTGGTTTGAATACAAGATTCAAATTTAAACTCCATATGTGATTATTCAAATGCCATTTAATTGATTTGTGCTAAACAGCAGCTATAAGTTGTTCTAACATGCATGAAAATGGTACAGATGGATTCCTTGAATTTTTCTGATAATTTTTCATATATAAATTATTTAATTTGGAGTTACGGTTAATTTTCTATGAATTATTGAAGTTTATACAATTTTCTGGAATTTCCTGATTATTAATAAATCCAGTAATTGAATTAATGCACCAGCCTGACGTCATAGTGACGTCAGCAGGTCAACGGGCTGGTCCGGGTCAAACCTGACGTGTGGGACCCACACGTCAGTGACAGGGGGTTAACAGGGGTTTATTTAGTTTAATTAAAAAATTAAGACACTAGGGCCCACATGTCAGTGTCAGCAGGGGGGTAATTAAATTAAAATAAACTAACTAATTAACAGGGGGCTGGCCCCACCTGTCATCGACCCAGGGGGGGTCAAACCCCTGGTCAGCAGGGCCTAACTGTCAGGACCCCGACTCGATGTCACATCGATCTAGCTGGTAACACCTCATATCACTTTGCGGCCTCACGCACGGTATCCCCACGGGTGTCGTCTTACCTTTTCCCGGGACCGTTTGCGCCTTTTGGCTCACGTATATGATAGTGTCGCTAGCATCCATATGATAAAGAGCCCGGGCTGACATGACTAGTCGTAAACCCAAAGTGGCACAGACTTACATGGACAGGCATCCATGACCCAGCTTCGAACGTGTCGGTCATCAGCAAGTGGGTCCGGGCTGTAGCACTGGGCTAGCAGGACTCCGGTAAACCGAGCTGTAGCGGGCTAACAGGACTCCGGTACTCAAAGCGTGACATTTCCCTGAAGGGACAGACACAGGAACGAAGAAGGACACATGCCGGCCAGCCTAAGTGTTCCAGAGCAGTAGCAAGCTACCATGGCTCAGCGGTAACACTAGGAGACATTTCCCGGTAAGAGAGGCTACCAAAGATAAACAACTAGATAGTCAGATCCCACACATACCAAGCATTTCAATCATACACACAATATGCTCGATATGTGCAAATACAACGAAGCATCACAACATGACTCTATGACACAAGTATTTTATTTAAGGCTCAGTGAGCCATACATAACATACACAAAGGTACGGGTCTCACGACCCCACATACAAGTCATACAGTCATACAAACCAGCAGCGGAAGTAACTTGTCTGAGTACAGACAACTAGTAAAATAAAAGAGGCTTGGAAAGCCTCGCTATACTACGTGGTCCTTCACAAGCTCAGGGTCACCACCTGGGTCTTTAGCCTACTCGTTGATGTCAACGTCTACATAGAACCCATCAGAAGGGGTTGCAGCGTCTTCTGTAAAAATGTAGATTATAGCAACATGAGTACAAAGGTACTCAGCAAGACTTACATCAGATCCTACATACATGCATAGTATCAAGAAGGGTTGGTGGAGTTATTGCAGCAAGCCAGCTTTGACTCTTGGCTAGGCTATCCTACGATACTCCAACTTGAAATGGTTTTGCGCACACGAGTCCACTACTCACCACTTCAATACACTACCGAGGATCCATCTCCGTCTTCCTACGGAAGAGCCATCCTCGGCACTCACACTTGTCTTGAGGCTTTTAGTAGTTTCCATTTACTTGTCTATGAACTGTATAGGCAACCAAGTAGTCCTTTACCGTGGACGCGGCTATTCGAATAGATCATGTTAACCCTGCAGGGGGTACTTCTTCATACACGCTCTCACCACTTACCGTCGTTTACACGACATGTACTCGGCAACCTTCAAGCGGAAGCCCAACGTGGGTGTCGGCCACGACCTACCTAATCACCTAAGCCTCCAGTCCAGGTTTATCGCCTATCCAGGTTCCATCCGCAGGGAGTCCGGCCGAGGTTTCCCATACGGCCCCGAACGATGTGAACAGGGTTCCCGAGATACCTAACGGGTATTCGGTACACCCGGCCACGTACCTACCGCATCACAGCCCACCCCTACGGTCAGCGCTGTCCACGGCCTCCAGTAGGCTACAAACACCAGAAACTACTTGCAACTCCTGGACAGAGGACAAGGGTGATTAAGAAGCCGAGAGGGTCCATTGGTTTCGGGCCCAATGCGTGGTAGTAGCTGAATCATGGATCACAAACACAGAACTCAGTTCCTGAGGACGGCTGCAATGAGACAACCCACCATGTACTCCTACATGGCCTCTCACTGCTACCTTTACCAAATCGTGTTCACACACTTAGCTCACACACAGTAGGACATGTTCACACGCCTCTGATTCATCCCCGATGAATCAGACCTGACTCAACTCTAAGCAGTAGCAGGCATGACAAACAAGCATGAATGAGTAGGCACAACAGGGCTCAAACAACTCCTACTCATGCTAGTGGGTTTCATCTATTTACTGTGGCAATGACAGGTCATGCAAAGGATAAAGGGTTCAGCTACCGCAGCAAGTATCAAATATGTCGTTGTTGTCCTAATGCAGTAAAAGAGAGCAGGAGCGAGAGAGTGGGATTTTATCGGAATGAACAAGGGGGTTTTGCTTGCCTGGCACTTCTGAAGATAACATTGAGTCTTCATCAGTGTCAACGATCACATCATCGGTATCACGTCTATCGAGAGGGGACGAATACCGGCAACACAGAAAGGAACACAATCAATGCAATGCACAATATGATGCATGATCATGACATGGCAAAATGAATGTGTTTTGGGCTAATGCAACTAGCAACAGATTAAATGAAGTTGGTTTGAATATAAAATTCAAATTCAAACTCCATATGTGATTATTTAAATGCCCTTTAATTGATTTGTGCTAAACAGTAGTGATAAGTTGTTCTAACATGCATGAAAATGGTACAGATGGATTCCTTGAATTTTTCTGATAATTTTTCATATATAAATTATTTAATTTGGAGTTACGGTTAATTTTCTATGATTTTTAGAAGTTTATATAATTTTCTGGAATTTCCTGAATTATAATAAATCCAGAAAATGGTTTATTGCGTCAGCCCCACGTCACAGTGACGTCAGCAGGGTCAACTGGGCTGGCTCGGTCAAACCTGACGTGTGGGGTCCACACGTCAGTGACACAGGAGCTAATCCCGGTCAAACCCAGCGCTGACTGGGGTTTGACCAGGGGTGGGGCCCGCTGTCAGTGGCCTAGGGGGTTGGTTAGTGTGGGGGGGTTAGCCGCTAATGATGCCCACGTCATCATCGCCGGACTTACGCCGGCGGCGACCAAAATGGCGGCGGCAACGCGCCGGACTTGCGCTAAAGGCGACGGAGGCGGCGGCTGAGGGCACCGGGGCGTAGCCCGGGCTCTCCCGCATCTGATGGGGTAGGTGGGAGGCTGCGGGAACACCGGGGCTCGTCGGAACGGAGCTCGCGGCGGCGCCGGAGTTCGGGTGGTAACGGGCGCGAGGCCCTGGTGGGGTTTTGGACAAGCTGAGCTGCGCATGGGCTTCCTGTGAGCCTCACGAGCTCAAAGCCGTGCTCGGACGCGACCGAAACAAGCCATGGCCGCGACGGCAGCATGGCCGGCGGCAGCGAGCTCCGGTTGCGGTGAGACAGCGGTTACAGCATGGGGGCGAGCGAATGGAGAGAGGGGAAACACAACGGGGCTCACCGCGATGCCGAAGAGGAGGTCAGCGAGCTCGGGGAGGTCCTAGCGGCGCTGAATCGACCGGAGGCGAGCTCGGCGCTGGAGGTTGAAGACGACGGCGGTGGCGACGTTGCAGGGGCTCCCGCGGAGCGCTTCTCGGCGAGGAGGAAGAGGTGGTCGAGGCGGATCTCCCTGGGGCGTCGGTGAGGCGTGGGGAGCACGGTGGCTGTGGCAATCGGCGTCGGTGGCGACGGCTGCGCTCGGCACGAGAGGGAGAGAGGAACAGAGGAGGGGGAGAGCTCGGGAGAGAGTGAGGGAGAGTGAGAGAGGGAGCCAGGGGCTGCGTGGCGTCGCGGGAGGCGACCAGGGGAGGAGGAGGCAGTCAGGCAGGGAGGAGGTGGCCGGGGCGCGTGCGCGCGCGCTCCGGCCACGCGCCTCTGTCCTACTGTCCCGAGGAGGAAGACGACAGGGAGGCGCTGGTGGGCTGGGCCGGCCAGGGGGGGGAGCTGGGCCGGCTACAGGTAAGTGGCCCAGGTACGGGTCTTTCTCTCTCTCTTTTATAATTCTGTTCTGTTTTATCTTTTCTATTTTCTGCAATTTGTTTTTGATTTGATTTAAAATATCAAATCATTTTATAAAATCCTAGAAACAGTTATGGGTGTTTTCTGAATTATTTCAGTGACCCCTAACAATTTTCCAACATTTATTTGAACATTTAAATTATTTATAGTATTTAAATGCCCAAAGTCAAATACAATATGGTTTAATTCAGTGACCAAATATGCCCTGCAAAAATATAAACCATTTTTGGTAGATGCTTCCACCTCAAACCAGAAATGTTGAACATTTTTAGAGGACATTTTGAGTTCAATGAAAAAGGTTTTATTTTGACCCTAGTTGAATTCATTTATTGTTAGGGCTTAGTCAATCCCCATCTCAGGTTTAAATGAAATTTAAACATGAGGTAACACTCTAATGCATGCACTAGGCATTGTCAGAACTAGGGATGTGACAACTCACCCCCACTAAACAAGAATCTCGTCTCGAGATTCAAGCATAGGGTAAGGTGAAAGGGAAACGCAACTAGCATAATCTTCACGATCCAGGTTGCACTTCATAGGAACGTTGATTTGAACACCATTATTGTCTTGAAGTCCTGCTCTGAGAAATCCTGCCAACATGACCTGGAGAGAAGAAGGAGACTCTAGAAGGGTCGATCTCCTCGAAGATCGAGCAACTCAAGATTAACTTACGGAATGAGACATAGAACCATCTCTCGGGTTGAGACACGAGATACGCATCAAGAGGGGTGGAGAGGAACGGATGACGAAGGTTCACTAGGTGGACAACGATTCCACACTCAGGAATGTGGTAAACGATTGTCACGTAGCGAGGAGTTGAGTTGCCATGATACCATAACGATACACCTTAGGGAAGGTGACTCGTAGAGATATCCCCTTAAGTGGCAAAAAGAATTACTTTTGATTCAGAGATCATTGAAACTCCTTAAACCAGCCTAAGACAATTCTCGAGCGATCGTTTGGAGGGGGTCGGTAGAATGGCATACTCGGACTTGGATGATGTGGATTACCTTGTTGAAGACAACGTAATGGATGAATTTGCTTATCACCGGAAATGGAAGAGACCCATGGTAGAATGGCACAGTGGCGGTGCAAGCTGGGAACAAAATGCAAATGTTGGGAATGATTCTGGTAACTGGGGAAGAACCCAACAATAGAGAGTGAATTCACTGTTTGAGTAGGTCATAGCATGTCGAGGAAACGGAGAGGATCCCCAGTTAATGCCGAAGATAACACCTAGCGCTTGAGCGTGCTCTCAAGAACTTGAGCATTTCCATATTCATCAAGGTTTTACCAACATCCGTGTCAAGGATCCTGGCAACACAACATACTACCATGATGAATAGCGATGGACGATGCAGATGCAAAGGAGGATAATACTTTCTCAGATTTCACCCTTGACGGGGCCAAGGAAATAAAATCTGGATGATCGACCCAGAGACATTTAGCACTCCGCTTCTAATGTTCTCCTTGATGTGCTAGCGTATCCCATTCATTGAAATGGTTTGGTATCTAGAACATCAAGTAAAGGTCGGACTTCGGAAACACAAAAATCCATAGGGGCAACTAGGGAGTAAACCCTACGAAATCCCTATGAGGAGGTGGCCAACTTCATCAATCAAGATATTATAATAACAGGTCTTCCGGCTGGGTGTGTTGGCCACGACATCCACCTTACCGGTTTCCGAGGGATCAATATTATAGTTCTTGGGAAATATTCCAACCATCATATCTGCCTGAGATTCAGAACTGGTTGGTGTCAGAATATTCCAGACTCATTGAGTCTAGGAAGAAAACGAAAGTTTGCGACACAAATCGACGAGATGATGTTGCAGGATTCTCGGGAGATGAACTACGATAGCAAGCTCCAAAACATGAGCTGGTTCTGCTACACACGTGTGAACACGCTGTCCCAGACAAAACATGATCACATGGTAGTCTTACAATAAAACACTACCGAGTTCTGGTTGGGAACCATCAGCGAGGATATCGAAGTTCTTTCATAAGTCCGGATTAGCTCTTATGAAGATACTCCTTCTCCTTGAACAAATCGGTCAGTGGCTTGGTGTGCTAGGATATACATATGGAATGAAGATGATCAGTCTAACAGACCACAGAATTCTTCGCACGTGCATGACCGACTTGGGATGATTCCAAAGGAGCAAAAACAAACTTTCTCGAATTCACGACGGCAACTTACATCAAAATGCACGTGAATCAAAGGAAGTCACTCCTTTTATCAAACAAGTACTTCATGAGCTAGCATGAAGGAAATGCTTTCAAAAGTTTCCAACACTAACTTAATGTTCAACAACATCATGGAGGAGATAAAGATGTTGTCAATGGGCTCAACAACAACTCATCGGAATTTCCATATCACTGAACTTCCACCATCATGTGAACACGGTGATAGCATTGGTCAGAACCAAAAGATATAATGGGGTATGCTCGAGGGATCAACCACGAGGAAGACAACATTACGAACATCGTTGGTTCTGACTTGATTTGACGATAGCCCACACTCAAATCAAAGGATTGATAAGACAATAGGTCCAGCAACTGATCACAGGGACCAATCGATGAAGATATCATCTTTCTTCAATACACACTACACAAGAATATCCTTTTGGGACGAACTAAGTCAGGCAAGCTTTTATCTTCCAACTCTCCAAGTTGTTGTCTAGCTTAACCAACTAGCTCCGGGATATCCAACACAGATTCTTGGAGAAAGGGTGGTTCACAAGAAACCTACTTGATCACGAGCTCAACATAGCGGTCAGGTGACAACCTGGTAATACTTCCGAGAAGATCTTCGGAAATCACGAACCACCGATATGTTACTAAGCTCGAGAACAATCTTGCTTTTCAGGGCAAGATGATATGATCAAATGAGCGAGGACTTAACAAATCCTATCTCATCAATCGAGGAGTGCACCAGGAAAATGGACTAGGTAGCACAATCAACCTTAGGGTGATGATTCAATAGTCAACTCGCTAAGGATGACGTTATTTTCCATTTAACTACCAAGCAACGGAGTTGCTAGGAGTATTGATTTCACACATCATGATTCACTTGTCGGCACTCCGGCTGCAACAACACGGAACCGAGGAATGAAAAAGGATGGCGAGAAGTATCACTATGTCAAGAATTCACAAAAGGTGGTGCAATTCTCATGAAATTCCTGTCATAAAGAAGGTAATACTTCAGGGTAGAGCAGACCAGAAGCTGGATTGTAACTTGACCTGCGGAACACAACTACTTTGACCCAATCCTAGATATGGATGAGGTACTGGAGTTTGTTTCTCCAAGTCATTCAGGACAGAATGGCTTGACGTACCACAAGGGTAATAGGCATCGATAAACGAATGCATGCATACTCTTGACTATCAATTGATAGACGAGGGTCAGAATGCAACTAAAGAGAACAACTCAAAGGAACATATAACTTTCTGAGTTGTGGATGCATAGATTAGTATGTCGAACCAAGTTCAACATATTTCTTCCGGATAACCCATGCAGAAAGGTAGAACTGGCAGAGCCACAATATATAATGGAGAACTCATCAAGAATAATCCTGTTGTGATATTTCAGTTCAACGAGGAACTTCTGCCGTAAGTAGTTCATGGTATTTGGAAGAAGAAGATACCACGGACTTTAAGGACTATCGCAAAGGTTACTAATATCCTAAAGGAACTAGCAACACTATCAACATGATTTAAGTAGAGTGAATCTCGGGTTCAAAACCCAGGAGTAGAATACCTACTACTAAGTAGCATCACGGGATGCTTTCGAGAATGATGGCCAGAATCATCACACTGGGAACACAAATCATGGCTAAATTACTAGATGATCCCCTAAGACACCTAGGGTCATAATAATATCTCCAACATATATGTCAAGGCAACGGAGTACCTCAACTCACTGATTAGTGTGGTTAATCTGGCCCATGGGTACATTGAAACGGGAAGAAAGGATTTGCAATTGCATCAGACTACTTAGAAACCTGGGATGACTCGGACAGCATAACGGCTGTAAATGCTCAGAAAAGATTTGAGACATGCACAAAAATGGTGGCATAACCACTCAGAAGCACAATATCAAGGTTTCGAGATCAACAGTTAACGTACAGAAGATAGTAGAAACTGAACTGAGGCTTGAATCAACAATCTTATAAGTCTACGGATTAGTAACACGTGATCCTGATAGAAAGAAGAGAAAGCCTAGTTCTTAATCCCCGTAGAAGAGAAGATGATGACTCAGATCAGAAGGCCATGAGGTATAAGGAGTAAAAAGAGCCTTACGTTCCATCCCACAATCAATTCCCTTATATAACTAAAGAATTTCTAGACTCAACTTCGACCAGTTTGGCTTGGTAATCCTACAGGCAGTCAAGCTCTGATACCAGCGCTGTCAGGACCTCGACTCGGTGTCACATCGATCTAGCCGGTAACACCTCATATCACTTTGCGGCCTCACGCACGGTATCCCCACGGGTGTCGCCTTACCTTTGCCCGGGACCGTTTGCGCCTTTTGGCTCACGTATATGATAGTGTCGCTAGCATCCATATGATAAGGAGCCCGGGCTGACATGACTAGTCGTAAACCCAAAGTGGCACAGACTTACAGGGACAGGCATTCATGACCCAGCTTCGAACGTGTCGGTCATCAGCAAGTGGGTCCGGGCTGTAGCACTGGGCTAGCAGGACTCCGGTAAACCGGGCTGTAGCGGGCTAACAGGACTCCGGTACTCAAAGCGTGACATTTCCCCGAAGGGACAGACACAGGAACGAAGAAGGACACATGCCGGCCAGCCTAAGTGTTCCAGAGCAGTAGCAAGCTACCATGGCTCAGCGGTAACACTAGGAGACATTTCCCGGTAAGAGAGGCTACTAAAGATAAACAACTAGATAGTTAGATCCCACACATACCAAGCATTTCAATAACATACACACAATATGCTCGATATGTGCAATACAACATGGCATCACAAAATGACTCTACGACTCAGTAGTTTATTCAATAGGCTCCGAGGAGCGAGACATTACAAACATGGGTCTCATGACCCAACAATCAGAGCACACAAGTCAAAACACAAGCGGAAGCTATTATGTCTGAGTACAAACATCTATAAATGAAAAAGGCTGAGAAGCCTGACTATCTACCAATCCTGCCGAGGCACAAGATCGTAGCTGAGGTAACAAGCTAAACGTCGAAGTCCACGTGAAACTACTAGTGAGACCGAAGTCTCTCTGCAAAAACATAAAATAGGCAAACGTGAGTACAAATGTACCCAGCAAGACTTACATCAGAACTAACTACATATGCATCATTATCAACAAAGGGGTGGTGGAGTTTAACTGCAGCAAGCCAGCTTTGACTCGGTGGCTAACCTAACTACGACTGCAAGCGACTCTTTTGAGGTGGCGCACACGAGTCCACATATTCCCCATATCAATACACCACTATGGATCCGCTCCCGTCTCCCTACGAGAACGCCATCCATAGCACTCACGCTTATCTTGCGTATTTTAGAGTATCCACTTTCACTTGTCTATGAACTATGCAATGGGGTCCAAGTTTCCATATCCGAGGAATCCGGCTATTCGAATAGATGATGTTAACCCTGCAGGGGTGTACTTCTTCACACACGCTCTCGCCACTTACCGCCCTGTACACGTCATGTACCTCGGCAACCTTCAAGCGGAAGCCGGGCGAGGGAGTCGGCCACGACCTGACTAACCGAACAAGTCTCTAGTCCAGGTTTATCGCCTATTCGGGTTCCATCCGCAAGGAGATCCGGCCGGGGTGTCGCTCACGGCCCCAAACGATGTGTGCAGGGTTCCCAAGCCCACCAACCGGGTGCCACTTGGTACACCGGGCCACTGTGCCTAGTCTGTCCCAAGCCCACCTATACCGGGTGCCACTTGGTAGACTACTAACACTACCTACAAACACCAGAAACTAGTTGCAACTCCTGGACAGAGATCAAGTTGATTAATAAGCCGAGAGGGGCACTTAAGCATTCCAATGTGTGGTAGTAGCTGGTCATGGATCACAAACACAGAACTCAGTTCCTGAGGACGGCTGCAATGAGACAACCCACCATGTACTCCTACATGGCCTCTCACCGCTACCTTTACCAAATCGTGTTCACACACTTAGCTCACACACAGTAGGACATGTTCACACGCCTCTGATTCATCCCCGATGAATCAGACCTGACTCAACTCTAAGCAGTAGCAGGCATGACAAACAAGCATGAATGAGTAGGCACAACAGGGCTCAAACAACTCCTACTCATGCTAGTGGGTTTCATCTATTTACTGTGGCAATGACAGGTCATGCAAAGGATAAAGGGTTCAGCTACCGCAGCAAGTATCAAATATGTCGTTGTTGTCCTAATGCAGTAAAAGAGAGCAGGAGCGAGAGAGTGGGATTTTATCGGAATGAACAAGGGGGTTTTGCTTGCCTGGCACTTCTGAAGATAACATTGAGTCTTCATCAGTGTCAACGATCACATCATCGGCATCACGTCTATCGAGAGGGGACGAATACCGGCAACACAGAAAGGAACACAATCAATGCAATGCACAATATGATGCATGATCATGACATGGCAAAATGAATGTGTTTTGGGCTAATGCAACTAGCAACAGATTAAATGAAGTTGGTTTGAATATAAAATTCAAATTCAAACTCCATATGTGATTATTTAAATGCCCTTTAATTGATTTGTGCTAAACAGTAGTGGTAAGTTGTTCTAACATGCATGAAAATGGTACAGATGGATTCCTTGAATTTTTCTGATAATTTTTCATATATAAATTATTTAATTTGGAGTTACGGTTAATTTTCTATGATTTTTAGAAGTTTATATAATTTTCTGGAATTTCCTGAATTATAATAAATCCAGAAAATGGTTTATTGCGTCAGCCCCACGTCACAGTGACGTCAGCAGGGTCAACTGGGCTGGCTCGGTCAAACCTGACGTGTGGGGTCCACACGTCAGTGACACAGGAGCTAATCCCGGTCAAACCCAGCGCTGACTGGGGTTTGACCAGGGGTGGGGCCCGCTGTTAGTGGCCTAGGGGGTTGGTTAGTGTGGGGGGGTTAGCCGCTAATGATGCCCATGTCATCATCGCCGGACTTACGCCGGCGGTGACCAAAATGGCGGCGGCAACGCGCCGGACTTGCGCTAAAGGCGACGGAGGCGGCGGCTGAGGGCACCGGGGCGTAGCCCGGGCTCTCCCGCATCTGATGGGGTAGGTGGGAGGCTGCGGGAACGCCGGGGCTCGTCGGAACGGAGCTCGCGGCGGCGCCGGAGTTCGGGTGGTAACGGGCGCGAGGCCCTGGTGGGGTTTTGGACAAGCT
This sequence comes from Triticum dicoccoides, assembly GCF_002162155.2. Taxonomy (NCBI): domain Eukaryota; kingdom Viridiplantae; phylum Streptophyta; class Magnoliopsida; order Poales; family Poaceae; genus Triticum; species Triticum dicoccoides. The sequence continues at coordinate 198,749,630 of NC_041383.1, forward strand.
GAGCTGCGCATGGGCTTCCTGTGAGCCTCACGAGCTCAAAGCCATGCTCGGACGCGACCGAAACAAGCCATGGCCGCGACGGCAGCATGGCCGGCGGCAGCGAGCTCCGGTTGCGGTGAGACGGCGGTTACAGCATGGGGGCGAGCGAATGGAGAGAGGGGAAACACAACGGGGCTCACCGCGATGCCGAAGAGGAGGTCAGCGAGCTCGGGGAGGTCCTAGCGGCGCTGAATCGACCGGAGGCGAGCTCGGCGCTGGAGGTTGAAGACGACGGCGGTGGCGACGTTGCAGGGGCTCCCGCGGATCTCCCTGGGGCGTCGGTGAGGCGTGGGGAGCACGGTGGCTGTGGCAATCGGCGTCGGTGGCGACGGCTGCGCTCGGCACGAGAGGGAGAGAGGAACAGAGGAGGGGGAGAGCTCGGGAGAGAGTGAGGGAGAGTGAGAGAGGGAGCCAGGGGCTGCGTGGCATCGCGGGAGGCGACCAGGGGAGGAGGAGGCAGCCAGGCAGGGAGGAGGTGGCCGGGGCGCGTGCGCGCGCGCTCCGGCCACGCGCCTCTGTCCTACTGTCCCGAGGAGGAAGACGACAGGGAGGCGCTGGTGGGCTGGGCCGGCCAGGGGGGGGGGGGCTGGGCCGGCTACAGGTAAGTGGCCCAGGTACGGGTCTTTCTCTCTCTCTTTTATAATTCTGTTCTGTTTTATCTTTTCTATTTTCTGCAATTTGTTTTTGATTTGATTTAAAATATCAAATCATTTTATAAAATCCTAGAAACAGTTATGGGTGTTTTCTGAATTATTTCAGTGACCCCTACCAATTTTCCAACATTTATTTGAACATTTAAATTATTTATAGTATTTAAATGCCCAAAGTCAAATACAATATGGTTTAATTCAGTGACCAAATATGCCCTGCAAAAATATAAACCATTTTTGGTAGATGCTTCCACCTCAAACCAGAAATGTTGAACATTTTTAGAGGACATTTTGAGTTCAATGAAAAAGGTTTTATTTTGACCCTAGTTGAATTCATTTAGTGTTAGGGCTTAGTCAATCCCCATCTCAGGTTTAAATGAAATTTAAACATGAGGTAACACTCTAATGCATGCACTAGGCATTGTCAGAACTAGGGATGTGACAATTGTCATGATTTCCATCGTCACCGGCTTGACACCTTGATCTGCATCATAGCACCGTGATCGTCTCGCCAACTATTGCTTCTACAACTATCACTACCGCTTAGTGATAATAGTAAAGTAATAACATGGCATTTGCATTTCATACAATAAAGCAACAACCATAAGGCTCCTGCCAGTTGCCGATAACTTTTACAAAACATGATCATCTCATACAACAATGTATATCACATCATGTCTTGAGCATATCACATCACAACATGTCCTGCAAAAACAAGTTAGAGGTCCTCTACTTTGTTGTTGCAAGTTTTACGTGGCTGCTACAGGCTTCTAGCAAGAACCATTCTTATACCTACGACACAAAACCACAATGGTGATTTATCAAGTTTGTTGTTTTAACCTTCAACAAGATCGGCCGCAGTCAAATTCGATTCAACTAAAGTAGGAGAAACAGACACCCGCAAGCCACCTTTGTGTAAAACTAGTTGCATGTCTATCGGTGGAACCGGTCTCATGAACATGGTCATGTAAGGTTGGTCTGGGCCGCTTCATCCAACAATACCGCCGAATCAAGATAAGACATTGGTGGTAAGTAGTATGACGATCACTGCCCACAACTCTTTGTGTTCTACTCATGCATATCATCTATGCATAGACCTGCTCAGATGCCACTGTTGGGGAACGTAGCATGCAATTTCAAAAATTTCTTACACTCATGCAAGATCTATCTAGCTGATGCATAGCAACGAGAGGGGGAGAGTGTGTCTATGTACCCGTGTATACCGAAAGCGGAAGTGTTTGCCAATGCGGTGGATGTAGTCGAACTTCTTCTCGTTCCGACCAATCAAGTACCGAGTGTACGACACCTCCAAGTTCTGCACACGTTCAGCTTGATGACGTCCCTCGAACTCTTAATCCAGCAGAGTGTCGAGGAAGTAGATGAGTTCCGTCAGCACGACGGCGTGGTGATGGTGACGGTGAAGTTATCCGCGCAGGGCTTTGCCTAAGAACTATGAGAATATGACCGGAAGCGTAAACAGTGGAGGGGGGTGCCGCACATGGCTAACAATCATTGGTGTGTGTTCTAGGCGCCCCCTCCCCATGTATATATAGGTGGGAGAAGGAGGGGAGTAGCAAGGGGCGCCCCAAGTAGGAGAAATCCTACTTGGGGTTCCTTTTCCAATTCGCCCCCCTTCCATAAGTGTCGGAGAGGGAAGGAAAGGGGGAGAAGGAAGTAGTACTTCCTACTATTCCTTTCCCCTTCCCCTCTTTCCTTCTCCCCTCTTGGACGGCCCACATGTGGGGGCACACTAGCCCTTTGTGGCTGGTGTGTGTCCCCTCTTGGCCCATAAGGCCCATATCTTTTGTCGGGGTGCCCGGAACCCCTTCTGGTGACCCGATATGTACATGGTACCCTCCGGAACACTTCTGGTGTCCGAATACTATCGTCCTATATATCAATCATTACCTCTCGACCATTTTGAGACTCCTCGTCATGTCCGTGATCTCATCCGAGACTCCGAACAACATTCGGTCACCAAATCACATAACTCATATAATACAAAACTGTCATCGAACATTAAACGTGCGGACCCTACGGGTTCGAGAACTATGTAGGCATGACCAAGACACCTCTCCGGTCAATAATCAATAGTAGAACCTAGATGCTCATATTGGCTCCCACATATTCTATGAATATGTTTATCGGTCGAACAGTTATGACAACATACGTTATTCCCTTTGTCATCGGTATGTTACTAGCCCAAGATTCAATCGTCGGTATCTTCGTACCTAGTTCAATCTCATTACCGGGAAATCTCTTTACTCGTTCTGTAATGCATCATTCTGCAACTAACTCATTAGTCACTTTGCTTGCAAGGCTTCTTATGATGTGCATTACCGAGAGAGGGCCCAGAGATACCTCTCTGATACTCGGAGTGACAAATCCTAATCTCGATCTATGCCAACCCAATAAACACGTTCGGAGATACCTGTAGAGGATCTTTATAATCACTCAGTTATGTTGTGACATTTGATAGCGCACAAGGCATTCCTCCAGTATCCGAAGTTGCATAATCTCATAGTCGGAGGAATATGTATTTGACATGAAGAAAGCAATAGCAATAAAACTGAACAATCATTATGCTATGCTAACGAATGGGTCTTGTCCATCGCATCATTCTCCTAATGATGTGATCCCATTTATGAAATGACAACACATGTCTATGGTTAGGAAACTTAACCATCTTTGATTAACGAGCTAGTCTAGTGTGACAAGGTGGATTTTTGCCTTCTCTCTTTTTGCCGGACTTGCCTTCTCTCTCTTTCCGGACTTGGTTTTCATCGTGGTTTTGCCCTGATTTGACTTGGAGTTTTGGATCAATTCAAATGGACTTGTCACTTGGGCATACCATTGGCTTTCACCCAAGTGACCTATCTCCCTTATTCCTCCCACAAATTCGCAAAATAATAAAATGAATATTTTTCCTTAAAGGAAAATATTCATTTTTCTCTCTTAAGTTCATTTCAGAACTTTGTGCTCCAAAGCAACCTCAATTTTTCTTGCTCATAAAAATCTGAGATAATTCCTAAATATTCTTAGGACCATGGCACATCTTCCCATGCAAAAATATTGCATCACTTTTTGTAATATTTTTGTTGTAGAAAATCTTTTCACTTCTAGACCAGAAATGCACTTTGTACAGCAAGTGCATTTTTCCCTAAGCTTTTAGCCTTGATCTTTCTTGAGCTTAAACACCCTCCTAAGTAACCCTAAACCCCAGGAGATCAGCCCTAATGGCCTTCTATAAGGTGGCCAAACTTGGCGACCAAGTTTCTGACCAGAAACTTGCCAGCTTGGTAGAGTCGCGTCTGGTCGGCCTGGGAATGATCCATCACCTCCCCTAGACTAAACATTGCATGGTAGAGAGCGTAGACAAGGTTTAGTTGCTCCTGGGCGTTGTTTTAACCATGCCAGCCTGGTGACCGTGCATGGACACGGTGCCTGGCATGCGTCTCGACGTGCTCTGGCTGGCGCTTTGCACTCTGTTTCGCGCGTGCACGTTCCAGCGCTCCCCGCCGACTGCCGCACCGCACCACAACCCTCGACCCATCACCCATGACCCCTCCCTAGCGCTCGCCGATGCCGGAGCTACCGCAGCAAGCCAGTCCAATCGCAGCCAAAACTGCACAGTGCGCCCGTGTGCTTGTCCCCATCCCAAACCGCCTCCTGTGCTCGTCCGCGAGCGTGCGCAAGCGCCGGCGTTGATGTTGCACCCTGTCCCCTCGCGTTGGAGCCTCTCATCGACGTTCGCCGGGTGTTCAGAGCGCTTAGGCGGCGACACGTTCCCCCCTCCTGCTCCGGCTATATAAAGCCACCCCGACTCGAATCCTGGCCACGCACCACTCCACACAACCACCACAAACACGTAGAACGTCCACAGTTTGGTCGGGCAGGCCTCTGGCCGTCGCTCTGACCCGAGGACTCTGGCGATCCCCGCAGGCCAGCTGCCGCTCTCCAGGGCCTCTCGAGGTCAAGCAGCTGCTTGGGAAGGGCCTTGGTGGTCTGCTGGAGCTGCCTGGACCCCGCCAAGCCCTCGGAGCTGGCTCTAGCCTCCATTTTCTTCCTCTCCGGCGAACCCCGTCCGCCACCGAAGCTTGTGAGCTCGACTGCGACCAGCTCTGTCCACCTCTCGCCAAGCCACGGGTACAGGCAGGTGCGCCGCAAGCCCCACTTCCAATCTATCCCTCTAGCCTAGCCCAAACCCCCTCGTCGCCGGCGTGAGCTCCGGCGTAGCGCCGCCCCTCCTCTGATCTCGATCCCCCTCTCTCTGTCCTGACTGGTGGGGCCCGGTGTTAGCCTCACCAGTAGCACCCGAAGCGGTACGAGTGGAGGCGTATTTCCACTTTACGCCTTGGACGTCACCCCCCCCCCCGGATTGTCTGTTAATTCAAATTAATTCAGAAATTTGACCAAACTTTGACCATCCATAACTTTTAAACCACAAGTCCAAATGAATTGATTCTTTTTGCATTGTCTTTGTTACAGAAAGCTCTAGCAGCACACCAAATGGTGGATTTTTCCTTCCTGCCTAGAATTTCTGGTGATTTTTAGAAGGTGTTTTGAAATTTATTTTTGTGGTTTTAAAATATTTTCAGAAGGAGGATCTTGCCTTCAAGCTAACCAGGAGGAGTGTGACCCCCCTCTGCACTAAGGCAAGCCACAGCATCATTTGGATGGTGTTATTTCAATATCTATGATTTTCTACTTGAATATGAGTCTTTAATTGCATTTAAAATTTGATAAATTAATATGGTTAATTGCTAGTTGTTTTATGATGCTTGAAATGCTTGTTTTAGCTTCTTGTTGAGTTCATAGAATTGTTTGGCTAAGTAGAGTAAGATTTTGCACTAAATATTTTGTTATGGAAAGTTATGGTAGTTATTTTTGCTAGTAATAGCTTTCAACTAAATGATGAATGAATAAAAATGTTGTTTCTAGATAAAAATGATTTATAACCAAAGAAGTTTCTGATCTTAGTAGTGCAACCTAGTTATGTTGCTTGTTTTGATCCATGCTTAAGAGTTGCTTGCGCTGTGTGACGAGTAGTTGCATGTTTCCAGTATGATGCCATGTTAGTAATAAAAAATCTGAAAGTTAATACTTGATTAAGTTCAACTTGAATATGATGTTGATCACATCATGGTGCCACTGAATCGGGTTTTTAATTCAGTGCGACCACATTTACCTAATGGGAAGGTCTTGATTCGGTCCTTTGTCGTGGCTCTCACCGGTGCCTCCCGCGAGGGAAGGTTATGGGCGTGCATACCCTGGCCCGGTAGGCAGACATAACCTTGTGTGCTCGTTTTGTTGTTATGGTACCTTGTCCCCGTTTGGGGCTGTTTTGCCACGAAGGTGGCCGTTAGTGTCTTTGGTAGACACAAGGCCACCCAAGACCTAGCCCCGAGAGGGAGATGGTCAGAGTGGCCGGGGAGAGTGCATGGCAAAGGGAGGGTTTCGTCGGAGTACTTTGGTCCACCCGAATAGGAGTACGAGGCCAGGTATTCCGTAGTGTGGGTAAAGTGCACTACCTCTGCAGAGTGTATTTAATCTATCGATAGCCGCGCCCTCGGTTATGGGCAAGACTCGGGAGTAAGTCACACCATGAATCAAATTTTATAAAAAATCTTGCAAACTAGTAATTGTTGTGATGCATTGTTTCGTGGTGAACCTTGAACACTCGAGGTGTTCATGAGTGATTGGTTTCAGGTGTGACCCCGGTGTGGTCACCGTTTGGTTACGAGGTAACCGTCTGGTAAGCGAGTCCGTGTGACTCGGTGCACTGTTTGGTTGCTTTGCATAACTCTGCATTTGTAGTAATTTCTTGCATTAATTTAACTTGATTAATTATCATGATATTTTCTGTCATCGTGCTTATGTTTGTTGTGAGCTTGCAAGTACATTCAATGTACTGACATGGCGTGTCATGCCAGTTTTCACGCAAGTTGATTCGCATCAGAGCGCATCTCGTGTCTAGGCTGTGTCCACGTCGGTGTCCCTATGCCATGGAGTTCTGCTAAGTCGTTCTTCCGCTGCCGCGTAGTTTCGTGTGATCGAGGCCCCAGCCATGTTCATTAAATAATGTACATACTGTCCAGAAGCACCGTGTGTGCCTCCTGGCCTCGAATCTCGATGTAATATTAGACCTTTCTACCACGCTAGTATCAACAAAGCGGATATTTCTGTACCATGTTGTTGTGTATTGCCAGAAGACTTGATCTCTGGGCTGGCAATGCAGGGTAAACTGGTTGCTCTAAGCCGGGGTGCCACAATGCTTGGTATCAGAGCCGCGCTGATTGTAGGACATGCTAGACCGGTAGTGTGTTAGTAAAACAGTAGATAGTTTTGTTTGAGTGCTGGTAGACATAGGAATTGGTTGTTGCATTGCATGCATGACTTATTGTTGTTATTACTAACCGTATGGTTTGTGAGTGTAGATGGCACCAGTACCGATCTTGTACCATCCTGAGCCAGCTCTGTGCACATGTCGCACCTGCTTCAGAACGTGTGGCGATGACTCTATCCAGAGGGTGCTGATCCAGAGTATCTGGTGTATCGCGAGCATCTAGCCGGTGCAGTGTATGAGTATTATGCTGAGATCACTCTACACCACAGTTCCACATCCGGCGCTTACGCTCATTCGTCTAAAGGTGGTCTTGCTTCTATGCCATCACAGGCGGTTTAGTTTGCTGCTATCAAGGCTCTTGTAGACTTGCGCTACAATGAGGTTCGCATCCACACCCACCCTCTTCTACCCATTTCTGCACGACAATGGCCGTATCCGCTTTCCTTTGATTAATCTGGCGTGCGATCGTCCCACTAGCCACCTTGCACTCTACATCACCGCTAGCTATCTCCTTAACTACGAGTTAGCTCGGGAACTCTCACGCGCTCGCGCCGCTCTCGCTGCTACTCGTATAAGGAACCCTCTTCCCGCTGTCATCTACACTTCTACTCCTCCCACCTTCGTCCCTATGACGACCTCGCAGGGTACCATTAACCCTTTGACGATGAACCCTCGCAGCACTCCTGCTGCATGGTCTTCTCTTGTCGCTACTCCTGCCGCTCCTATGCTTCGATCCCATCCCCCGCCTGCCCCTGAGGGAGAGCCCTCAAGGCAGCGCCAGCGCACCTCTCTTCTCCCGGAGGTCTCTACTATCAGTTCAGGATCTGGGTCCGGCTCAGGAGACAAGCCTACAGTAGCACCATCCGAGCAGTAGATCGTTAGAGTATCGTGGTAGTCATGAGCATGATGTATGGCTATAATCGCATTTGTCATGATGCGTAGTTTCATGTACGAGGGTATTAGACCCATTGCGATGTTTATTTTCATGTTGGGATTATGTATAATTATGTTGGATTTCTTTTCGACTTGGTTTTATTTGCTGCTTTCTTCCGGGATTTGTCATTGGTTTCCCCCCATTTTGGAATTTCTCATTATGGTTGCTATGTATTGGGAAAACGAAAAATAGGATGCCGAGTGGAGGCAGCAGCAGTCAAGCTGGTGAGGATGTCCCTGTCCATCGTTCCGCAAGACAGGCACGACATTCCCCTGAACCATACCAACCACCTCCACCTCCACCGCCACAACCGCCTTCCACCGAGCAAATCCTGCGAATGTTTGAAGAAAGAAGGAGCAACGATCTGCTGGAAATACTGAAAATTGTACAAGTTATGGTTGGGCAGAATGGAAACCAGAATGGCCATCATTCCAAGCTATCAGATTTTCAGCGAACCAAGCCTCCCAGTTTCAGCCATGCTACTGATCCTTTGGACACCGATGACTGGCTAAGGACTATTGAAAGAAAACTGGAAATTGCTCGCACAGACAACGGAGACAAGGTTCCCTTTGCAACGCATTATCTCGAAGGAGTTGCTGCTATACGGTGGGATAATGCCAAAGCAATATGGCCTGCCGACGAGGAAATTACTTGGACAAAATTCAAGGATCTCTTCCGTGAATATCATATTCCCACTGGAGTCATGAAGATCAAGCAACGCGAATTTCTCGCCCTCACACAAGGCAGCATGACCGTCGCCGAGTATATGAATAAATTCAACCATCTGGCCCACTACTCTCTCCACGATGTGGCCATAGAAGAGTGGAAGATCGACCGATTTCTTGGAGGCCTACATCAACATCTCCGGTGCAATCTCGGTATGTTTGATTTCCCGGACTTCCTGACACTGGTGAACAAGGCCCTAATTGCCGAGAGGGAACACAAGCTCCTGCACGACAACAAGCCAGCTGCTAATGACCACAAGCGCAAATTCGAGCCCAAGAAGGATATGCAACCAATGCAAAAGGCTCGTACATGGCAACAGACTCAGGTGGAGTACAAACCCAATTGGCAGCAGAACGTCAACAAGACTACTACACAAGTCAAAAATGTTGTGACCAGCCCAGTGCGCGATGATTGCCAGCGCAACAATTTGTGGTTCAACTGTGGTCAAACCGGACACTACGCCCGACAGTGTCCCAAGAACACCAAGCATGTCATTCCATTTCAGCTGCAAGTTAACTACATGGAGCAGTATTCCGCCCATGATATAATCCAAGGGCAAGTTCATCACATCTCCGCAGACGAAGCTCAAGAGGACCCAGAAGTCGTCATTGGTATGTTTCCTGTTAACATACCCGCCGTAATTTTATTTGACTCTAGGGCTTCCCACTCTTTTATTTCGCAGAGTTTTGCTTCCCAAAACAATTTTTCTTGCTCGATTTTGGGAAGGCACATGATGGTACAATCCTCGGTATCCATACTCAGAAGCAATCTTGTCTACCGAAATCTGGAGATTGACATCAAGGGCGTCAAGTTTCCAACATCATTGATACTCATCGATTCCAACAAATTGGATGTCATTCTGGGCATGAATTGGTTAACCTAATACCAAGTCTGCATCAGTTGTGCGACCAGAGAAGTTACCCTGAAAAATATGGAAGGTCACACCACAAGTTTTTATGCCCGCAATCGCATCCCCGCGAAGGATATGATTTTCGCAGCCGTGGCAGAAGAGGTGGAATTAATTCGAGTGGTCAGCGAGTATCCAGATGTATTTCCTGAAGAATTACCCGGCATGCCACCAGACCGAGAATTGGAGTTTGCTATTGATCTGGTGCATGGAACCACCCAGATACATAAGAAATATAATTGGATGCCCTCCTCAGAATTGGTGGAATTGAAGAAGCAACTGGATGAGATGCTGCAAAAAGGATACATTCGTCCTAGCTCTTCACCATGGGGATCACCAGGAATCTTCATGGACAAAAAGGATGGCAGTCTACGAATGTGTGTAGACTAGCGCCAGCTGAATGACGTCACCATTAAAAACAAGTATCCACTACCGAGGATTGATGATCTGTTTGATCAACTCAGTGGGGCCAAAGTATTCTCAAAGATTTATTTGAGGACGGGATATCATCAACTCAAGATTAAGAAGGAAGATATTCCTAAGACCGCGTTCACCACTCGGTACGGTCTTTACGAATTCACCGTTATGTCCTTCGGTCTCACCAACGCTCCTGAATTCTTTATGCATATGATGAACAAGGTGTTTATGAACTTCTTGGACAAGTTTGTGGTGGTTTTCATTAATGACATCCTCATTTATTCCAAAATCAAGGACGAACATAAGGAACATCTTCGCGCAGTTTTGCAACGGCTTCGCGATCATCAATTGTAAAATTTAGCAAATGTGATTTTTGGCTCCAGCAAGTGGGATTCCTCGGACATATCCTCTCAGCAGAAGGAATCTCGGTGGACCCAAGCAAGGTAAAATATGTACTTGATTGGTCCGCACCCACCACCGTCTCAGAAATCCGGAGTTTCCTTGAACTGGCCGGATATTATTGTCGTTTTATCGAAGGATTTTCCAAGATCGCCAAGCCAATGACTGAGCTCCTCAAGAAGGACAAGAAGTTCGTATGGACTGAAGATTGCGAACGGAGCTTCAATGAGTTAAAAACCAGACTGACATCAACACTCGTATTAACTCTTCCAGATATCTACCATAGCTTTGATGTCTACTGGGACGCCTCCAAAAAAGGACTGGGGTGTGTAATCATGCATGATGGCAAAGTGGTGGCCTATGCATCTCGCCAACTGCGACAACATGAGGGAAATTAACCTACTCATGATTTGGAATTGGCCGCAGTGGTGCACGCTTTAAAGATCTGGAGACATTATCTGATTGGAAAGAAGTGTCAGATATTCACTGACCATAAAAGTCTCAAGTATATATTCATTCAGCTCGACTTGAACCTTCGACAGCGAAGATGGCTCTAGTTGGTTAAGGACTATGACCTCGGAATAAATTATCACCCGGGCAAAGCTAATGTGGTGGCTGACGCCCTCAGCCGCAAACCAGCCAACCTCAATGCCCTAATGGATTCCTTGCCTCCAGAGCTCTATGAAGAAATCATGCAGCTGAATCTGGTAATCACCAATGCCCGTCTTACCAATATATTGGAAGTTGCTTCTACTCTTGAAGAAGAAATCTGCAGAGCTCAAGCAGATGATAAGGTGTTACGGATATATGTTTAGAAGCTGCACCAATGGCAAGCACCTGATTTCACTATGGATCAGCAAGGTTTGCTAAGGTTCCGAGGAAGACTTTGCGTACCCAACCAAGACAGTCTGAAGAAGAAAATATTGGCGGAAGCACATGAAGCCCCATACTCAATTCATCCCGGTGGAACCAAGATGTATGAGGATCTTCGTCAGATATTTTGGTGGGATGGAATGAAGAAAGACATCGCGTATTTTGTGGCCTGCTGCGATATCTGCAATAAGGTAAAGGCGGAACACCAAAAACCCGCCGGACTCCTCCAGCCTTTGCCGGTATCCCAATGGAAATGGGACGATATTTTCATGGATTTCATCACCGGATTACCAAGGTCTCATCGAGGAAATGATGCGATATGGGTCATAGTGGACACTCTAACCAAGGTGGCACACTTCCTACCTATCAGGACCACATACCATGCAAATCAACTTGCATAGCTGTATGTATCAAGAATCATCAGTCTGCATGGAGTACCCAATACTATCACCTCCGACAGGGGATCTCTATTCACATCCGCATTTTGGTCCCGACTTCATCAAGCCTTGGGGACCACTCTGAAGTACAGCACGGCTTATCATCCTCAGACAGATGGACAGACTAAGCGAGTAAATCAAATACTCGAAGATATGCTCCGGGCATGTACATTGGCCCAAGGAACCAAGTGGGAAGACTGTCTGCTCTATGCCGAGTTTTCCTACAACAACAGTTTCCAGGCCAGCTTAAAGATGTCACCCTATGAAGCCCTGTATGGCTGGAAATGCCGCACCCCATTAAATTGGTCTCAAACCGGAGATAGCCGTATTTTTGGGACTGATTTAATGCTCGAAGTCGAGAAGCAAGTCAAGGAAATCCAAGACCGGCTGCAACTGCCCAAATCCCGACATAAGAGCTACTATGATGCCAAACATCGTCAGATCAGCTTCGAACCCGGAGAACATGTATATCTTCGAGTCACCCCTATGAAAGGAGTCAAGAAGTTTCAGACCCGAGGAAAATTGGCACCCAGATATATCGGTCCATTCCCCGTCATGGCCAGAGTAGGAACAGTTGCCTACCAGTTGGAGTTGCCACCAGAATTGGCAGAAGTACGCAACGTGTTTCACATCTCACAGCTAAGAAGATGCATCTCGCCACCGGAGAAAAGGACTGATATGTCAGAGATAGAATTGGCTAAGGATTTGACTTATGAGGAAAAGCCAATCAGAATATTGGATCAGACAGAAAGGGTCACTCGCAGCAAAGAGATAAGATTTTACAAGGTTCAGTGGGAGCATCACACCGAAGAAGAAGCAACCTGGGAAAGAGAGGAATTTTTAAGGACTACATACCCAGAATGGTTTTCCCAAGCAACCGAATCTCGAGGACGAGATTCATCCTAAGTGGGGGAGGTTTGTGACAGCCTGGATTTTTGCCTTCTCTCTTTTTGCCGGACTTGCCTTCTCTCTCTTTCCAGACTTGGTTTTCATCGTGGTTTTGCCCTGATTTGACTTGGAGTTTTGGATCAATTCAAATGGACTTGTCACTTGGGCATACCCTTGGCTTTCAGCCAAGTGACCTATCTCCCTTATTCCTCCCACAAATTCCCAAAATAACAAAATGAATATTTCTCCTTAAAGGAAAATATTCATTTTTCTCTCTTAAGTTCATTTCAGAACTTTGTGCTCCAAAGCAACCTCAATTTTTCTTGCTCAGAAAAATCTGAGATAATTCCTAAATATTCTTAGGACCATGGCACATCTTCTCATGCAAAAATATTGCATCACTTTTTGTAATATTTGTGCTGTAGAAAATCTTTTCACTTTTGGACCAGAAATGCACTTTATACAGCAAGTGCATTTTTCCCTAAGATTTTAGCCTTGATCTTTCTTGAGCTTAAACACCCTCCTAAGAAACCCTAAACCCCAGGAGATCAGCCCTAATGGCCTTCTAGAAGGTGGCCAAACTTGGCGACCAAGTTTCTGACCAGAAACTTGCCAGCTTGGTAGAGTCGCGTTTGGTCGGCGTGGGTATGATCCATCACCTCCCCTAGACTAAACACTGCACGGTAGAGAGCGTAGACAAGGTTTGGCCGCTCCTGGGTGTCATTTTGACCATGCCAGCCTGGTGACCACGCGTGGACACGGTGCCTGGCATGAGTCTCGATGCGCTCTGGTTGGCGGCTTGCGCTCTGTTTCGCGCGTGCATGTTCCAGCGCTCGCCGCCGACTGCCGCACCGCGCCACAACCCTCGACCCATCACCCATGACCCCTCCCTGGCGCTCTCCGACGCCGGAGCCGCTGCAGCAAGCCAGTCCAGTCGCGGCCAAAACGGCACAGTGCGCGCGTGTGCTTGTCCCCATCCCAAACTGCCTCATGTGCTCGTCCGCGAGCGTGGGCAAGCACCGGCGTTGGCACTGCACCCTGTCCCATCGCGTTGGAGCCTCTCATCGACGTTCACCGCGTGTCCAGAGCGCTCCGGTGGCGACACGTTCCCCCCTCCTTCTCCGGCTATATAAAGCCACCCCGAGTCGAATCATGGCCATGCACCACTCCACACAACCACCACGAACACGTAGAACGACCGTAGTTTGGTCGGGCAGGCCTCTGGCCGTCGCTGACCCGAGGACTCCGGCGATCCCCGCAGGCCAGCCACCGCTCTCCAGGGCCTCTTGAGCTCAAGCAGCTGCTTCGGCGGGGCCTTGGTGGTCTGCTGGAGCTGCCTGGAACCCGCCAAGCCCTCGGAATTGCCTCTAGCCTCCGTTTTCTTCCTCTTCAGGGAACCCCGTCCGCCACCAAGCTCTGTCCACCTCTCGCCAAGCCACGGGTACAGGCAGGTGCGCCGCAAGCCCCGCTTCCAATCTATCCCTCTAGCCTAGCCCAAACCCCCTCGTCACTGGCGTGAGCTCCGGCGTAGCGCCGCCCCTCATCTGATCTCGATCCCCCTCTCTCTGTCCTGACTAGTGGGCCCGGTGTCAGCATCACCACTTGCGCCCGAAGCGGTACGAGTGGAGGCGTATTTCCACTTTACGCCTTC